>NC_080200.1:2818394-3131549 GCF_030028045.1 Hippopotamus amphibius kiboko
GTTTGCAGAGAGAGAAACCAAAGTGACCCTTTCTACACAATGACAGAAAAAGACTCCCACGGTAAGGGAGAATCACGGTAAAACTAGAATGAGGGGCCACTGTCACCTGCAGCAAGGACAAAACTCAGGTAGTCTGAGGAGCCGCTGGGCTCACCAACATATGCATCTCTCAACTGCTGGTGGAGGCTGACCTGGCCACGCTCAGCAGACACAGCCGGGCTCAGGCCTCTGACCCGTTGACTCGGCAGCGGGACGCGCTCTGCGTGTGTGGAGCACTGTGTGTACAAGGTCATTCCTTGGCTGTGGCCTCGCTGGTACCACAGAACACGGGACACAACCTAAATGTCCAGCTCCAGGGAGGGGACGCCAGTTACGGACAAGCGGCAACGGGATACTCTTCAGCCACAAAAGAGTGACGCTCCCTAAGTACCAATATGGAATGTGACCCAAGAGATGCTATTCAGTGGCAAAGGCAAAATCCTTCAGTTGGTCTGACAGGCTACCATTTGGGTAACAAGGGCAGAATGGTGGTTTCTCAGGACACTGGGCAGGGGCTGCCTCTAGGCAAGATCTGAGGCCCCTCGCTCTGGTCCCACCCCACGCCTGACCGGGGCTCAGCCCCACCCCAGCACAGGCTTCCTTACAGCCCAGACCGCCCCTGCCCCACCCCCCACCCCATCAGCCCCGGCTCCATCACGGGGGGGAACCGAGGGTCTGGCCCCAGCAAGCAGAGACTCCAGACAAGCCCCGCCCTCTCGACGGATCCCCATCCCCTCCATTTACAGCCTCGCCAGCCTCTCACTCTCAGGGCGGCTCAGGGACAAGGGACCCCTTGCGCATAGCCATCAGGACTCTGACTCCATCATCGATTACCAGCCGCCCAGGAGACTGTACAACGAAGGTGGGTTTGGCTGCAGTGACCCGGAGCCTGGAGAGGCTTTGCTGGGTCCCTCCTCTTGCTTTGCGGTCCCTGAGATGCTCAGCCAGGTAATGGCTAAGAGGGTCAGTCTACGTGGCTGGGGGCAGCGTGGAGGCACCGCCAGCCCTCCCGTGGTCTTAGCCATCTTCCCCATGGCCTCACCCATCTTCGTAGGGCCTAGGGCTTTGTCTTAGCCACTGGGCTGCAAGGTTCCAGAGGACACGGCCTGCACCTGAGCCATCTTTGCACCCCCTACTGTATGTCATGTCAAGTCATGTCATGGTGTTCAGGAAATGAGTGATTAAACTGGTGAAGTCAGAGTACGTCACTCCCCGGCTTAAAACCCTCCAGTCTCCCCATTTCCCTGAGGAGGCAATCTGACCTCCCCACATGGCCTTCAGGCCCAGCTTGATCTAGGCCCTAGTCCGTTCAGGCAGGCCTCTCCCTGGGCCTCCTACCTCTTGGCCTCTGCAGGTGCAGGTCCTTCTATGTGCAATACTGCCCGCCCCCCATCTTTCAGGACCTCTCCTCATCTCTCACCTCCCCTGCTCCATCTTCTGTCAGGATACACACCTCCCTCAGTCCTGTCTGAAGTGACCCCCGCTCTCCCCAGGTGCTCCCTACCCGGCCTCAGGTTTTCATTTCTCTACAGAAGATAAACTGGCAGTTAGCTTGCTGTGTTTGTTTACTATGTCTCCTGACCAGACTGGGAGCCCTGGAGGCGAGCCACGGTCTGCCTGGCCCCCAGCGCTCACTACACGAGTTGGAGAAACGAGGCTGACATCTCTGGGGAAGGGCGGCAGACACGTCAGGAGGAAGAAAGAGCCCTGGGAACTGGGTATTTTAACAGAAGACGATCAGTCTAAACCATGACGTGGCCTCACCCTTCCCCCGGTGACCATCTCAGGGGAGAAAAGCTCTATGACAACATCAGGAACTGCTCTGGAGGAGGAAGTCCCGCCAACCCCCCAGCCCTGCACCCCTCTAGTCTTGCAAGCCTGAGTGTCTTCTCTGAGGATTTCGTCCCTGTTTGTGCTCTGCGCCGGCTGCCTGGGCTCTGCTGTGGATGTGATGGAAGCGACCGTCCTCAGAGGCCGGACGTTTAGACTGTTTCCAGGCTCTGCCCTGAACCCGCTTTGTAAAGGAAGCCTCAAGGTCCCCCGCTCTCTCCTTGCGCCCGTTTCTAAAATCAAACTGCGCGGCCGGGCGCCTCACCGGGAGCTGGAGGGGCAGCTGCTCGGCGACTCTGCACAGCAGGGCGCGGGTGGGCTTCTGCGAGCACAGCAGGATCAGCTGCACGGCCCTGTCTCCCCGCAGGAGGAGGCCCTTCGCCAGGAGGCCGACGCGCATCACGCCTTTCAGGATCCGAGCAGAGGGGCCGGGGCAGCTGCCGAGACAAACCCGCACACGCGTGGTGAGTGGGGGGCGCGGAGGAAGGTCCCCGCTCCCGCACGCCGCACACGAGCTCCTCGCCGGGCGCTCTGCGCCTCCGCATCCTCGTCTGTAAAACGGGAGCACGGCCCTCCCCAGGGGGCACCTGGGAGACAGATCTGGGAGAAGCGCTCGGAACCGCGGCCGGGATATTGGGCTGCTCAGCAGCGCCGGCGGCCGTCACTGTTTCCTAATAAACTGCGTGCTGGAAAAGCCCACCCAAGGCCCCCCCCCCAGCAGCGCCCTGGTCCTCAGCCAGCAGGGCCACCTCGTCGGCCCGTGGCTTCGTGCTCCGGCTGAGCTGTCTCTGGGGCCGCTTCGCCCCCACCTGCACTCCTCTGAGGAGGCCCAGCCAGGTGCTCCCTGCCTGCCCTCCCCGCGGGCCTGCTCGTCCAGCCCTGCCTCCCCTGAGCTGTGCTCCCGCCGCACCGTCCCGGTCACTTTCTGCAGGTGATTCCCACCACCAAGTCTGCCCGGCAGCCACCTTCCCAGTGCTGCCCCTCGGAAGGCTGGGGACACCCAAGCTTCTACCCTGGGGCCCACGGCCCCCAGCCGGACCCCTGGGCCACGTGCCACCACCTGCCCCTCCCACTTCCTCCCAACGAGGCTCGTCCCCCCTGGACTGCTGCCTGGGGTGCCCTCACGTGGCGGACCTCTCCACGGCAGTCACAACACAAACGTCCCCTCCTTGGCTCTAGAAGCTGCCACCTGCTCCTGCCACTCCCTGATCCCCACTTTGTTCTCTTTGTGACACCTCTCAGGGCATGAGAGAACCTGATTCTGTGATGCATTTGTGTACTTCTCTGTGGTCTGTTTCAGGATCACAAGCGCTGGAGCCTGGGAGGGTCCGAGCAGACCCGGCTGCACCCACAGGGCAGGGAAGACTCAGGAAGCCCTCACAAAGTCCAGACCTGGGATGTCTACAGGACAAGGACCAGACCCCTCGGGGCAGACAAAGCAGAGAGGTGGGGAACCCACCGATAAAGACACTTACAGGTCGTCCATTAATTTGGACCCTGATTCAACACAAACTGCAAAACAAAACAAAAAAAACACCCCTAAACAAAAAGACCACACTATGCTATCTATGGGACAGCTGGAAATTTCAGCACTGACTGGATATTTGATGGTGTGGAAGAATTATTGTTAATTTTTTTCAAGTATGATAATGGCGTTCTGGTTTTGTGAAGTGAAAAAGAGTCTTGTTTAGAGACATGTACTCCAGCCTTGGGCTGATGCCTGATTTCGCGTCTGATAGGGTTTCCTTTAACCACTGTGGTCGGTCGAGGAGGGGGGGTGGGTAGAGAGCAAGTGAGTCATCCCTGGTTTAGGGGTGGTCACCTGGGACTCCTTTTGTGTGTGTTACAGAATTTCCATAAAAAACGTAAAAAAAAAACCAAAAACCAAACACTACCATGCTTTTTGTGATAGTTCAGTAAATAATGGAACAGCCAGGACGTCCCTGGCGGTCCAGTGGCTGAGACCACGCTTCCACTGCAGGGGAGCCGGGTTCCATCCTTGGTCGGGGAAGTAAGATCCCACATGCCAAGCGGTGTGGCCAAAATAAATTAATAAATAAATAAATAAATAATAATAATGGAGCCTCCATAAGATGGTTTATCAAGTTCCTATTAAAACCACAAATTTCCATAGTGAAAAAAGCCATAAAGAATAGCGAGAAAATAAAACCACCCACATTTCCACGTAAGGACAGAACATGTAACACCACATCAATGTTACGTGAAGGCTTAAAAAAAAGTGCAGTCGGTTTTGCTCTGAAGCTGGGTTTGGGGGCATCGTGCGGTGTGGGGGAAGCAGGGCTGGGTTGGCGGGAGTACCCTCACCGCAGTGGGGCATCTGCTCAGGGGATGAGCTGCCCAACGCCGGGGAGGCCTGAGCGGGGCCTGGCGTTCCCTGAGGTGCCCGTGTGGACACCCAGCCTTCAGCACACGCGAGGCTGCCTGAGTCCCTGCCGGGGAAGCCAGGAGTGGGTGGGGGTCCTCTCCATACTGTTCGTTTCAAGTCCACAATTTTTTCAAAATGAAAAGTTAAAAAACGAACGAACACAAAACATGAGGGACTTCGCTGGCAGTCGAGTGGTTAGGACTTGGGGCTTCCACTGCAGGAGGGGCGGGTTCGATCCTCCGTCGGGGAACTAAGATCCGGAAAGCCGCATGGGGCGGCCATAAAAAAAAAAAAAAAAAAACGTAAATGAAAGAGAAGCCACCCAGAGAGAAGGGACGTGGAAAAGCTAACTCCCTCTCGGATTCTTCACATCACGCAATGATTCACTACAGGGCCTCGGGACTTTCCGTCTTCCGACAATCACGGCTGCTGGAAAGGTGATTCACACGGACGGTCAGCGGCACCCCCTGCTCTGGGAGAATCGCACTTGCCTCCGTGTTACAGGTAAGGAAACAGAGGTGGCTCATCCTCTGGGAACTACATTTCTAGGTGCGCCTTCCACAGGAAAAGCGACTCCTGGTGTTAGAACAACAGTGCTCGGCAGCTGGGACTACAACTCCCTTCGAGCCTGGGGCCTCCGGCTCCGAGCCTCTCTCGGGGAGTTTTCTGTAAATCCCTGGCCCCCAAGGACCCGCAGCCACCTGGCAGTGGGGCCGCCTCTGCCTTCCCGGCAGGACCCCTACCTCTGCCCTCCCGGGGGGGAGCGGCCCCCGCTGCCTGGAAGTCACCCTGGGCCCCGGATAGGAGGGCGAGGCCCAGTACCTGCGCTCGCCGCCCTCTGGCTCTGGGCTGGCGGAATCCTCCTCGGCCAGCGTGTCAGACACCAGCTTGAGGGCGCGCTCCGAGTGGGAGACGGCCTTCTGGACGGCCAGGAGCTCCTCCTCCGTGGGGTAGATGGCCGCGTGCTTGCACAGGACGTGCCGGTCGTCGCTGGTCTCCGGCCGCCTCGTGGGCTGCGGGAAGCCATGCGTGTGTCATGTCACGGCGGGCTGAGAGGTCCCGCTGACCCGGGGGACATGGGGGCCCCAGAGCCAGGCTGGCTTTGACAGTAAGTGGTGGCCGGAGAGCCGGGCAGAGGAGTGACAGGGCCCACGCGGGAGGTGGACCAGGGAGGACCCCGGGGCCCCGATGGCTGTGCGGAGCTCAGGCTGAGTGGGGGGCTCAGTGGGCTCCCCGGGGAAAGTTCTTGTGTTTCCAGACCAGGGGCTCCCGAGGCAGCTGGTGGCCCTTCCCTCAGCAGGCTGCAACCCAGGGATCCCCCCTCCCCCCCCACCAGCCGACTGATGGACAGATGCCCCAGGGCTCCTGAGGGATGGGACCGCTGGGGCCTCCAGAAGCTTTCAGGGACTGCTGTGGCTGGAGGTGAGGCCCCCGGGCCCCTCCGGCTGCCACCCCCGAGGCATTCGGGCCCCAAGTCGAGACCACCACCCACCAGAGGCTTGGCTGCGGGCGCTCCTGGCCTGCTCCGGAGGGGAGGCGGGTGCAGGTCGGGTGGCGAGAGACCCGAGTGCGCGTCCTGGACCCGCGGCTCCTCTTCCAGCCGCGTCTTGCACAGGTCGTAGCGCCTGCCGGGACAAGGGGGACAAGGAGGCGTGAGTAGGGCGGCGGGACCCGGCGGCCCCATCGGGGCGGGGGTGGGGGTGGGGGGACGGAGGCCGCACCTGGCCTCGCTGTGCCAGCGCCGCAGCTCCCCCAGCCGCCTCTTGCTGAGCTGCCGCTGCTTCCTCAGTCTCTCCTCCAGGACCCTCCGAACCCTGGCGCTGGGCTTGTCCGCAATGGGAAGATCAGGGTTCACTTTTTTCTGGAAAGATTGGGGACCTTCATTCAGACGAGAATGCCGGGGCGGGGACCGGAGGGCGGCCTCGGGGGCCCACGAGCAGACCCCTCCACATACATCCTCCTGCCAGGTTTTTTATTTTTTTTAATTATACAAAATTTTTTATTTTTATTTTTTAATTTTTTGGCTGCGCCCCACGGCATGTGGGATCTTCGTTCCCCGACCAGGGATCAAACCCGTTTCCCCTGCATTGGAAGGTGGATTCTTAACTGCCTGGACTGTCAGGGACATCCCTCCTGCCAGGTTTAGACGACGGTGAGTTTCAATCCCCCAAATCTCAACACTCCTGGTCCCCAAAGGCCATGGTGGGAAAGGGGACCACTTCAGGGAACAAAACTACGACTGACTCGCAGTCACAGACGTGAGGTCCGCCACTGCGCGAGCCAACCGTCCGCATGTGTGACAGAGGAGCCAGAGGGAGACGGCGCCTTGACACCAAGGAGCAACTGCCATCAGCAGTCGCGAGTGTTCACGGAGGACGGAATGGAAACACGCGTCCCCATCAGAGGAATTCAGGGAAGCACCGTCTGTGAGATCCAGTAACGTATACTCTAGATGGCTTTGCTAAGTCACGCACTGGGCTTCATTTTTTAGCACTTAATTTCATCACTCAGAGAGTGCAGTGCTGTCTAAGGATTAGTCAGTCACTGGTGGAAGCAGCACACGTGTGCTTCAGCAGGTGAAACACACACAATGTGTCCGTCCACACCCGGGAGCATCACTGTACCGTGAAAAGGAGAGAAGTCCCGACACGCGCTACCACGTGCAGGGACCCTGAGGACCCGAGGCTCAGGGAGAGACGCAGACACAGAAGGACACACAGGGTGTGGCTACATTGATGGGAAACGTGCAGAACAGGCAGCTCCACAGACACAGAGAGTGGGTTCCTGGTTGTCAGGGGCTGGGGGGGGACTGCCAGTGGGGGTGGGGCTCCTGAGGGACTGTTCTGGAATTAGATGCAGCTGCTAGCTGCACACTCTGGGAGTGCAGTAAAAGCCGCCGTACGTGGGGGAGTTGTGCAGTGCGTGGATATCTCAACAAGGCTGCTCAGAAGGGCAGAAGTGCCCAGAAGCCCTCGTTGGTCAGGAGAGTCACAGTGTGTGCTGTGCACAAGCGCACACAAGGCCCAACAGTCACGTGTGTGTAAACACGCACGCGTGCACACGTAGCCTGGCAAACCCGTGACCAGGAGGCCTGGTGAAGGCTGCCGAGGGTCCCTCTAGCTGAGCCCGTGGTGCTGAAGGGCCCAGGGGCTCAGGCTCACGGAGGCAAAAGGTGTGTTTCGAGACGGGGGGCCGCGATGCCGCAAGCGCAGCCGCCCAGCCCCGACCCAGGCCCGGCAGACGCCCCCTGCGGGCGCACCTTGTACTGCAGCCGGTGCCGCCGCCCCCGCACGTGCATGTCCCGGGCGTTGGGGTCGTTGAAGCTGCACTCGCACAGCCTGCAGTGGAACCGGATCACTCGGCCCTCCTCGTTGCACACCTGAGACACAGGGCTCGGCTGAGCGCCGCCTGCGCCCGCCACGCGGCGGGTCAGGGCCGTCCAGGCTGGGCGCCGGCTTCCCGCCTGCCCAGCGCTTTATGCTTTCAGAGGAGCGGCTCTCCCCCCCACCCCGTCCCCCCTCCTTCCCGGGGCGGCCACCGGCGCGGCAGGAAGCCACCTAGTGTGCCTATTTTTCAGGGCACAAAACAGAAGGTGCTGAGTGGATTGAACAAAAGCACCAACCCAAGCACAGAAGCACAGCAGGCGTGGCTCTGCAGGCACCTAGGAGGCTGGGACTGTGGGCATGGGGTTAGGGGCTCAGAACCTGAGCTCCACAAGCTCCCGGGCGTCCAGGCGGTGCCACGTGGGGCGCACGCTGGCTCCCACGCCCGAGGACCACGGGCCTGTGGGTCTCCAGGGCACAGATCCCTCCTGCCACCTTCCTTCCCACAGGAAAAGGGGCTGCCTGGCAGCAGGAGGCGCCTCTGCCTGTCTCCGGCCTTCCTTCTAAGATCTGAAGCCCAGTGCCTGGGCCTTCCAGGGAGATCCAAGCAACAGTGGCTCACTGAGGTCTGCCCGGGGCGGGTGTGCCAGTCTCAGGGGGAGAACTGGGAGGCCTCGAGGCCTGGCCCCACAAGGTCCTTCTCCACCAAAGCCTGGGGCCGAGCAGCGTGAGCCGACCCACAGCCAGACGTGCAACGGTCCCCCAGCAGTTACCTCCTCCACGTAGCCTGGCCCCACCGGGTGTGCATCACAGCAGCTTCCAGAAGCTTCCACGGAGCCTCCTCGAGCAGGCGGTTCTCCCGGCCGCTCTGATCTGGGGTGCGCCGGTTTCCCCTGATGGGGTCTGCTGTCTGCTGCAGGCAGCGCGGGAGGCCCTGGAAGGAAGAACCGCATGCCTTATAACCTGCTCCAGCCAGGAACCGCGGCCGGCTTCTGGTCGGCCAGCATGGAAGGTAGAGCTCCGTGCCACCGGCTCTCCCGCTGCCCCTCTCACCCCCTCATGACCTCAGCCAACGGGATCCAGGATCCCGAGAGACCCTTTCCCACCAGCCTGGGTCACGACTGGGAGAGCGAGGCCCTCACGGCGTTTGGTGCCAAGGCGAACGGGTCGATGGGGAGGACCAGGCCGTAGGCCCCTCACTGAGGACCCCCGCCCCCCCGCCAACTACACAGAGTCTGCAGCCCTTACTTAACTGACAGTGGAAGCCCAGGCGGACCGGGGTCACGTTCACTGACCCTGGTTTATTGAGCCTCAGAAGGGAGGCAATTTCTCTGTCACCGAAACTGCTTTATGATTTGATCTTCAGTATCATGTGACTGCTCAAAACTCAGTACTGCTGAGGCTCAAAATAAAATCGCCCCCCTCCCCCCCACCCCAACACACACACACAGCCTGCTGGTGGAGAGCAGAGACTGTCCCACGCTGGGCTGGAATCCCGCCTCCACCGCTCACCAGGTGGTCCAGGGCCACGCACTTTAACCCGCCTCACCTCCGTTCTTCCATCTCTAAAGTGGGACTCATGACAAGCCTGGAGGCGTGGAGGGTAAATCAGGCCCAGGAAGCAGTCAGTGGAGAGACTGCCTGACATAGAAGCCTGTTACCCACGTGACACACGGCCCTGGCAGCCGTGACTGCCCTCAGGTCACAGCCCACGCGGGTGACACACACCCGCGAGAAGGCGGGACTGCCCACCTCACCTATCAGAGCGCCTGGTGAGAAGGGGGCTGCTTCCAGCACATGGAAGGCGGCAGCCTGGGGGGCTCTCCAGGCCTAGGCGGGGCTCCGGGAGCGTGCCCAGCACCCGGCTCAGATCCACGCTCCAGGGGAAGAAACGGGAGCTGCCATTGCATTGGTTTTGGCCACGCCTCCTGGGGTGGACCAAAGGTGGCCAAAGGCGCCCCTCCCAGTGGGAATCTGGGAGAGAACCACCTCCATCCATAGGTCCTGCCTCCCCAGAAGGGACGGCCACACGTGCACAGTTAACTGGACCATCCCGCCTCTGAAGCTCCAGCTCGTTGGGGCGGTGGCGAGGCTGTGAAGCGCTGAGGCACGTACCCACGCGCGAGGCCTTCGAGGTGGCCGGTCTCCTGGCGGGCGCTGGCCTGCGCGCGGCGCCCACGCTGGGGCTGGCAGGGGCCGCGGGCTCGGCCGAGGCCATGGAGGGGCTCTCTGTGGAGAGGGGGGCGGAGGCTGGCTGGCTCGGGCCGGTGGCCTGGGCCGAGCTGGAGTTCGCCGGCGCCGGATCTATGGTGGGAATGGGCTTCCCCAGTTTGGTGTGGAGCTTAAAGACCTGGAAGAGACCCAGCCCCCTGTCAGGGCCCCTCAGGCCTGACCTACCTTCCTCAGGGGCAGGAAGAGCCCCTCGCTGGGCGTGGGGAAGGGAGGGCCGGGGGGGTGCGGGGTGGGGGGGGGGGGTCCGTCCCGTCCCCGGGGACCCTGCCGCTTCCCCAGCTCCCACTTAAAGGCCTCGGGAAGGGCCTTCCTGAGCTCTCTCCTGCTTCTAGGCCCCCACGACTCGTGCACATGGGGGACCCCCTAATACTTCGACACCCCTGCTGGCTCACACGGACCCCCTTCATCCAAACGCCACCGTCTGCGCTGAAAAGCACGGCTGTTTCCTGCATCCCAAGCGCCAACCCAATGCCAGCCCCCGGCAGAGACACCACATGTGTAGAAGAACACGTGGATGGGGCCGCCCGCTAAGACGGATGTGTGTACATGTCCACGACCACAGACCCACATTCGGTACATGTGCGTGTACGCGTCCCCAGACACACGTCCACGTTCCGCAGGAACTCATGCACACGTCCAGGGACACAGATCCACCTGGGATACGGTCACACCCCCTCCTCGGCATGGCCCCTCCCCAGAGGCACTTCACTGCAAAAGTTCCCGTTGGAAAGGGCTGTTCCACCGCCCCCAGAGTCTGCATTGACGCCTGTCTCAGACACGTTCTCGGGCTCTACGTCTCTGATACTCACGGCTCAGACCTGCCCCCCACCCAGGGCTGCCTGCAGGGCTTCCCGTCCCCAGAACAAGTCCCGGCCTGCGAACCGAACTGTGACTCTCGCAGCCCACCCCGCCGGGGCCCAGCTCTCCTGTCTGCACCCTGCTACCGCCAGGCCACCGAGCCCCCCTTCTGCATGCCTCACTGCTCCTTCCTTTGTGGGGTTTGTGGGTTCACACAGGCATCTGAGACCCTGTCCCAGGTGGGCCGGGGAACGAGGCCCTGATAAGCAGAGGGAACCGGCAGGTCCTCAGGCAGGCGCGCGGGCGGCCCAGCCTGCAGTGAGGGCTGGAGGAGGGCTGGCAAGGGTGCGGCGGCAAGCAAAGGCCCAGGGCAGGAGGGAGTGGGGCAGAGGGCTGGGGCTGCTGGAGGGGGTTCTGCGGACGGGGCAGAGCGCAGCGGCCACGGGACAGGGGCCTTCCGAACCCTCTCGTTCTAAGCCACGAGGCGCAGCTCGAAGCAGGCCTCCTGCCAGGAATTCCCCTCCTCCTGTCCTCAGCGCATACCCAGAAGGTCAGCATCACCTTGCAGGTTCGCGATGCCGTGTTGGGGAGGTTTGCTGATTTCCACAAAGCAGCTCTGGACCGCAGAAAGAGGGCACAGGGAGGGGGCCCTACCTCCTCTCGGGTGGGGGAGCCCATTCATTTACCATAAGATGACATCCTACAGGCAGTGTTAAGGCCATAGGAAAACTTTGATATTAAAATAGTAATAAATATGGGACTTCAAGTAGTTAAGACTCCACACTCCCGATGCAGGGGGCCTGGGTTCCACCCCTGGTCGGGGAACTGACATCCCGCATGCCGCAACTACAGGTCCCACATGCTGCAACTAAGATCCTGCACGCAGCAGTGAAGATCCCAAGCGCCTCAACTAAGACCCAGCACAGCCAAATAAACAAATAAATAAATGTTCTTTAAAAATAAAATGACAAACACTGACATTAAATAATTTAATATCAATTAAAACTGATATTAAAACTTACTACTTTAATTTGATTTTTAATAAATAAGGACCCCAAATGGACTATACCATTTGATTGCACCAATATACAAATCTGGATCATATAGACATGCACACACACACAAGGCCAAGAGCAGTTTCCTCTGGGGTCTGGGTACGAGCTGCTGCCCTGCTCCACGCTTCTGTCCAGGGGCAGGTGTGACTTTTACAACTGGGAGAAGGGGTTTGGCTTCTGAGGAAGGAGGACACGTGGGCCTGCAGGGGAAGCTACCTCTTGCGAGTGGCTGTACCTCCCAAGTCATTGGACGTCCCCCTGTCCCAGATGGGCCCGGGCCCAAGCAGGGCTCCTACCTTCTGGTGCTTGGCCCCCCGGATGTGGGCGGTGTAGGCCTCCGCCCCGGTGCAGGACACGGCACACAGGTCGCAGTGCAGCTGTGCCTGCACCCCTCGTGGGCTGCCGTTGGGCTGGACGCCCATCTTCTGAGCCGCCTCTTTCTTTCTGTGCTTCTGCCCTTCCAGGTGCTCACGGTAGGTCTGCCAGCAGAGAGCGAGGGCAGCCTGAGGCGGGTGTGTGCCCACCTGGCTCTGCGCCGTCCCCGCAGTTCACGGGGCCTGACATCCCCACCCCAACAGACTCAGAAAACTCAGAAGCTTGGACTGAAAGACGTAAGAGTTCCTTCTCTCTCTTTTTTCTAAAAATCAATGAGTTTCTTAAGCAAGCATCCTCAAAGCATCACACATTTAGTTTCGGGGGCTGCTTGAAAGAGTAGTCCAGCTTTTCAGAATCTGACCTCAGAAGCCAAGCAAGGAGGTGTGCTACCGGAATGATGGAGGACACACTTCCCTGTTAGAGCACTGCTCCCAAACGGCGGGGTCCACGTGGGGGAGGCGGCTGCGAGGTGCAGACCCATGCTTCCCGCGCCGCATTGCCCGAGATATCTGATGGCATCTGGCTCACGACCGAGCTCTCACGGGGCAGCCCTGACTCGTCTCTTGGAATCTTTAAGATGAGGCAACGTGGGCTGGCTAACCCAATGGTGGCCTTTAACAGCGCCAAGAGTCAACAGTCCTCGGAACGGAAATGCCTCTGGAAAATACCAAAGGGCTGGTTCTGAGGGCGGGTAGGAGGCAGGGGCAGGAGTGGGAGGGGTGCTCTCAGAATGTAGGAATCTGTGTTGTTGCTGTTGTTTTTGGCCGCCCTGCACCACGTGGCACATGGGATCTTAGTTCCCCAACCAGGGATCAAACCCGCGCCCCCTGCATTGGAAGCGTGGAGTCCTAATCACTGGACTGGCAGGGAAGTCCCAGGAACCTGTGTTTTTACCTAAGCTGTAGAACACACAGACACATGCACACACGTGCACACACGCGCACACCCACATGACGTAAAAGCCAGTGGGATGGAGACAAGCCTGGAAGGATGTACACCAAGACGCCAATGGTAAACTATTTCAGAACACGTTTCGCAGAGGCTGAGCTCACAGAAAGAGCAACATTGGAAATTTATGTCACCCTGATGCCCTACTCACCACCACAGACATAGATCAGATGTGGAATGAGAAAAGTCCAGAGGAATGTTAGAAAGGCCCGCCCGGGGCCCCTAGGCTCCTGAAGCCCACGGCCGCCCTGGTGGCCCCTCGCTCGGCTGGCATGGAGACCACAAGACCATTGCGCTGTCCTGGACTCAGAGACAGGTGCCTTGAAAAGAGGCAGAAGTGCTGCTCCTGCTGCGGGGAGGCCACGCTGACCAAGGCCCTCCCATGCAGACGGAGGCAGTGCGTGGCTGCCTCCGCGCTCACTGCGTCTCCAGCAGCGCTGGGTGTGGGCGGGATGGGAGAGAAGGAAAGGACAGCGTGGGGACCCTGTGCAAGCGCCCGGCATCTCAGTGGTGGAGGCGGGCGCGCGAGCCTGCTCAGGTGATGAGCTCGCACAGAGCAAACCACACACATGCGCACACACACACGTGCACGCACACATGCACGGACATGCGCAGGTGCAAGTGAGGCCGGTAAAACCCGGGACCTCTGACTGCACGGGCGGGCTCAAGGCCCACACCCCAGCGACGATCCTGACGGTAGTCTGGCAGAATGTCAGCACTAGAGGCGCGGGGTAAGGGCCTTTGGGCCCTTCGCAGTATTCCTACAACCACATGTGAACCCACCACTACCTCAGGAAAAATTCCAGTGAAGGGACTTCCCTGGTGGCGCAGTGGTTGAGGGCCCGCCTGCCAGTGCAGGGGACACGGGTTGCATCCCTGGTCCGGGAAGATGCCACGTGCCACGGAGAAACTAAGCCCGTGCGCCTAGAGCCCGTGCTCTACAGCAAGAGAAGCCACTGCAAGGAGAAGCCTGTGCACCAAAACGGAGAGTAGCCCCCTGCTGGCCACAACTAGAGAAAGCTTAGTGCAGCAGTGAAGACCCAATGCAGCAGGGGGTGGGGAGAAAAAAAATCCAACACGCTGTTGAAATTAACAAAAGAAAGCCTGGGGCTACCACGAGCTGACATTTCTGCGTGCCAGGTGCTATGCCGCGTGGTGACACATGCGGGCAAACCGGGTCCCACGGGGAGACGAGGCTCAGAGAGGCCTCGACACCCGCTCGGGCAATGCCCACGCACCCACGCTCCGTCCCACCCCATGTCTGTGGGGAGCGAGTGTGTGATGCCATGAAGAGTTTAGAATCAGAGGAGCAGACCTTGTGTTTGACCGGTGAGAGGTACCAAGAATCCTCACGATGCAAAATTAAAATCACGAGAGAAATAAAGAAGGGAACAGGGAAAGCCACCCTCTCGCTGACAGTGAGAGCCGTGCAGCGGAAGGAAGCACACCGGGGGGCCCTGCCAAGGACTCTGAGAAGGGAAGGGGCTGCGGGCAGCCAGGGTCTGGGCCGGCCCTGGATGCCGCAGCCCTGAGCACGGGCGGCCGGGCCCTCCTCCCTGAGCCGGGAAGTCGGGGCTGGATGAGGGGTTCTGGGCTCCTCTCACGTCTGTACAGCCAGCGATCCAGAGTCTCAGTGTGCCTCCACAGAGCCGGCTTTCTTTCAGAGTATCAAGAACAAGACAAAGGACTTCCTGGCGGTCCGGTGGTTAAAGACTTCGCCTCCCAATGCAGGGGGTGTGGATTCGATCCCTGGCTGGGGAGCTAAGATCCCACATGCCTCACGGCCAAAAAACCAAAACATAAAACAGAAGCAATATTGTAACAAATTCAATAAAGACTTTAAAAATGGTTCACATCAAAAAATCTTAAAAATAAAAAAAAAAAAGACAAAATCCACTTGGGGTGTTTTGTGAGGACCAGCCTAGTGCCTGATGGTCTCTGCAGGGAGCAAGCTGGGCTACCTGTGAGTGTGGCTGGAGAGGGCCTTTGCTTAGATTGCAGCACACGCGCACGCACGCACACACGCACACACGTGCTGCTTTTACGCACCTGCGGCCCTGCCTACACGGTCCTGTCTACACAGCTCTGCCTACACGGCCCTGCAGCGAAGGCGCACTGTGACCAGCCGCGCCTGCCGGCCCTGGTGTCCAGGGGGGGTGCTGAGCGCCTCCCCACTACAGACGGCCTCAGGGTTTAAGACCCCCACGCTCCTGCGCCCACAACCAGCACAGGGCGACGCTCGTGTCTTCCCCGGGTACCTCAGCCAGTTTTAAGGTTCTGCGGACGTGCCCTTGACACTGCAACTTACCAACAGGCCTCTTTTGGACAGACAACCAACCTGACCTCTGGCTGCTCACAGGGGCAGGGGAGGGCTCTCCCACCCGTGGGGGCAGGAAGGTGTGGGGCTTGCCCAGCGTGGGGCGGGGCGGCTGACCTGGGGACCAGCACAGCTGATCTTGCAGACGTCACAGTAGTGAAGTGGGAGCTGCTTGGGGCCACCCCTGGGTTTCAGCAGCTTGGTGGCAACTGGTAGCTTCTTGGCGAAGCTGTCAGGGCAACCGGCACTGGGGCTGCTTCCCGAGCCTCCCCACGGGGACGCGTCCACGGGCTTTGAGAGTGGGGGGGGCTGCTGGGGTGGCGGTGGTGGCGGTGGAGGCGGCGGGGGCGGCTGCATGTGTGGGGGGAGCAGCGGGGGATAGTAAGGGCTGGCCGCTGAGTACGGCGACGCGTCGTAGCTCGGGTAGCTTGGTCCTAAGAAGCAAGGAGAGAAACACGAGGGGGAGATGCGTTGGTTTTGAGGAAAGGACCACATTTATTTCAGCAGCAAAGAGAGGAACAGCCTGCACCCGCGTGCCTGCAGGAGAGACGGCTGTCTTACCGGTGTACGGGGCGGAGGCCGGGCTGAACGCCGGCGAGGAAGGCAGGGTGGAGGTGGAGGAGGCCGCGGGCTGAGCGCTGCTCGCCGAGGGGTAGGCGTAGCTGCAGGGTGCGGCGCTGGCCAGCTGCCCGGCCTCGGCGGTGGGCGCCTGTGGCAAGGGCTGTGCTTGGCCATACCCACCGCCACCGTAGGCTCCTTGGGTCCCTGAAGAGTAAGCACAGCCTCTGCAGAGCCACCCCTGCGGCACCGGCCCCGGGCGTGGAGAGAGGGTGACCAACGCGACTGCCCGGCTGCCGGGAGCTGGCACGGCCGCGAAGCCCGGGTGTCTGAGCCACGCTGGAGGCCGGAGCCCCGGGCTCTCCCATCTCTAAAATCCAAGTCCTCAGGAGAACCTACCTCCTCCCATCCTGGGAAAGCTTCCTTGGAAAATACTTCCAGCTCCACTTCAGTCTCTCCCCATCTCTCTGTCTGGATCTCCCTGCCTCCCTCTGTCTCTGTCTCTCTGTCTCTGTCTCTCTCTCGCGCGCACACACAGGCCCACTGACTTATGGAGGCTTCAGGGCGTACCTGAGGAGACACCCCTGAGACCCACACTATCCCGCATCTGCTGTGAACCTGGAGCATGTGAATCTTTCCTGGGGTCCCTCCCGTGTAAGCGAGGTCCCCTTGCCCCCACCCTGACCTTGCAGAGACGCACCCACCTGACGGGCAGAGCGTGGCGGGGGCTGGGAGCTGAGGCTGGCTGGCAGCGGGCGGTGGGTACTGCTTGTTCTCATAGCCACTGGCAGCTGTCGATGGTCCGTAGCTGTAACTGTCCTGCGAGAGGGTCTCCACAGGGGACACAGCGCGGGGAGAAAGGTGCTCAGGGTGAGGTAAGGTGCCCCTCCCTGCCCCCTACCCAACAGGCCTGCGTCCATGTGGTTCGCAAGCTCCAGCACGTACCAGGCCCTGCTTTGGGGCCTGGGGGCGCAGTGACCAGGGACAGGGACGTGGCCTGCTCCCTCAGAACTGACACAAACGTCTGAGAACAAAAGTGCTCTGAGGGATGTGCAGCAGGACACGCGCTGCTGGGGACGGCTCCTCGGAGGGGCGGTGACGGCTCCTCGGAGGGGCGGTGACAAGGAGACAAGAGTGCGGAGACCCGGGGACAGGGCGCCTGGCTGGGTCTGCAGGTGGGCTTGCAGGGGGCCCGGAAGGTGGCCAGAGCAGAGGGGCTGGGTGGGCAGGCAGGGTCAGGGGTGTGGGGAGGGGCTGGGCAGCTGGATTTGGGTTCACGGGGGATTCAAGCTGTTGGATGGACCAGGGACTAACTACATGGAGGTGAGGGTGGAACCAAGAGGCCGGGGGAGGCCCTGGGAGCAGGGCAGGAACTAGGGATATAGGTTGGGAGACGTCCTAGAGGTCTCGGAGAAGCAAACGGGAGTGAAGGAGGCAGGGCGTGGAGCCAAATGGGTAGGAGCTTGGCAGAGCCAACCAGGAACAAGCTGTGGCCGACACAGGCTCAGGGGGATTGGGCCGCACGGAGGATGGGACACCTTGGCGATTCCACGTGGAAACACAACTACCAGATCTGTGGGCCTGGAGCTCGGGGTCAGGACGTTGGCATCGTCAGTACCGGAAGGGCCCGGCTAGGACGAACCCTGCCCCCAGCCCTTCTACGGGCACAGACGGGAGCACGAGGAGGGTGAGGGCCTATCCAGATTGTGTTTTCAAGGAAAGACTGGTGCTGGGCAGAGAAGAGCTGGGCTGATACCTGGTAGGAGGGAGCGGTGGTGGCCACTGGCACAGGCTCCTGGGGCTGGCCGCTGTAACCGAGGTCCTGCCCGGCGTGGGGCTGGTACCCGCCGTACCCCGCTGGAGTGACAGGCCTGGGTGGCTGGGTGGCCTCGGGAAACGGGATCAGGGCAGGGCCTGGTCCAGGGGCGGGCTGCGCGGCCAAGCGGGCTCCAGCAGCTGGGAGGGGGAAGGCCGTCGGAGGCTGGGTGCTAGAACCACAGATAAACACAGAACGCAGCAGCATTAGATCCAGCCTTCGAGAGCCTGCATTAAGACCAAAACACCATCCAGCGACGTCCCAGGTGGTCCAGTGGTTGAGTCTGCCTCCAATGCAGGGGATGCGGGTTCGATCCCTGGTCGGGGAACTAAGATCCCACACACCATGGGGCAACGAAGCTCGCAAGCTGCCAGGAAGATCTCCAGCAACTAAGACCCGATGCAGCCAAAAGTGAAAACAAAATTAAACAAAACAATAAACCAGAACACCATCCGACACTAGGTGCCCGCTGCCTGGATGCCTCCAGTCCGAGACCTTCTGTGCGCACAGGAAGCGCTTTTCATGAGTGAACACGATCTCTCAGCAACCCGGTGAGCTCGGAGCCAGCCTGGTCCCCGTTTTCAGAGTTGAGGAAAATCACGGAAGGCCAATTAACACTAAACTAAGACTTCTTTACCTACGAGAAGCAGCTCTTACTGGCGGTTTGCTCTGCAGAAAGCCCACGACTGAGGCCTTTTGTCTACCTCGCCTCATTCCCAACTTCCTGCCCTTAGAGAAGGTGCTGCTGGCTGGCTGGCTGTCCATTGTTGGTCTGTCCCCACTGTCTGGGAGAGGAAACTCTGAGAAAAGGCGAAAGTCAAGTGCTTGATTCAGACCCAGATCTTTCTGATCCCCGCACCCCTTCCTCTGCTACGTATCAGTCACCTAGTAGAGAGTCCTTGAATTTAAAAGTCCATTTGTCAGGGAAGGGTATCAGCAAAGCTTTTAGCCCAATGCCGATAAGAATTACATAAGGAATTTCCTGCAACCCTCCTACACTGTTGGTGGGAATGTACGTTGGTGCAGCCACTATGGAAAACAGTATGGAAGTTCCTTAAAAAATAAAAATAGAGCTACCATATGATCCAGCAATCCCACTCCCGGGCATATAGCCAGAGGAAACTATTATTCAAAAAGATACATGCACCCCAATGTTCACAGCAGCACTATTTACAATAGCCAAGACACAGACGCAGCCTCCATCGACAGAGGAATGGATAGAGAAGATGTGGTAGGTATATACAACGGAATATTACTCAGCCATAAAAAAAGAATGAAATATTGCCATTTGCAGCAACATGGGTAGACCTAGAGATTCTCATACTAAGTGAAGTAAGTTAGAGAAAGACAAATATTATATATCACTTATACATCAAATCTAAAAATAATACAAATGAACTTATTTACAAAACAGAAACAGACACCCAGACATAGAAAGCAGTCTTACAGTTACCAAAGGGCAAGGGAGGGAGGAATAAATTAGGAGTATGGGATTAACAGGCACACACTAGTATATATAAAATAAATAAACAACAAGGACCTTCTGTACAGCACAGGGAACCATATTCAGTATCTTGTAATAACCTATAAAAGAATCTGAAAACACTGAATCACTTTGCTGTACATCTGAAACTAACACAATATTGTAAATCAACTATACTTCAATTTTTTAAAATTATTTATTTATTTTTGGCTGCATTGGGTCTTAGTTGCAGCACGCAGTATCCTCTGCTGTGGTGAGTGGGCCTCTCTCTAGTTGTGGCGTGCAGGCTCCAGAGTGTGTGGGCTCTGTAGTTGTGGTGCAAGGGCTTAGTTGTCCCCTGGCATGTGGGATCTCAGTTCCCCAACTAGGGATTGACCCCGCAGATTCTTAACCACTGGACCACCAGGGAAGTCCCTATACTTCAATGTTTTGTTTTGGTTTTTTTTGGCTGCGTTGGGTCTTCTTTGCTGTGCGCGGGCTTTCTTGAGTTGTAGCGACTGGGGTCTACCCATCGCTGTGGTGTGCAGGCTTCTCATTGCAGTGGCTTCTCTTGTTGTGGTTCGAGGGTTCTAGGTGCACAGGCTTCGGTAGTTGTGGCACGAAAGCTCCGTAGTTGTGGCTCCGTGGCATGTGGGCTCTTCCCGGACCAGGGATCGAACAGGGATTGGCAGGCAGATTCTTAACCACTGTGCCACCAGGGAAGTCCCTATACTTCAATTTTTTTTTTTCCAACTAGGGCCCCTAGTTTATTTTGGTTTGTGTGTGTGTGTGTTTTAATTTTTAATTTTTAATTTTTTACAATAAACTGCATATATTTAGAGTGTACAATTTGGTATCCCAATCTCCCAATTCATTCGCCCTCCAACCCTCCCCGCTTTCCCCACTTGGTGTCCATATGTTTGTTCCCTACATCTGTGTCTCTATTTCTGCCTTGCAAACCGGTTGATTTGTACCATTTTTCTATAGTCCACATATACGTGTTAATATACGATATTTGTTTTTCTGACTCACTTCACTCTGTATGACGCCTATACTTCAATTTTTAAAAGAAGAAAGTTCCCGCAAACCCCGTAGGGGGTGAGGCCAGGTGTGGTGCAGCTTGGGGGCAGGCAGACCCCAGCACAGAGGGACGACAGCCACAGCACTTGTCCACTGGCACCTTCACACACGTTCTGGGCAGATGCTAGGCTTGCACGTGACTCCTGCAGTGCCATTCCTGCCCCCCAGCGTGGCTCACTGCCCAGTGGGGAGAGCCATGGAGAAACGGGCACAACGTGGCGGGGGGTGTTATCCAGGCTGTGCTGGGGGCTGAGGGACCCACCAGGGAGAGGCAAGCGTGGCGCTGAGGGTCAAGCAGAGCCCACTGCATCACCCCTGCCCATCTCCCAGCCAACGTCTCTTCATCCTCCTGGCAGCCAGGAGGGCCCTCAGCCTCCTGTTGAGAACCCTCCCAAGGCCCTCCACCCCATCCCCTCCCATGTCCGCTCGCTCCCTTCCTCACCTCTCCAGCCCTCCCTGAGCCCCTGTAGGAGAGCAGCAGTGTCCTGTAAACCGTCATCCAGCCCCCTCGCCAAGCTCAATGTTTCCTCCCAGCACCACGTGACACTCTCCTCCCACCAACATGAAGCCTCAGGAACTGCGGTGCGTCCCAAGCTGTTTCCCGGCACGACAGTGGCACCTGGCACGTAGCAGGTGCTCAGGAAATGTTAGCATGGCTATAGGCAGGCATTTGGGACATGGTGGGTGGGGGCGGCCCGATCGCGGGTGATGTCCTGGCCCACTGGGGTCCTGGGGTCCTTCTCCTGGCATCTTCACACGGTCTCTCTCTACATGTGTCTGTATCCTAATCTCCTCTCCTTATAAGGACACCAGTCATAGTGGACCAGGACCACCCTAACACCTCATTTTACCTTAATTATCTCTTCAAAGACTCTGTCTCCTACAGTCACACTCTAGTTAGGATTGAACTCCTAACCCCCAATACCTGACACCCAAATTTTAGGGAGACACAAGTCAGCCCATGACAGCTGCTTCAGGTCATTACTGACAAAACTCAAATGACATAAGGGCTTCCCTGGTGGTGCAGTGGTTAAGAATCTGCCTGCCAATACAGGGGACACGGGTTCGAGCCCTGGGCCGGGAAGATCCCACATGCTGCAGAGCAACTAAGCCTGTGCACCACAACTACTGAGCCTGTGCTCTAGAGCCCATGAGCCACAACTACTGAGCCCATGCACTGCAACGACTGAAGCCTGTACACCTAGAGCCTGTGCTCTGCAACAAGAAGCCACTGCACTGAGAAGCCTGAGCACCACAAGGAGTAGCCCCCGCTCGCCACAACTAGAGAAAGTCCGAACGCAGCAGCGAACACCCAATGCAGCTAAAAATAAATAAATAAATAAATAAATAAACCCTATAATTAAAAAAACTCAAATGACATGAAAAAAATTTTAATATTATTTATTTGGTTATGCCTAGTCCTAGTTGCGGCTGGCAGGCTCCTTAGTTGTGGCTGGTGGGCTCCTTAGTTGTGGCATGCGAACTCTTATTTGCAGCATGCATGTGGCGTCTAGCTCCCTGACCAGGGATCGAACCTGGGCCCCCCGCATTGGGAGCTTGGAGTCTTAACCACTGTGCCACCAGGGAAGTCCCAACATGAAAATCTTGATTACACAAACATCATTTGTGCTGAAATGAAAGCACCTAAAATGCATTTTACAGAATATATAATCATTTATGAATTAATGTTTTTATTTTATTTAAGACACCCAGGCATCATCAGCCCATCACCAGAATGCCCAGACACGCACAATAATGATAACCTTTGATGTGCTGACAACTGTAAACCTAGCACCACTCTTTTCTTTCTTCTTGGTCATTAGAAAGGTATATTTGTTAAGGCAGGTGAGACAGAACATACTGTATTTAACTTTGGCCAGCTTGGTCTATAATGCTGAAATATTGAGAAACGGCGTACTGGCTTCCATTTGTACCTTTGCCCTGGGCCTCTCAAACTGTAAAGGCTATTCATTTGTTTGACTATATCACAATTCATTTGCTTATTTTATTATTGGTAGGTATTTATATTATCTATCAGTTCTCTATTGCAGAGTTAAAAATTATCCCCAATAAATGTCAACTGGTACAGCCACTATGGAAAATAGTATGAAGGTTCCTCAAAAGATTAAAAATAGAACTACCACATGATCCAGCAATTCCACTTCTGGGTATTTTTCTGAAGAAAACAAAAACACTGATTCAAAAAGGTTATGCACCCCTATGTTCACTGCGGCATTATTTACAATAGCCAGCATATGGAATCAGCCTAAGTGCCCATCAATAGATGAATGGATAAAGAAGATGGATAAAGAAGGTATATATCTTTTTTCTTTTTGAAAAAAATATTTTATTTATTTTTATTTTTGGCTACATTGGGTCTTAGTTGCAGCACACAGGATGCATGGGCTTCTCTCTAGTTGTGGCATGGTTTTCTCTCTAGTTGAGGTACATGGGCTCAGTAGTTGTGGCACGTGGGTTTAGTTGCCCCGCGGCATGTGGGATCTTAGTTCCCCAACCAGGGATCAAACCCACATCCCGTGCATTGGAAGGCGGATTGTTTACCACTGGACCACCAGGGAAGTCCCAGAAGATATATATCTTTATCCATTTGTCTAGCAATGGACACTTAGGTACACACACACACATGCATGCACACACACGCATGCACAATGGAATATTACACAGCTGTAAAAAAGAATGAAATCTTGCCATTTGTGACGTGGATAGACCTACAGGGTATTATGCTGAGTGAAATAAGTCAGGTAGAGAAAAACAAACACCACGTGATCCCATGTATATGAAGAATCTAAAAAACAAAACAAATGAATGAACATAACAAAACAGAAACAGACTCACAGATACAGAGAACGAATTGGTGGTAGCCAGAAGGAGGCAGCTGGGAGGATGAGTGAAAGAGGTGATGGAGATTAACAGGTACAAACTTCCAGTCCTTAAACAAGTCACGGGAATGTAATATACAACACAGGGTATATAGTCAGTAATACTGCAATAAATTTGCATGGTGGCAGATGAGAACTAGACTTACTGTGGTGATTATTTTGTAATGTATAAAAATATCAAATCACTACATTATTACCTGAAACTAATAGAATATTGTAAGTGATTATACTTCAATTTAAAAAATTACCCCCAACGACGTGCCCCCAAACAGTAATAAATTTTATCATCTTCACAGTTTCTGTGGCTCAGAATTTGGGAGTGCTGCGGGTGGGCTCTGACAGAGTCTTTATGAGGTTGCCAATAAGAAGTCGGCTGGAGGAATTCCCTAGCGGTCTAGTAGTTAAGACTCCATGCTCCCAGTGCACGGGGCACAGGTTCAATCCCTGGTCGGGGAACTAAGATCCCACATGGCACAGCCAAATAAAGAACGAAGTCGGCTAGGACAGCCTCATCTGAAGGCTCGACTGGGGTAGCGGGATCCGCTTCCAGGACAGCTCCTTTACATGGTAGGTGCTTTCCCAGTGCTGCTTGAGTGTTCTTACAACATGGCGACCAGCCTCCCTCAGAATGAGAGATGGGGGCGGCGGGGGGGAGGGCAGGACCAGGTGGAAGCTATCCTTGTTATGACCCGGCCTCAGACAACACATGGCATAACTTCTGCCACATTCTGCATGAGAAGTGAAGCACGGAATCTAACCCACCCTCAAGGGCAGAGGATTAGGCCCCATCTTTTGAAGGGAGGAGTGAGTTTGTGGGAATATAGAGTATGACTTCTCATATTGAATATGAGAATTTATGGCAATATTTTTAAACCACCACATGCTACTTCCCATTCCCTACTGTTACATATGTTCTTTTTAAAAAATATTTTATTTATTTATTTATTTATTTATTTATTTATTTATTTAAATATTGGCTGTGTTGGGTTTTCCTTGCTGTGCACGGGCTTTCTCTAGTTGTGGTGAGCGGGGGCTACGCTTCATTGCGGTGCAGGGACTTCTCATTGCGGTGGCTTCTCTTGTTGCGGAGCATGGGCTCTAGGCATGCGGGCTTCAGTAGTTGTAGCACACGGGCTCAGTAATTGTGGCTCACGGGCTCTAGAGTGCAGGACCGGTAGTTGTGGCACATGGGCTTAGTTGCTCTGCAGCATGTGGGATCTTCCTGGACCAGGGATGGAACCCATGTCCCCTGCATTGGCAGGCGGATTCTCAACCACTGCGCCACCAGGGAAGTCCTGAGGTGTGTCCTATATATGCCTTCTTGCGCCAGCTTCTCTTCATGGCTTCTTGTCCAGCCTGGGTCCCTCACAACCCGCTCCAAACAGGGCACAGCTGAGGGGAATGGGGCAAGGATGGCTGCCTCAGATCCATCAGGATTTACACTGGAGCTGGGGCCACCTTCTCCTGAGTCACACTGGAGAGGCGTTGACCCAACCCAAACTGGCAAGGAAAATGGATGGGATGGCTTTGAAAGGACGATAACAGGCCCTGCTGTTGAAGCCACTTGGAAGGCTCGACAAAGGGGCCTGAGCTGCCCAAGCTGCACAGGCAGGGGCGCTGGAGTTCAGGGGTGAGAGCAGACCTGGAGCTCTCTGGACTGAGCCCTGCTGCCTCCACAGGGCAAGAGGCTGTCAGCACTGTACCATGACGCTTCCCTTCTTGCCTGCCTTCCCAGCATGCCAATAGCCTCCACCTCCAGCAGGGCCTCCCCTCCCACTCCTGAAGCCCCAGCGCAACACGTAGTGCCAACTGAGGGCGCAGAGGCAAGTGTCTCTTTGGGTGGAAGGGCTAGTCTCGTCCTTTAGCTGAGGGCTCCGAGGAAGTAGAGACAAGCTTGGGGCTTTCTTCACCTGCTCCTACAGTGACCCAGCTCAGGTCAAAAGCTGTATCTCAAAAAAACAGAAAAAAGAAAAAAGAAAAAAAACAGGGAATTCCCTGGCAGTCCAGTGGTTAAGACTCCGTGCTCCAATGCAGGGGGTGCGGGTTTGATCCCTGGTCAGGGAACTAAGATCCCTCATGCTGCGTGGCCAAAAAATTAATTTTTTAAAAAGGCCGTGTCGCCAACAGGTGCGGGCCCCACATAGGAAACCAGTGAGGCAGGCAGTTGTTGACCTTGTTCCAAGCCAGGAGATCAAAAGCCTGTTTCGTCTTGGGCAGGGTCTATCCAGGCACTGCTGACACTGGGGCCCAATCACTCTCTGTAGGGGACTGTCCTGGGCACTTCGGGCTGTAGAGCGGCATCCCTGGCCTCCACCCACTCAATGCCAGAGGCGCCCCCAGTTCTAACAACCACAGATGTCCCCAGACACTGTCCAGTTGAGAACCGCTGGTCTAGGACAAGCCCAATCCCGGGGCACTGGCTTTGAGACCCAGACGGCAGACGTGAAGCATCGTGCGTTGGTTTACGCCTGGTCCAGACCCTAATCCAGGAGGATCACCAGGACACTGCGGGCTGCCCTGTGACTCGGGATCAGGCATGAGACAGCACATTTGCGGGCGTAAACTCAGAATTCAGGACACGTTTTTGTATGGAACCCTAAGCAGTGATGCTTATGCACCCTGAGGTTTGAAGGCCACTGAGCTAGACCAAAGTCAAGAACCAAAGATGGCTGGGCATCCAAGCCGTTTGGCCTTGACGTAACTCAGTGGTGGGAGACCTCAGGTGTTCCTGTGCCCCTGCAGGGCGACTCCTGTCAGTTTTATTATGAAGACCTGCAAACGTCACCGCTGTGAGCAGACTGACTGGCTGTGAGGCGCACAGGGTCAGGGTAGACGTCAGCTTTGAGTTTTATGTAGGATGGTGAAACGCCCTTGACCTCACCGGAGGTCACCCCCTCCATCTGCTCAGATGACAGAATGAAGCACCTCTCTTGTACAAACAGCTGAGATGCTGGCGGAGGGGCAGGGGAGACAGACACACCGTCTGGGACAAGGATGGATGTGCTGACAGCCCAGCAGACAGCAGGAGCCTCCCCCTCCTACCCAGAACCTGAAAAGGCCTCCCTGTGAACAGTCCCTGGGATTCCACAGAGGGCCTGGATGCAGCCCCCTGGGCTGAGAGAAGGGCCTGGCACACACAGGGAAATGGAACACAGGGGCTGACAGGGAAACAGCCCTGTGTGCTGAGGGACAGAGGAGGGGTGGGTGACAGGAGGCTGGATGGTGGGCTTGGGGCTCCAGGATGCTAGACGAAATACGGGTTTCACCCACTAAGCAATCAGGAGTCACCGAGGGATCTCAGGACAAGATCTGTCCTGGTTTAGGGTGCTGAGGTGGTGCTATGGGCTGAATCGTGCCCCACCCACCCCCCAAATTCACATGAAGCCCTAACCCCAATGTGACCGTGTTTGGAGACAGAGCCTTTAAAGAATTAAATGAGGCCATAAGGGTGGGGTCTTAATCCTCTAAGACTGGTATCCTGATAAGAAGAGACACCAGGGATGCCCACACAGAGGGAAGGCCACACAGGGACACAGGAAGACAGCAGCTGTCTGCAGCCAAGGAGGGAGGCCTCAGGAGAAGCCAACCCCGCTGGCACCTTGATCTTGAATGCCAGCTTCCAGCCTGTGACAAACACATGCGTTGTTTAGGCCACACAGTCTGTGGTGTCTTGTTATGGTGGCTCAAGCAGACCAGACAGGTGGTGAAGGCTGTAGGGGCGGAGAAGCTGAGGGCAAAGACACTCAGGCGACATGAGACTGCAGAGGCTTCGATCAGCCTGGTGGTAATGGGAAAAGAATGCGTGAGACTTCAGGTCGCCTGTGCAAAGTTCAGCCATGCCAGCTCCCGGTGGTCAAGGGCTTTGCAAACACCCAAAACGGGGCTTACAAAGCCATCAAGTAAACGTTTGGTGACAATGGTCAAAGCTGTAGCTGTGACCCCCAAGGGAGCCCTAGGCCTACCTTACCCTGCGTACCTGCTCAGGGCAACACAGGCTATCTGTGGTCTGGGAGGATGACGTGTTGCCTGGTTTGTATTTAGCTAAGCAAGCTCTGTGAGGAAGTGGAGCACAGGTGTCCTTGAGCTGGGGTGGGTGCATGACCCGCGGGTCTCACGCCCTTCTCAGGAGAGGCCTCGGCGTGGTGGAGCCCAGACGGAAGGGATCAAGGGAGACACGCAAGGGATTTAAAACAGGGCTCGGCCAAGGATGGCCACATCTGCCCACTGCCTGCTTTTGCACAGCCCGTGAGCAAAAAAACGAACTGTGCATTTTTAAGTGGTTGGAGAAAGTTAAGAGAATAGTAGTTCGTGACAGGTGCCAATTATACGAAATTCACATTTCAGCGTCAAAATAGAAAGTTTTGCTGGCACACTGCCACGCCCACTTGGTTACGTATTGTCTACGGCTGCTTTTGCCCTACGGTGGCAAAGCTCCACAGCTGCGACCCGTACGGTGCAGCCTGCTGTTGTGGACTGAATTTTGTGTCTCCCCCGGATTGCTGTGTTGACCCCCTACCCCTCAATGTGGTGGTGTCAGGAGGCGGGGCCTTTGGGAGGTATTGCGATTAGGATTAGATGAGGTCTTGAGGATGGGGCCCCGTGATGGGATGAGGGCCTTTATAAAAGTCACAGGGGAGCTTGCTTCCCCCTCTGCTCGCCTCCATGTGAGGACACGGTGAGAAGTCAGCATCTGCAACCCGAAGCAGGGTCTCACCAGAACCCAGCCCTGCCTGTGCCCTGATCGCAGACCTCCAGCCTCTGGAACACCGAGAAATGAGCTCCTGCTGTTTACAAGCCACCCAGTCTGCGGTACTCTGTCACAGCAGCCGGAACTAAGACACCCACAGAGTGGAAAATATTTACTCCCTGATCCTTTACAGAAAAGGTTTGCTGATCCCTGGCTTCAAAGAGCCATTGTTGGGCTTCCTAGGTAGCGCAGTGGTTGAGAATCTGCCTGCCAATGCAGGGCACACGAGTTCGATCCTTGCTCCAGGAAGATCCCATATGCTGCGGAGCAACTAAGCCCATGTGCCACAACTATGGAGCCTGTGCTTTAGAGCCCGTGAGCACAACTATTGAGCCCATGTGCTGCAACTACTGAAGCCCACGTGCCTAGAGCCTGTGCTCCACAACAAGAGAAGCCACGGCAATGAGGAGCCCGCGCACCACTACGAAGCGTAGCCCCTGCTCACTGCAACTAAGAAGAAAGCCGGCACACAGCAAAAAAGACCCAACACAGCCAATAAAATAAATTAATTAATTATAAAAAAAAAAAAAGTCAAGGAATCTTTCTTAAAAAGCAAAACAAAAAACAGCCATTGTTTATTTCGTTCTTAACCCTGGAGGCTGGGCTGCGTTGCATCTGAGGTCAGCAGCAGGCAGCTCTGCTTCTGGAAGGCAGCTGGCTGTCGGACGGGCACTGAGGCCCTCCTCTCTGCAGTATCTCCTCCTCCAGTGGGCCAGCCGGGGGTCCTTCCTGTGGCAGGGTCCCCCAAGGTGGACAGGATGTGGGCAAAGGCTCTGGAGGTCTAGGCTTAGAACAGGTATGAACAGGATTAGCAGCTCCAACAGCTGCTGTAACAGAACACCACAGACTAGGTGGCGAGACTGAGAAGTCCAAGATCAAGGCACCAGCAGAGCCAGTATCTGGTGAGAGCCTGCATCCTGGTTTATAGATGGCCATCTTCTTGCTGTGTCCTCAAATGGCACGGGGGGTGGGGGAGCTCTCTGGGGTCCCTTTATTTCATTTCTTAATTTCCTTTTTGGTGGCACCCTGCAGCATGTGGGATCTTAGTGCCCCGACCAGGGATCAAACCTGGGCCCACTGCATTGGAAGTGTGGAATCAGCCATTGTACGGCCAGGGAAGTCCCTCTCTGGGGTCCCTTTCTAATCCCCCATTCATGAGGAACTCCACCCTCATGACCTGATCACCTCCAAAAGGCCCGCCCCTCCTAATACCATCAACTTGGGGTTTAGGTTTCAACATATGAATGTGGGGGGGGTGGGGCATAAACCTTCAGTCATGTCAGTATTGCTCTGCTGCATTCTACAGGCCAAGGAAAGGCATCAGGAAGCCCCGGCTCAAGGGCCAGGGAAATCGACGTGTTGACAATTTCTAGATGGGAAGAGCTACAAGGTCACAGTGGAAAGGGCGTGGATATAGGAAGGAATGACCTAAAGGACAGGGACGTTTCGGTGACCCATCACATGGAGGTTTTGGGAGTTGAGGTAGCCGAAACACAGCTCGTGGCAAAGACTCCGCCGGCATGGACCACACGGTTGTCAAAACCAAAACCTAGAGCAGGGGTGATCTTGGGGACATTTGTGGTTGTCGCTTTGGGGGGATCCTGGCATCGAGTAGGTGGGGGTCAGGGATGCTGCTCAACACCCCACAATGCCCAGGATGGCCCCACAGAGAACAACCTGAAACACTCAGACCTGCCAGGTTGGGGTGCCCAGGGCTGGGGATCGGGGATTAGAGCCTAGCGTTCAGAGGCGGGAGGGAGGCACGCGGGTCGGCAGCGGAGGCTGTCACTCCCGCCCAGGCTCCCTGCCCCAAGTCTGAAGGGAGAGTCCCCACACCTCTTCCCCGGCTCCCCTGGCTGAGAGGTCAATTTCCAGTAGCCTTCTTCTGCGTCCTTTTATGGATAAGATGAAAGCCGTGACTTCCTGTCCTGATTCCCTGGAAATGGCACCGTTCTGCCTGTAATCACCTGAGGCTTCCCAGGCCCCAGGTTAAGAATCTCCCCTGGAATGGGACTGCAAAAAGCATTTGTTGAGGTTAGAAGGCAAAGTTTCTGTGGCCCTGCGAGGCGTGGCATTCCCTTCTCTTGGAAAATGTAATACATCCTCTTTCCACGGCAAGACTGCTCCCTGTCGTCGGTCACCTCCACAGACGAAAACCCCACAGGCACAAATGAGACATTCCCTTAGAGGAATGTGGCGAGAAGAGGTTGAGGACGAGAGGGTTCTGAATGAGGACCGGGGACCAAGGATCAAGGAAGCGCTCACAGGGGTTTCAAGCTTAGGAACTGGGGGGAGAGCCACAGCCCAGTGGCTGCGACGGGAATGGGAGCCACACCAGCGGATTCCCAATCCTGGCTCTGCTCGCCGTGGGGCCTTGGGAGAGTCACTTATTCTTTCCTTGCCTCAGCCTACTCACCTGTAAAATGGGAACACCTAACCTCTTGGGATGGCGTGACAAACAAGAACTCGCGTGCTACAGTGCCTTGCACAGGCACTCACGACGCAGCCCAGAGTGGCCAGATCTTCCCATTCTAAACAATACTAGAAACTTTGGAAAAGTCTCCCAATTTTAAAATAGTGGCACCTACTTCAAATCTTGCAAGCAAAAAACCCATCCCACAGGCTGAAGAAAGCAAGTATGAGAATCAGACGCGGTCTGCAGGCTAGTAATTTTCAATCCCTGACCAAGGCCAAGGAGTTGGGGGCGATTTTTGAGGAACAGAGAGTTACACGTTTACTCTTGGTGAAGCAGCCCCTGAAGCAAGGGGCCTAAGCTTGTGCTGCTGCTGTCTGAGGTCACGTGCTGCTCACAGGGTGAGTGCACCCTGCACCACAGGCCCAGGATGGCTGTCCCCATGACAACAAGGTGCAACCTGCTGGGGAGGGAGAAGAGCTGAGGCAGGAAACTGGGAGGAAAGCACCGGCACCTGTTGGTTCAGGAAGCGTGGGACAGAAGCACGTCTGTGTGACACAGACACTAGTCCAGGCTGGCGTCCTCATCTTTGGGTAGCAGGGATTTTGGTCTGAATGGCTTTCTGGTCTGAATTCTGTTCTGGGGAGTCAGCCTTTTTTGGGTACATCGTCTAGATAAGATTTCAGGCTGCAAGGCTGGCAAGACCCATGGATATCATTTTGTTCAGTGATTCACCTAACTGATGGGGTCACAGAGGCCCGGAGATGGAAGGGACTCGTTTGGGGAGGCCACGTTCCCTGACCCAGGGCTCTCTCCCGTGGGACACGCCCTGCTTGCTCCTAAAAGGCCAACTGTAAAGGACACATTGGACCTTGAATATAGACCTCACTTCAGAGGGCGCATCCGAGGAATCTACGGGCAGGGGATGAAAGGTCACAGGGATGGTCAGGAGGAAAGACAGGTCATTCCAGGTTTGCTGTAACAATGATCTCTGCTGCAGACTGCTTTCAAAGAATCACACTCAGGGAGAACATATAGAGTTTGAGAAAAAAAAAAATCAAGTGGAAAAAGGATTTTCCTGGAATCACAGTGCTGAGAAACCTTACACAGTAATCTCTTTTAAAACAGTGACCTCTTCCTTCTAGGGCACAGCTCTTCACTCACTCATTTATCACCCCTCCTTCCCAACAACCCTTCCCCCAGGGGCATAAACTAAACCAGACTGAGGGGTTAAACCTGAGTACCAAGAAGTTGGAAATCTCAACCTCAACCATCACCTACTTTGCAGTGCTATGGGGAGAACACCATGGCTCTGGTATCCTGATCTAGCTCAGGTTCCCAAGCGTGTCTGTGACTACTCACAGGGTTGAGGAACATTCAGAGCTTAAGATGGTGTGCTGTGAAGGGCGATACCCAAAGCTAACATGCTCACTCAAGACATTCACCAGGGAGGATATTTTCAAGTCTGTTTTATTGGCAATAAGATCACATCTGTTATTTTGTGTGTACAGGCATACATATACACCCAGAGAGATGACTTCCTCTGGCACTTTGGTTCACAAGGGTTTTATATTCAAAACACATATAACATACTATACATTGATTCCCATAACAATTCTCATTTTTCTAACAGAATTTCTTTCCCCATGAAAGCCTTATATGCATTCTCCATGTGAATCCAGCCCATTTCAGATCCTAGGTACTCCCAGAAAACATCCTGGAAGGGGATCTGATGAACTAAATCCTTGGGCTCTTGGGAAGATCGTGGGGAATTTCATTCCTCCACCCCTAATCTGCAACCTCCTTTAAAATGTAGTCAGAGTTTCCAGCTCCCGGTCAGGGCCAGCCTCACTCCTCAAGACAGAGCCACTGACTGCTTGGTGTTCCTGAGGCAGGGATTCCAGAGGCTGCTGATGGAGTTTCCTGAGCCTGGAGGGGAAGCCACGTTCTGTTTGGCAGGGAGCTCCCAGAATTCTCTTCCGTCCTTCTGAAAAGGAACATGGTCCTCACATGGAAGGTGGCTGCAAGGTTAGCCCCGCTGGTCAGAAGCTTAAGAGCGCCATCTTGTTGATACACACTGGTTAAGCTAAAGAGAAAGCATTATGTACATGCCCCCCCAGAAGCAATGCAAGTGAAAGGATGCCCAGCCTGGATCAATACGACCATGCCTTTTTACTGCCAAACTGGTGAAAGGCTGTTGTGGGCACAGCAAGGGCTCATCGGTGGTTCCAACCCTCTCCTGCTGCTTTAAGGGGCAGGAAGACCTCCACAGCCACACCTACGCTCACCTAGCACATGGGCCTCGCATGCCAACAGAGGGATTGGCTAGACAGCCAACCTGAGTTTCTCATGAGCAAGTACAACAGACATCGAACCACCAACCCTGGATTCAACAATGACACTCAAAATTTAAAAGAAGCCATTGGCTTTTTAAAAACATTCACTCCAAGAGTCTCAGACAGTATAGTTCATTCTGTTCCCAGAAAGTAAAACTCACCAAGGAGTTAACCTAAGTCAACGGAACTGCCTCTTCAAACTACAAAGTGCTACAGAACCAAAGTGAAGCAGCTCTCAATTGTTAGTCAACAGTCGATTTAAAAAGGCAAGTGGACAGTGACGTGCCGCAAATGCAACTCAGCCCTGTGGGGAAAAACTGCCCAAAGCAAGTACCTACTGAAAAAAGAAGTCTTGTTCCCCAAAATATTTACAAATGAAGCTTCTAGCTAAAAAAAATTCTGGCAACCTTAGAATTACCCTCTAACACAAGAGAAAAGGACAGGCAGAGAATGTCAGTTCCCAGATGGTGGTGGATACCTCAGTACAAGGGATAGAACAAGGGAACAGTTACCAACCAGTCCAACCTTGGGTGGTGCCAAAAGCTTTTCCTACCAAGATTCTAGAATACCCTATGAGTAAAGAGCATGCTGCAGATTTAAGGTGTCATAGACATACATAAAACAAAAGAAGGGACTTCTCTGGTGGTTCAGTGGTAAAGAATCTGCCTTCCAATGCAGGGGATGCGGGTTCCATCCCTGGTAAGGGAACTAAGATCCCACATGCCTTGGGGGAACTAAGCCCACACGCTCTAGAGCCTGCGTGCCACAACCAAAGAGAGAAAACCTGCACGCCACAACTAGAGAGAAGCCTGCGCACTGCAACGCAAGATCCCGCATGCCTCAACAAAGATCCCACGTCCCATAACTAAGACCCAAAACAGCCAAAGAGAAATAAATTAATAATAAGTAAAATATTTTAATGAAAGAAACAAGCAAAAAAAAAATCTGCACTTTGTCAAAGCTTCCTGATTTTGTTTTGAATTAGACAGCATTCCTCACCTTAGAGAAATAAGCTATCTGAACAGCTCAGAGCCGCGACGAAGACAGAAACTGGTATTAACTGCTTAACACACACACACATCCACCCACCCAGAACCTTCTTAATCGACTAAAACCAGTCAAAATTGGGGGCTCCTCCTTCTAGCTCGAATACGTACTATTCCTTTTAATTATCAAATGTATCGATAATGTCTTCTACATTATCCTTCTGTGATTAAACTTTGAAGAACATAAAGCAGAGGTCATAAAGTGGAAGCAGATGTCATCTGTCCCACAAGGTCTTAATTTGGTTCCGGTATTTAAAACGGGGGGGCCTTCATATACAACACGGGGATTGTGGGTTCTCTGAGAAACTGGGAAGACTCGCCACTCTGGATTTAGTGCCACGTGTGGATTACAGGTGGGGGGGTGGGGTGCGCAGGCTCTGTTTCGATCCTCCCAGGACACACCCTCCACCCTCTGTCTTAGGCTCTGTTTATACACGTATGTGCCCTCCCCTTACAAGGCCACCTGCACACTCTTCATCTACTAATATAAAATAAAGAACGAACACAAGGGTTACAAATACCCTTTCTACATGGTTCCCTTACCTTTGAGGACTGCTCATTCACCCGGATCAACGGTCTTTGTCTCCTTACCTCCGTGACCACACAAAAAAACACCAATTACACTCACGTGAAAAAAGAATTATAAAGGATCATTTGAAAATGCTTTTAAATTTGATGTCTTTGTTCTGATCATTCTAAATATACACGTTGGTAGATCCAGACAAAAGACAAAACATAAAACAAAACTTTAAAAAATTGAGGGAAAAAAATCCGTACTAGGAATTAGCTTATGCTCTGATGTTGATGAGTTGACTTTTGGTTCTAAAATGGATAAAATGAAAATTCAAAATCTACACTTCAAAAATTTTTTAAGTACCTAATGAACTTGTGATTGGAACACAGCACAGTTCTATCATTTGAAAGGTTTTCCTTAAAATATACTGAAATCAGGTTTCGCCTGCAGTTGAGAGCTGCCACTCAAAACTGCCTTCCAAGGACTCCTTTCAGTCAGTCCCTAACAGATATCTCAGCCTTACTGAGATGGGTCTTTAAGAAAACAAGAGCAGCCACACTCTCCCAGGAGACGGCCTGTGCCTTGCTTTCCCGGGGCCCACCTCCAGTCAGTCCCGCCAGGAGTACACGGGAGGTGCTGCTGAGGTGCAGGCACTGTCAGGACTGCTTCAAACTTGGCTACAAGTTCCCACGAGCCCCACTCCCCTGCTTTTGGGTGTGGTGGCAGGTGCGCCCCAGCCCCCAAGGCAGTGACACCAGATTCTCCCCGGCAGCCTGTGCTCCTGGGACCTAAGCTCAGGGGCTAGACAGGCCTCGGAGGGTAAGGTTTGCTCTGGAAGGGCCTGGAGACGAGGGGTGGGCGGAGGGGGGCGGTGCAGGCAACAGAGGCTGGCCTGGCTATGACCAGGACTGTTCTGCATCTGGTTGCAGCCGTACCTGACAGCAGGGGCTCCCACCAGGGGGTGTTAACAGGTGATCCTCCGTCTGGCACCACTGGGGCTGCCTGTGCTGCTCCCCACGGCTGGCGTGGGCCCCGGAGAGATTATTGAGAGATCCGGGTTGGGTTATTATTACCATCCCTGTGACACTGGACCACACACTTCCTCGGCTTCCCCGCTCTGGGGAAGGTAATTTCTCAAGGTCTGAAGAATGTGGCCCTAAACCACAACCTGATTAGGACCCAAACTAAAGGGGCAGGATCCAGGCGACAGCATCAAGAATGGTGGAATCCAGTCTCTGCCAGCAGGCCTCTCAGCTAGGCGGCTGCATCAGGCTAGGTCTGCCACCACGAGCACCTCCCTAGGCGCAGGCATGCCCTACGCTGGGGGCAAAGGCACAGTCCAGGAGCCAGGCCGCCCACATTCTAGCTGGACCCCACCACTGACCACCCTGGGGATCCTACACCAGTTACTGCACCCTGAGCCTTGTTTCCTTATCAGCAAAATGGGCACCATAATACCTAGCTTGCGGGATTACTGGGAGGACTGGACGAGATATCAAGCGCCTGGGACTTATTCAATACAGAGAGTCGGTAACCAGCACTGAATATTGCTACCCACCACTAACAGAGTTTGATAGGGTTCCAACGAGGCTTCCAACTTCCTGACATTCTCCAGATAAAGGAACTCAGCTATTAACATTTATGCCAAAAACTTATGAAAACAGAGCTTCTCCTGATGGGAAATCAAGTACTACACCCAAATCCAGTAGCCGTCTCATAGATTTAACAAGAACGCAAAGGTTGAGGTAGTCAAAGTACACTAGATGGGTGGTATTTTGACAAAACTGCTAGAAGAGGGAAATGTAACAGTAGATCTGGCCCGCCTGCCACGTTCCACCCCTGTGCACCTCCGTATAGCTCTGAGCTCTTGATGTTTTCATTACTGACACGACGTGACTCACACAGAGCTCTGCTGGATTTCCTGAGCAGCTCTCAGCCTCACAATTGAAAACCGCATTCAGTGCTAATCAAACACACTGTCAGATTCAATTTTCCACACGGAATTAATCCTTAATTCCAAACACCTGCAGCACTAAATCTAACGCTAAAAAAGCCTTATGAGATTTAAAAGACCACAAAAAAGTAAAACAAATGAAAATCATCATTAACAATTACAAACTTTTCTTACAGCTTCAAGAGTAAATGTGCATCCAATTCTTACTGAACAACAACTTAAAAACAGTTCCGATTCCAATCCTACTTATGGATGACAACGTGAGGAATGTTACCATCCAGGGCTATGGTTACCAATTTTAAAAGCCAAGAAAACCTATGCAGAATTCCTCTAAGAAATAAACTGTTGTCTATGCTTTGGCAATTCATGAAACGAGCTTTGTAAATACTGTTGTCCAAATGCTACCATAAAGTTGGTACTCACAAAATCTGTTATCTAACCAGTTTTTCCATGGCACGTTATATACGAGATATATACTTTAAAAGCAGCTGAAGGTTTCAAGCAAAAGTGGTTTCCCGCAAAAGAGAACGTCTAGTTAACTTAAAACCATCCAGATTGGCCTTCCTAGGTGGTGCAGTGGTTGGGAACCCGCCTGCCAATGTAGAGGTCACGGGTTCGATCCCAGCTCCAGGAAGATCCCACATGCTGCGGAGCAACTAAGCCCGTGTGCCCAAAAAAAAAAAAAAAAAAACCATTCAGATGATACAGATTATCCTGTTTCAAGGTTTCCTGAGACTGAAATTTATTTTGCTGTGATTCCTGTTTTTGATTTAGTTAAATCCACCCCCTTCTCAAGGAATAACACACGCTCTTGGGGATGAGTCTAAAGACACACTAATCTGACATTCAGTTCATGATAGTTTAACATCCTTAGTTCTGTGTGTCTTTACTGTAACACCTAAGTCCTCAGAATCCAGACAACAGCTGTGCCAAAATGTTTAAGCACCTTAATTCAAATAAACGACAAAAACATCTGCTGAAGCCCCGCAAGTACCTATTTTACCAGTGTAAATGCTCAACTTTCTCCTCTGGAGGGTAATCTTAATAGAAAGCACAACATTCAAATGATTTTCCACATCTGACTGAAGAAAGCACTGGAGAAAGAAAGAAAAAAAGAGAAAGAGAGAAGAGAGAGAAAAGAAAGTAGCAGCAAGCAGGCAGGGGGCGGAGCATTTCCAAAAGGGCGTGGCCTGACAGCCCAGCCTAGTCCTGCTGCTGTCACTAAGTGCTAGCAGTAAGAACCCTATACCACCAAGGATGATGGAAACAGGGAAGGATAACATAAAAACGTAACACTGTGTTCCAGGAAACAGCAGACCAGACATTCTTTCCCTGACAGAAAATCCATGACTAGCCAACACTGCACCTTAGAGACCACTCTGGACACAGAAAACAGGAAGAGCTCTCCCAATTTCCACAGCCCTTGGTTCCAAGTCCTGACCTATTTCGTTCTGATCCCATAGGAAAGAACACGGCAGCATCACAACAACTGGCCACTATCCACTAGCCTCACCTATTTTCAACGCGCTGAGATACCGTATGAAACACACCTGCGGCACAGACCCGTCGTGCAGCAGACATTTGTCTCTCGGTTATCTAAGGGGCGGCTGGCATCCAGTCTGGGAGAAACTGGCCCAGGAGGTTCCACCAGGCTACCAGTTGGAAACTGACACCCAGGGGAGGGAAAAAGTTAAATGATGTGGGCAGGGGGGCACTTTTTCCCCAGGGAGGCCCACTCTGCCTCCCCGCCTGGGACCCGGTCTTGAGCGCCAGGCTGAAGGACCGAGACTGCAGAGAGGCTCCAAGGAGAAGCCTTGAAAAATGATGTGTGTGTGTGTGTGTGTACATTTAGGGTACAGACACACCCCCTGTGTCCCTACTCATAGATCCCTCCTTCCCCTGGCTGCTACCTACCCCTGCCCACCCCACCCCCAGCTCTTTCCTGGGCTCCTTTCCCCTACCAACGCTTGGGTTACTAGATCTTGAATATCCCATCGCCGACTCCACCGAGTTTCAAGATCCCCGGTCCCTCTACCCTTCCTTCCTGCTCCCTCCCCCGGAAGCCCCAGGTGCCCACTCTCCTACTGGCTCTCAGGACTACCATCCCTCACGTCTCTGAGCGCCCCCCAGTCAGGCCTCTATCCCTCTCCCCCATGCCTCGGCCACTCCCTCCGTCCCCCTCCCAGGTCTGTGTTCTCCCCACCCCCTCCCCCCATCAGGGTTCATACCTCCAAACCCCACGTCCCCCTGCCTGGCCAGGAACCCCTCCAGGGCTGTCTCCCCTCCCAATCGGGGCTCAGGGCCCCCGCTCCACTCCCCTCCCCCGCGCCGAGGTCCCTGCCCCACCCCCTGCCCCGCCAGGTGCCCCTCCCCCCGGGCCTGCTCCCAACCCCCCACCCCCGCCACAAGTCGCAAGTCTTGACCTCCCCGCCCTCCGTCCTTGACCCTTGCTCCTCCCCGAGCCCGGCCAGGTACCCTCTCCAACCTCAGGTGCCGCCGCCCCCCCCAGGGCAGCCCCACCCCTCGTCAGATCTCGGCGACCCCTCAGGTACCATCCCCGCCAGAGGCCCAGAGCTCCCTCCCGCGTCAGGAGCCCCTCCGCTCTCCCAGACAGTTACAGCTCGGGGCCGCGGCCTCCCCGGGGCGGGGTAGCGCGGGCGGCGCGGGCTGCGCGGGGGCCGTTACCTGTACTGCGAGCCGGCGCCCTGCGCGTAGCCGTAATAGTTACTCGCCGCCATCTTGGCGTCTTCACAGAGCGCCCGGCGGCCCCGAGGCGCGAAGGGGCGGGGCCGCCGGCGCGTGACGTCATCCGGCCCGCGCCCAGGCCGCGTGCCGCTCGCGCCCCGCCACGCGCCCCAGGCCCCGCCCCCCCGCGCGAAGCTCGCGCCTTTTCGTTTCCTGGTCTGCGTCTGGGGGCGTGTCTTTGCCTCGAGCCCGCCCCCGCCGCAAGCCCCGCCCCTTGATCGGAGGCCCCGCCTTCCCTCTGAGTACTCAGCATCCGGGGTCTTTGGCTCGACCCCCACTTCCTGCCGAGCCCCAGATCCGGCCCTCGCTGTTTCGGTTCAAGCTCCGCCCCTCGCCGCAAGCCCTGCCCCTTACCGAATCCCGCCTTCCCTTTAACCTCTCAGCTTGGGGATTTCGCGGCTGCAAGTGGTTTTCCTTTTGTGCTCTTGGGGGGATTTGGTTGCCCCGCTGACCGTTGCTGGCTGGGTCAATGTGGCTCTATAGATACGGCCAAGTCTTGCTTGTCCCTTTGGCAGCCCCCTGGGTGCCAGTCTTCTCGTGGAGCCTTCTAAGGCTCCAGTACCTAAAATTCAGTGGCTCTAAATTAGTGGTTCTCAACTGGAGTGTTTTGCACCCAGAGGACAGCGGACAGTATCTGGGGACACTTGTGCTTTTCACGACGGGGGGTGCTCCTGGCATCAAGTGAGTGGGGACCGGGGATGCTGCTCAACACCCCACAGTTCCCAGGAGGGCCCCCCACGACAGAGAATGACCTGGCCCCAATGTCAGAAACCCTATTCTAAGGGTAATTCATTTTGAGAGGTATTTCTTGACCCACTTATTACAGGCAGAGCCATCATGGGGGATACAACAGTGAGCCGTGGGCTTCCCTGGTGGTGCAGTGGTTAAGAATCCACTGCCAATGCAGGGGACACGGGTTCAATTGCTGCTTCGGGAAGATCTTACATGCCGCGGAACAACTAAGCCGGTGAGCCACAACTATTGAGCCCACGTGCCACAACTACTGAAGCCCGTGCACCTAGAGCCCGTGCTCTGCAACAAGAGAAGCCAGCGCAATGAAAGGCCAGTGCACCACAACGAAGAGTAGCCCCCGCCCTCTGCAACTAGAGAAAGCCCGTGTACAGCAACGAAGACCCAACACAGCCAATAAATAAATAAGTAAATAAATAAATTTATTTTTTTAAAAAACAAACAAACAAAAAACAAAAAACAGTGAGCCGCATGGCACCAGTCCTCAAGAACTTTGATTCAGGGAAGTAGATCATAACCAAACTATTACAATCATGGTCCTCTTTGGTTAAGAACAGATATATTGAGATATAATTCACGTACCATACTATTCACCCATCTAAAGTATGCAATGCAGTGGTTTTTAGTATATTCACAAAGTTGTGCAACCGTTACCACCAATTCCAGAACATTTTCATCACCCCAAGAAGAAACCCTGTACCCCTTAACAGTCACTTCCCCACCCCCACCCCAGCCCCTAGCCACCACTAGTTTGCTTTCTGTCTCTACAGATTTGCCAGTTCTGGACATTTCCATTTCCATTTACTCATCAATAAAAAGGAATAAAGTCTTGATATATACCGCAACTTGGATGAAGCTCTAGAGAATTATGCTGAGTGGGAAAATCTGATGACACAAGGTCACGTATGATCCCATTTACATAAAATTCTTGAAAGGTCAAAAATTATAGGAATGGAGAGCATATTTGTGATTTCCAGGGGTTAAGGACATGGGGAGGGGGGAATGGGGAGTTGGAGTAGCTATAAAAGGGCAATATGAGAGACTCTGTGGTGATTGAAATGTTCTGTATTTTGATCGTATCAAAAGCAATAGTGCTATTGTACTATAACATTGCAAGATGTTACCATTGGGTAACATGGTGGAAAAGGGTACATGGGATCTCTCTGTGTTACTTTTTACAACCTCATTGAATCTACAATTGTTTCAATTTTTTTAATTAATTCTTTAAGGCAAAAAAAAGATTACATTTACAGACCACGGTAGAGTGGTGTTCTTTTGCCCCCCTTTTAAGCAGGCACAAGGCTAGTTAACTCTTGGACTGAAACCGTGGCAAGCCCAGGGTGCCCAGGAAAGCCGTATGGGTCATTTAGTGGATGGCATTCTTCCATTTGTGTCTTAATGACCATGAGTGGCCACAAGGAACAATCTAGCACGTCTGGCAAACGCAGCTCTCCCGTTGTGCCCTGGTTAAAGGCCAGAGTGGCAATTACAGACGGCCTCCCTCCAATTTCCTGCAGCTCTAACTAGATAACCCATGCTGCCTGCTTTTCACAAAAGCAGTTCCGTTTTAGTGTTTTCTCTGGATTGCATAATATCTTTTTTCCTGTTGTTCGCTATAAGCATTGCACTAAATGCTTTACATGCACAACTTTATCTAGTCCTCACAATATCCCTCAGAAGTAGGTACATGTGATTCTCATTATGAACAGCAGTTCTGTTCTATAAAGTTGCTACAAACACTGAAATAGTAAATACGAATCCATTGCTCCTAGGGGAAATACAGGGTTAGGTTCCTGTGAGCCACTGGCCACAACATTTTCATCAACCGATCAATATATAACCTTCTGTTATGTGTTTTTTGTTTAAAGGCATCTTATTTAATATACACTGTAGATTCCTTAACGTTGAGCTCACAGTCCACAGCACTATGTCACACATGAATGAGGCTTATCTAACATGCATATTTTCTCCATAAGGCACATCACAGCCTTCTTGTGCTAATAATCACTAGACAGCATTTCAGCACCATGCGTGGGAGCCATTATAAATAGGCAAATCACCAACAAAAAGCACAAAAATGTTGAAAGCACAGCACTAAATAGATCCTGAAATTTACAGTCCAGGCTGGAATAAGCCTCCCCTGGTTCAACCTCAGCTGGGAACACATGTATGACCAGCACTCAAAATTTTTCACTTCTCTGCGTTGTCTGCAAAGGACCCTGGACGCACCATGAGTATTGATTTGGGGAGTTACAAATAAATTTCAACCGGTAGGCAAACAGAAACCGCGAAAAATGAGGATTGAATGTACTTGTATGAATCCCCTTTGCAAACCAGGAAAAGAAGTTTCGAAAAGCTTTGGCAATTTCATTGCCTCAGCAAATTTTACTGAGAACCAACCATGTTTCAGGTATTCTTCTAGCGCAGGGTTTCTCAACCCCGCACCATTAATATTCGGGGCCAGATAACTCTCTTCGGGAGGGAGGGGCTGTCCTGTGCATTTTAGAGTGTTGGGCAGCATCTCTGGTCTTACCCACTCGATGTCAGTATCACTTCCGTCCCCCGAGTCATGATAATCAAAAATGTCTCTAGACATCACCAAATGGCCTGTGGGGGGTAAAATTGCCCATAGGTGAGAACCACTGCTCTAGGGATCAAAGATACAGCAACGACGAAATGAAATATCTCTGATCTCAAGAAATTTACATTATGGGGGAACGGGAGTGGGGAGTTAGTGTTTAATGGGGACAGAGTTTCGGTTTGGGAAGAGGAGAGAGTTCTGGAGATGGATGGTGGGGATGGTTACACACTGTGAATGTAATTAATGCCACTGAGCCTTACATTTAAAAATGATTAGAAAGGCAAGTTTTATGTTATGTATAAATATATATTAATATATGCAACTGCAATTAAAAATAAACCACGCAAGAGCCGAGCTTGGTTCACTCAGGGGCCCGGCGGCGGCTGCAGCACCACGGACAGCTCCCAGCGCGCTCTCAGGGAGGAGGGGCTGCTGCTTTCCAAACGCCCTTCTGTCCCAAGTGCTTTTCTCCCCGTGCTTCATCCACCCAACTCCTACTCACTCCTCAGGGCCCAACTCACATGGTCACCATCCCTGCCCCACACTGAGAAATTCCCCATGAGCCCCCCAAGTCACTCTGCTCCAAAGATGTCTCTACGTCAGCCCAAACTCCCTTGCCCATCTGCTTCTCCGAATGCGAGTCCTGTGAAAGCAAAGTCTCGTTCACGTTTCGGACCCCAGGGCCCAGCACTAGAACTAACCTGGATTTCCCACTCAATGTCTCTTCCCAGAGCTCCACTTCCTCCAGCCAAGAGGTGCAAAGTCCAGACCTTGTGCTGGAGGCTCTGGGCTCTCCTCCCTTGCTGTGGGGCCTTTGCCTTTATGCCTTTATGCCTTTGGCTTGGAGGAGCACAGACCCTAATGCAGTGAGTGGGGCAGCCATGTGAATAGAGTGTTGTCTGAGACCCACAAAGGGAGCCAGTGTCCGTGCATTCTACCTGCATTTCCCTCACATCTTTGTGCCGGGTTCTGCTGTACAGTGTACAAAACCCAACCAAATCTCTTTTGAAATTTCTATTCCGATAAGGGGGTGGGGGGGTCCTAGAATAAACAAAGAAATAAGTAAATAATCTCAAACAGTGGTAAGTGTTATGGAAAAAAAAAAAAACTCATCCGTCTCCTTGATACCTTAAACATAGAATTAGTGTGTGAACCAGCAATGCCACTCACAGGTATACACATACCCCAAAGAACTGAAAACATGGATTCAAACAAATCCATGTACACTCATGTTCACAGCAGCACCATTCACAAGAGCCGAAATGTAGAAACACTTTTTGTTTATCCACTGGTGAATGAATAAACAAAAAGTGGCACAGGCATACAATGAAGTGTATGATTCAGCCATAAGAATGAATGAAGCAGGGACACACACCACAGTGTAGATGATCCTTGAAAAATGATGCTCTAGTGAAAGAAGCCAGACACAAAAGATGGCATAGTAGATTATTCCACTTATATGAAATATCCAGAACAGGCAAATCCACAGAGACAGACAGTGGATTAGTGGTTGCCAGGGGCTGGGAAGGGGGAATTAAGGGATGGCTTCATGGGTACGGGTTTCCATTTGGGGTGATGAAAAAGTTCTGGAACTAGATACTGGTGATCATGGTGCAACACTGTGAATGTACTTAATGTCACTGAACTATACACTTTCAAATGGTTAAAATGGTAAAATTTTATGTTGTGTGTATTTTACTATGGGTAAAAAATATATATACTGAAAAACAAATTAGACTAGGTAATGGGTTGAGAGGCAAGGTGGGTGGTGATCAGGGAAGGCCTCTGAGAAGGTTACTTTGAGCTGACACCTGAATAATGTAAACATCTGGGGGAAGAGCATTCCTGGAAGAGGAAACAGCTTGTGCAAAGGCCCTGTGGTGGGAATGAGCATGGTGTGTTCACAGAACAGGTTAAAACCACCACAGTGATTAAGAGGGACAGGAGAGGGACTTCCCTGGTGGTCCAGCAGTTAAGACTCTGCCCTCTCAATGCAGGGGCCTGAGGTTCGATCCCTGATCGAGGAACTAAGAGCCCATATACCACAACTAAGCCCACGAGATGCAACTACTGAGCCTGCAGGCTGCAAAGAAGACCCAGTGCAGCCAAAATAAATAAGTAATAAGTTTTTTAAAAAAATGATAAACAAGAGGGACAGGAGGAAACAATAGATATTCGTTCCTCCTTGGGGTCATGTATTAGTTTTCTGTGGCTGTCATAACAAGGTACCAAAAAGTAGGTGGCTCAAAAAATAGATTTTTTTTCTCTCACAGTTTTGGAGGCCAGAAGTCTGAAATCAAGGTATTGGCAGGGTTGGCTCCTGCTGGGGGCTGGGAGGGAGAATCCATTTGGTGCCTCTGCTGCTTCTGGGGGTCACAGGCTAGCTTTCACATCCCTTGACTTGAGATATATCAACCTGATCTCTGCCTCCATCTCCCACGGTGCATTCCACCCACTTCTCTTCTCTTATGAAGTCACTTGTCCTGGGATTTAGGGATCATCTTAAATCCAGGATGATCTCATCTGGAGATCCTCAGCTTAATTCCATCTTCAAAGACGCTTTTTTCCAAATAAGGTCACATTCACAAGTTCCAGGGGTTAGGACATGGACATATCCTTTGCAGGGAGTGGGGGGACACCATTCAACAAGCTGCCAGTCTAAAAATAAAAACAGCAACAGCAAGAAACATGCATAGAACTTTTCTCATGCTGCAGCACTATGCCAAGCACCCTCCCTGCATCGCCTCTTTAAATGCCAAAAGGCCAGTACCCTAATGTCTCCATTTCACAGATGAGGAAACTGAGGTCCAGCAGGTATGATCACTTACCCAACCAAGTCCCCCAGCTAGTGGCTGAGCCAGTGTCCAAACCCAATTATGGTCTGATTTCAGAGAGTGCACTCTTAACTCTATACCATTCTCTGGTCTTCCAGGGCGGGGCTACTGCACGCACACCTGCAGGGGGCGCCTCTCCCTCGGTGGCCCCCAGCGAGTGCATCTGAGATGAGTCTGCCTCCCCGGAACCCAGCCCGGTCTTGGGTACAGGGCTTATAGTAAGTGGCCGGCTGAGGGACCCAGGAAATGGGTCTATGAGAATATTATTCCCTACCTCCCTCCTAATCTAAGGAATGAGGCCATCGCTACCATTTATTTATTTATTTGTTCCTTGTTTTGTTTTTAAATCTGTGTTGCGCCATCAGGAAATCATTTCCGCTTCTGCCCCTGGTGAGGCTCTTAGAAATGCTCCCCTCTCAGCCAATGGAGAGCACCGATTCTGGCAGGGGGCTGTGCTTTTTTGGTCAGCCCTGCCCCCACCCACCCACCCTGCACACAAAAGCAGCATAATTAACTGTCTTAAGGAAACCGAGCCTCTGCCAGCTGCGAACGGGCAAGAGGAAAAGACCACGGAGGCACGATGACCGGGGACGCAGCCGCAGCCGAGCGAGGGGGAGTCGACCGCTAACTGCAAGCCCTTCCCCACCCCTGGACAAAAGCGTCCATCTGCGCCCGCCGCGTTGCTCTGGGTGACCTTCCTTGGATGCACAGTCCGCCCCTGCGTGCATCTTCCTCGGATGCTCTGAAGGCCCGGGGACCGCGCTCTGAAGGCGAGGGATGCCCGGCTGCATCCGCCCGGGGCTCGTCTTTGTTTGCGCGTAACGGAGAGAGGCCGCGGAGGCAGCCGGGACGCACGCGGAGGTGAGTCCACTTTCTCTCTCCCCGCCCTGCCGAGGAAGATGGTCCCCGGGTATCTGCTGCTGCAAACCCCCTTCTGGCAGATGGGACGAGTGGGAGAAGAGAACCAGGGTCTTGTGATTCTTGGGATAATAACACCTCCATTTTTTTCCCCACTCGGAGAAAGCCATCCGCCGCACACACACACACCCACAGTTCACCTCCCGTGCCCACCGTTCACCTGGAAGGCAGAGAATTGCACCATTTCCAGGACGTGCTTAGAGATTAGGCGGCTCAAACCCTCAGCCCCTCTCTGGGACGCTTCCTGAGAGACCGAAATGTACACGTCCCACCTCTGTGCGTTTCCTATTTATAACGCGGTGAGCGGATTTGGAAAAAGGATTTGATAGATGTGTACGTAAAGGCTTGCCTATGGGGTGGGGAGGAAGGGAGATGGTTGAAGACAGAGATTCCTCCTCCTCTGTCTGAACTTGCCTGTGATGCGCTGATAATTCAGCACCACAGCGGGAAGGAAGGCTTCTCAGCGTCCCCTCGCTGCTTTATCTGCGGTCCTCCAACGTGAACTGGGGATCAGAGGGCGGGAGCGTCCAGGGCCCTGAGGGCGCCCACCCGCATCCCGCATTTAGGGGATCGTGGGGCCAACATGTGTGGCTCCAGTCTCAGCTGTGGGTGGGGTGGAGGTGGGTGGTCCTTTCTGGGGGCTGAGGTCACACCCAGCTCAGGATAAGGAAAGCAGACGCAAAGACCACTCCCTTCAGAAAGGAGATGAATTTCCATTGACGGGAACTTCCCTTGCGGTAAGGTTCTAGGGGGTCGTTGTCCATAGCATCAGGAAGAGATCTCTCTCCCTCTGTCTCTCTCTCTCTCTCTCTTCCGTGCTGCATCTTACTGTGCCTCTCCATGAATGAATGACGACATTCAGGGCAGTGACAAGAATTCAGTGAGAAACTCTCACCGAAGCGGGGGAGGGTCGAATTTCAGACATCCCCTCCCCCCCTCCTGCCTGGCCCTCACCTGTCCTGGGCTCCCTCTGAGTCCTCCTTCTGAGCCCCAGTCCCAAATGCAGACCCACCATCCACAGGGGCTTCGGTCCAGCGAGGGGCTTTGGAAGACACGCCCAAAATGAGAACCGCCCACCAGCTCTAGAGGGACAGCCGCAGCGAGGGGAGGGGGAGGGGCTGGAGGCGGGACCTTAGGGGCTGGAAAGTGAGGATGGCAACTTCTCAATCTCAGATCCGCGGGCATTGGGGCCGGATCATTCTTGGTTAAGGGGGTACCATCTGGGGCGCTGTCAGGATTTGAGCAGCATCCCTGGTCTCCACCCACTTGATGTCAGTAGCAACCCTCCCCCCCCCCCCCCCCCCGCAGTTGTGACACCAAAAATGCCTCCAAACATTGCCAAGTGTCTGGAGCCGGGAGGCAGAATCACCTCCAGTTGAGAACCACTGGCTTAAAAGCTCAGAATCTGTGCTATTCGTTGAGTCATAAGATCCTGGGTGTTAATAGGTAATGTATGTAGAGCACACGAGTGTCCATCACTGCTGTGGGTGCTTCCTGTGTATCATCTCATGAGGCTTTCATACTCTGTGAGGTCTTAGTGTTAGGGGAAGCACAGATTGTAACTGCCCACAGTTACTGGCCAGGCAGATTTGCATGAGAACTAACAATTTGTATGGAAACTAACCAGTCACCACCAACCAGAAGAATATGGGAAAAGTCAAAAGGAAATGCCAGTCCACATGTCCTACCTACCTCTCAGATTCTCCTCGCCTTAGTCCATCTTGGCTGAGAGATGCGTGTGCCACCGGAAAGGACCCAAAGTCAGAGTGATTGGCCAGAGACAACCTGGAAACCCACCCCATCACCATAAAACCTGAGACTGTGAGCTACACGGCAGAGCTGTCCTTGTGGGTTCCCTCACCCTCCTGCTCTCCGCCCAGGCTCCCTTCCCAATAAAGTCTCTTGCTTTGTCAGCAAAAAAAAAAAAAAAAGATCCTGGGTGTTATGCCCGAAGGGATCATAGAGATCATCTCTAGACCAATTCTTTCATTGACAGGCAGGGAAACTGAGGCAGAGGGAGTCTGCCATGCCCCAGGGTAGACCCCAATTCAGTCTCACTCAGCAGTTCTGACCACAGTCCCAGACAGCCCAGCACTTAAGCCACCATCTAGAGCACTGCCCCCACTCCATCCCTGCCCCCAGCTGGTTCCTCGGATGATGAAAACAAAACTGGCATTCTGTGGCTGGTAAAAATTATGACCCTGATTTCCAACCCCAGGCACTTTCCACCCTGCCTTTTTTAGTCCTAGGGTCAGGTTGTCAGGACTTGGTTCTTCACTGCGGGAGGGGAGGGGACAGAGGGACAGGGCAGGCGGGCTGGAGCAGATAGAGGCGGGTTGGGGTTAACTAGGTCCTGCCTGAATGTCAATCCCAGCAAGGAAGCTTACTTGTATCAGTCATTAACACTTTAGTATAAATAACTTTAATGGGATTTATTGCTTCCTAGTTGAAGTCCAAGGTAAGGGAGAGATGGTGAACCAAGCGGAGGGTAGATTTCCGAGCTTCAAAGGGGGTTGCTTTTAGCTGGATGCTCAGCCCTTCCTTGGGTTTCAGACTCCAGACCCACATGGGTGTTCAGCTTTCTATGCCTCTGTTTTCTCACCTGTGAAGTGAAGAAGCCTCGTGGGACTGGGCAATGAATTCACTAAGACGATGGACACAAGAGCTCTTTGCAGATCGATCTCTGAAGCTCTGCGTGTGGGTGGGGAATTGTGGTTATGATGACTGTCCAGTAACACCTCCATCCACGGCCCTCCTCCAGGATTCATCCCTGCTTCAAGTCGGCGCTTCTTCCCAGCTCCCATGGGGACCACCGAAGCCACGCTCCGGATGGAAAACGTGGATGTGAAGGAAGAATGGCAAGATGAAGCTCTGCCCAGGTACAGCTCCCCCGGTCAGCCATGGTGGGGCGTGGGCTGACGCTGCTCCCAGGTGTGGGGCAGAGACACCCCAGTGGACCGGGCCAAGCGCATCACTGATATTTGCTGAATTACTTAAGATTGACTGGGGACTTCCCTGGGGGTCCAGTGGTTAAGACTTCGCCTTCCAATGCAGGGGTGTGGGTTGGATCCCTGATCAGGGAGTGAAGACCCCACACGCTTCAGGACCAAAAAACCAAAACATACAAAACAGAAGCAACATTGTAACAAGTTCAATAAAGACTTTAAAAATGGTCCACATCAAAACATCTTAAAAAAAAAAAAAGATTGATATCCCACCCACCCCACCCCCCTGCCCACCCCTGCCAAAGTGCCAAAATAGCTCCAGGTCCCACACTACTGTAGAATTCTAAACATCTTCCAAAACCATCTCATGGACTGTTACCGTATTCTTACCTGAGTTCCCGTGCATTCAGGTAATAGCGTGTTTTTACCTACAGCAGCCAGAGGGACCATATGATACCCCTACTTAGAATCCCTGGGGCAGCTTCAATCCCTGGTCGGGGAACTAGGATTCTGCCTGCCTTGTTGCGCGCAGAGGGAAAAAAAATAAAAAATTAAAAAATTAAAAAATCTCTGGGACAAATGCTCATCCCATGAATAATCTGGGTTTCAGCCTCCACTTGCTTCCTCGACCTCACCTCCCATCACTCTCCGCCCCTCCATGCCCTGCAGCCCCTGCAGCTCCCTTCCCGTTCCTTCACTGTGCTAGGCTGGCTCTGACGTTCAGACTTCACGCTGGCTGTTCCCTCTGCCAGGAACGCTCTTCCCCACACACCCGCCTCCCCCGCCTCCTTCAGGTCTCCACCCACAGGCCACCTTCTCAGAGAGGACCTCCCAGCTCTTTCATTACCCCCTCCCCAAGTTCCTGAATTGTTTCCTTCCTAAATAACAGCCCTCCCAAGATATCCACGTCCTAATCCCTGGAACCGGAGAATGTTCGCTTAAGTGGCAAAAGGCACTTTGCAAATCTGATTGTGTTAAGGATCTCAAAATGGGGAGATGATGACCCTGGATTATCCAGGTGGTTCCTCGATGTCATCACAGGGCTCCGTGTAAGAGGAAGGCAGAGGGAGACATGCCTACAGAAGTAGGAGCTGTGATGCGCAAAATAATAGCTTGGAGTCATAGGAGGAAGGGACCACGAGCCCAGGAATGCAGGCACCTCGAGAAGCTGGAAAAGGCACAGAAACAGGGACTTCCCTGATGGTCCAGCAGTTAAGGCTCCATGCTTCCAATGCAGGGGGCCCAGGTTCAATCCCTGTTCAGGGAACTAGATCCCGCATGCCACAGCTAAAGATCCTACATGTGGCAATGAAGATCCCGTGTGCTGCGACTAAGACCCAGTGTAGCCAAATAAATAAATATTAAAAAAAAAAAAAAAGGCACGGAAACAGATTCTCCCTCGGAGCCTCCAAGAGGAACCAGCCCTGCTGGTGAGACTGATTTCAGCCTTACTTCTTTGTCTAGATTCATAAGAGAATACATTTGTGTCATTTTAAGCCACCAAGTTTGTGATAATTCGTTACAGCAGCCAGAGGCGCTTTATATCATACAATATGCTGAATATTTCATACTCATTTACAGTCTGTTCCCCAGCGTGGAACCCATGAGAGCAGGGGCCTTTGGTCTGATCACAGGCATAGAGTTGGCGCTCAGTGGATATTGGGTGAATGGATGAAGGTCGCTGATAGGAATGAAAAATCGTAAGAAAGGAGCTGTGCGCGGCTGAGATACTTGTCTCTCCGTTTTCTCCTCTGGCGAGGCGTTGGGTACTAGAAAATACAGTCAGCACAGGCTCCCCTAAGTCGCTGGCGGGATGCAAGCACTCATCTCCCTCCCACTTTAATGCCAGGAGTTTACGGCCAGGAGATGATGCCCAAGAGTTAGTTGCATAATCATCTAGGAAGGAAGAGTCAAAGGGACTGGGCATATTCATCTTGGAGAAGAGAATCTGGAAAGGAAAATCCAGCTCCGGAAAATCTCTGTTGGTGAGGGTGCTGAGGGCAGAACGAGGCTGATGGACAGTCACGAAAGGGATGCAGGTTTGAGTCTAACGTAGAGTCTTTGAACTCACGTGGTCCGATATGTGCAGGCTTTGTACGGCCAGCTGGCCCGTTCGAAAGCCAGATGGGCTGATGGGGGAGATCTGGAGCTTCCTGTCGACCTGCCGCAGGAGAAGCTGTGATGTTGAGGGTGTCACCCCCTCCTCTGAGCATCTTGTCCCTCTCCCCAGTCTAGTCATTCACACGTGTCCTTGTGGTTCTTAAAGCGATAGCTCCCCATCTCAAAATAGCTGAGACTCTCTTGTCTACGCAGTCCCCTTGTCTTCAGCAAGACAGGTATTTCAGGAAAGAGACGGCGACTTCGTTGGAGCTGACCTCCTGTTCTTTCATCGTTAGAATGTTCTTCGTTCTACGTTTCCTCCTGTAAGTCTTTCTCTTCAACTGAATACAAGGCGTGCTGATGCCTGGATGTGTAGAAAGGGGTCTCAGAACACCCAGACCTGACAATTTGAGGGAATTAAGGATTGTTTTCGGCAGGGGCTCCTAGGAATGCTCCAGAAGGGGCAGGAGCTGCCCTGGGGAGCTCTCCCTCATGCCCAGCATGGGAGGTCTGTTTCCTCCCATGGAAAAGGTAGAAACAGATGGCATGATCTCAGGTGGGTTCCTTCCAACACCAAATGCCCGGGCTTTGGAGGCGTGTCCACCCCGTTTCAGCATCACTCACCCTGTGGTCCCACGAACTCTGGCCTCTGCCCGAGACCAAAGCACTCCTGGGTCCGGACTTTGAGAACCTTCTGATTCAACCCCACCTCCCTGGGCGGCAAACCCCAACCCTTCCTGGACATAAAAAAAAATTATCTGATGACAGCACAGGACTCACCTCACTCACTTTAATTTTATTTCAAGCAGCACAGCGGAACAAAGAGGGCACGAGCTGTGGAACTGGACGGCCGTGGGTTCAGATTCCAGTTCTCTGATGGGCTCGCTCGGCCGCCTTGGGCAGCTCTCCGAGCATCTCCGTGCCTCAGTTTTCCCATCTGTAAAATAGAGACAATCATTCCTGGCTCACGAAGTTGTCGCAAGAATTCAGTGAGGTGCAATGTGGCCAAGACAGGCTGTCTAGGTGAGGAGGTCTGCCCACAGGAGTTGCCACCCACAGCATCATTCTTCTTCTTTTTTCTTTTTTTGGCTGCACCAGCCAGGGATCGAACCCGCACCCCCTGCAGTGGAAGCGCGGAGTCTTAACCACTGGACCACCAGGGAAGTCCCAGCATCATTCTTGTCAGCTCATATCTGGTTCACTCCAGTTCCTTTTCCCATCCCCCCCATGAAAGAGACCCTCCTCTCCCAAGCCTTGTTGAGACAAAGTGGCCCTGAGAGCAGCTGCAAATGTGAATACCAAGTGAGTTTCCCCAGCTGGAGAGGGTTCCTCTCCCTTTTCAGTAGTTCAGTGTTTGCAGGATAGGGGCCTGACTGTGCAGCCGCGGGCCTGGAACGTGCCTTCGTCGGGGCTCTGTCCTCCTCGTTCTGGGGGAAATGAGTACAGCTCCTTATACAGCGTCCAGCTGCAGCTCAACATAAGCACCTCTGTCTGATGCCAGACAGCCCCCGATTCTATTCCTTCCAGCTCAGTGATCCCTTCCTGGGGGCATCCTCGAGCTGCCCCGGGTGTGTCCCATTCCTCACCCTGTGCCCACAGCCCCTCCCACTGCCATTGCCTTGCAGCGCCTTCCTGTACCACCTGCTCTTCTGCAGATTCCTGTGGACCTTAGCTGAGGGCGGCCTGGAGATGATTCATCTACCTGCCTCTTTTCCCCATTCATTCATTCATTCTAGTGATATGCACTGACTGTATGCCAGCCCCGGGGTGGGACACTGGGGACACAGGGAGAACAGGAGAGCCGCCCTCATGGGGTGCTTGAAGTCTGGGGCAGAGACAGGCGATCCTTTATAACCGCACAAGCCAATGGAAAATTGCAGCTGGGTTCTGGGCATCTGCAGAGCACCAGGTGGGATCTGACTAGGTTGGGGACGTTGGGGGAGGCACTGAACGGAGCTGTGAAGGATGAAGAGGTATGAACAGGGGAGAAAGGCTGAGGGTAGGGGTCGGGTATTTCAAGCAGAGAGCAGCATGTGCAAAGGCCCTGAGGCCAGTGGAAGCAGATTGAGGGACTGAAGGAAGGTTGGATGGGGAAACTGAGGACCAGGGTGGGGAAGGGCTTGGCAGGCTCTCACAGCTAAGGAGAGGCAGGTGCAGGGTTAGATGTCTGACTGGTGTCTCAGCCTGCTCTTTCCTCTACAACAGAGTGGTCATGGGTTTTGTTTGTAACTTTTTATTCTTTTTTTTCCCCTTTTTTAATTGAAGTATAGTTGATTTATTTTTTTAAACTATTTATTTATTTATTTGGCTGTGCCAGGTCTTAGTTACAGCACTTGGAATCTGCATTGTGGTATGTGGGATCCAGTTCCCCGGCAAGGAATCGAACCTGGGCCCCTTGCATTGGGAGCACGGAGTCTTACCCACCAGACCACCAGGGAAGTCCCAGTACAGTTGATTTACAATGTTGTGTTAGTTTCTGCTGTACAGCAAAGTGAATTAGTTACACATATACATATATCCACTCTTTTTTAGATTCTGTTCCCATATAGATCATTACAGAGTATTGAGTAGAGTTCCCTGTGCTATGCAGGTTCTTATTAGTTACATATTTTATATATAGCAGTGTGTATATGTCCATCCCAGTTTCCCAATTTATTCCTCCCCCCATAACTTTTTATTCTGACATAGCCCCGAGCTTAGGAAAAAACTACAAGAATGGTGTAAGGAATATCTGTAAACTTTGGTAAATTTGCTGATTGTTTGATTTGAAATTTCCCAGATTTGCCAATTGTTAAGATTTTACTTCCTTTACTTATCCTTCTCTGCCCCCCCCACCCCACCCCATCCCGCTCTGTCTCTCCCTTCCTCCCCTGTCTCTCTCTGTGTCTGTCTGTCTGCTGTCTGTCTCTCTATCTATGCTCAGCCTCTGTGTGTATCCACCAGGCCCTGCACAGGGCAGGCTAGTCATCTCCCTCCCCCAGCCCAACACATGCACAGCGCTGATTTCACATTGCCCAGCTCAGCAGTCCCCAAAACTGTCACTCGGGAGCCGTGGGTTTGGGGCAGGAAGTGATGGAGGGCTCTGAGTGGCCCCAGCATCTTCTGACCTCCTCAACTCTGCTGTTTTTTCTTTTCTGTGCTCCAACGATGCTGGGCTATCATAGCAGAATACCACACCCCAGGCAGCTTCAACAGCAGACATCTATTCTCTCACAGCTCCGGAGGCTGGATGTCTGAGATCAAGGTGCCAGCAGGGTTGGCTTCTGGTGAGGGCTCTCTTCCTGGCCTTCTCACTGTGTCCTCACGTAGCCTTTCTTCTGTGCTTGTATGTGGAAAGGGAGCTTTCTCATGGCTCTCCACCTTTTTTTTTTTTTTAATATTTTATTTTATTTATTTATTTGGCTGCCCGGGTCTTCGCAGTGGCACACAGGATCTGCAGTGCAGCCTGCAGGATCTTTCGTTGCAGCATGCGGGATCTAGTTCCCTGACCAGGGATCGAACCCGGGCCCCCTGCACTGGGAGCTCAGAGTCTTAACCTCTGGATCCCCGGGAAGTCCCTCCCACTTCTTGTAAGGCCACAATCTGAGGGGATCGGGGCCCCACCATTTTGACCTCCTTTAACCTCAGTTGCCTCCTAAAGACTCTGTCTCCAAACACAGTCATATTGGGCACTGAGCCTTCAATGTATAAATTGTGGGGAGGGCAGGGGGATGACACGATTCAGTCCATCACGTCCTCTTTGCATCCTCTGAGCCAGTGTGACTGCTGAGGGTGGAGTGGGTGGGCGAGGGCTGTGATGCCTCCATCTGGGATGCTGTTTGCAACCCCAGGCCTTCTGATCCGGCCAAGAGGTGATGGTGCTGGGGGAGGCCAGAGCGAGATGAATGGACAGAGGTGTTGGGAATTGCAGAGAAAGAAAAAGGGCACATTTATCTGAGTATCTGAAACCACCAAAGTTGCCAATGAATAATTTATTTTTATTTATTTTTTTGCTATGTTGGGTCTTCGTCGCTACATGCGGGCTTTCTCTAGATGTGGGGATCAGGGGCTACTCTTCATTGTGGTGCGTGGGCTTCTCAGTGCAGTGGCTTCTCTTGTTGCGGAGCACGGACTTCAGTAGCTGTGGCACACAGGCTCAGTAGTTGTGGCTCTTGGGCTCTAGAATGCAGGCTCAGTAGTTGTGGTGCATGGACTTAGTTGTTCCAGGGCATGTGGGATCTTCCTGGCCCAGGGATCGAACCCATGTCCCTTGCATTGGCAGGAGGATTCTTAACCACTGCGCCACCTGGGAAGTCCCGCCAATGGATAATTTTTGAAAGCCTCTCAGCAGTTCCCTTGACTTAGCTTTGCAGGAGACCTACAATAAGGCCCAGGGCTACTGGCGCACCTTTGAGCGTTGGAAAAGCTTACTTATGCCCAGAAAGAGTTTTTGCTGTTATCTTGCACCAGAGGTGGCCATGGTCAGGCAGAAACAGAGGCTGGGCAGCCCTGGAGGGGAGACTGAGGCAGCACTGCCAATCTTAATGCCGTCAAAGTCCTGGGGCACCAGCTGGGAAGCAGGAGGCATGTTCAAAGGTTCTGGGGCCCACAGTCTATTCCCAGTTCCCTTCTTTCACACCATGAGTAACATTAAGCCAGAGGCTAGGATCTGAGGGTAGAACTAGGTCCAGGAGCCGCCTCTGAAGCCAGAACTATTGCAGTAACAGCTGATTCCGGGTGACAGGTATTTCTAAAGATTTTTTTTTCTTTTTTTTGCTGTGGATCATTTTTTAAAAAGTCTTTATTGAATGTGTTACAATATTGCTTCTGCTTTATGTTTTTGGGGGTTTTTTTAGCCACGAGGCCTGTGGGATCTTAGCTCCCTGACCAGGGATCAAACCTGCACCCCCTGCATTGGATGGTGAAGTCTTAACCACTGGACAGCTTAACCCTGGTGGTGCAGTGGTTAAGAATCCGCCTGCCACAGATGTAGAGAAGAAACATATGGACACCAAGTGGGGAAAGGGTGGGGTGGGGTGGGATGGGATGAACTGGGAGATTGGGATTGCCATATATACATTACTAATAAGAAAAAAAGTATATCAAATTGTACACTTAAAAAAAAAAAAAGAATCCACCTGCCAATGCAGGTGACACAGGTTTGATCCTTGGTCCGAGAAATCCCACATGCCCCAGAGCAACTAAGCCCATGGGCCACAACTACTGAAGCCTGTGCACCCTAGAGCCTGTGGGCGGCAGCTACCGAGCCCACGTGCCTAGAGCCCGTGCTCCACAGCAAGAGGAGCCACCGCACTGAGAAGCCCACGCACAACGAAGAGTAGCCCCTACTCTACACAACTAGAGAAAGCCCATGCATAGCAACGAAGACCCAACACAGACAAAAAATAATCAGTTAAAACAAAAGCAAACTTGTTGAGGTCTGCTTCCTCCAGGGCCAGGCCTGTGACTCACCCAAGCAAGAGAGGAAGAGGCACTTCCTCCCCTTCAAGGACTCACAGTCTGCCCAGGAAGCAAGCAATTGGCACACAGTACCACAGACTCAGTGGTGCTAAAGGAGGCTTCTGAGGCAGAATGCAGAGGTGCAGTGGAGGTCAAGTTCAGATGGGGCCTCCTGGAGGATGCTGACCCAGCCTTAAAACCTAAGCGAGTTCATCAGGCAAAGAAAGCAGGAAGTAGCCCTCTAAGCAGAGGGGGGAGGGTGTGCAAAGGCACTGGGGCAGAGAGGACCTTGGCATGGTAGGGAATGCAGTACAAGAGCCTGGCTAGATCACAGGTGTAAGGTGTGAGGCTTCACAGATGCCACGTCCAGATGGGATGCCCAGGAGAGAAATTTGGATTTCATGCTGAGAGGGCACGTGAATTTCCCAGAGCTGCCATAGCAAAGTACCACAAACTGGCTTAAAACAACAGAAATGTCTTCTCTCACAGTTCTGGAGGCTAAAAATCCAAAATCAAGCTGTCAGCAAGGCTGTAACCCTCTGAAGGTTCTGGGAAGGGTCCTTCCTGCCTCTTCCAGCTTCTGTGGTGGCCGGCAATTCTCGGCGGCCTGTGGCTTATGGATACATCACTCCACTCTCTGCCTCCATATTTTTTTTTTGTAAGATTTATTTTATTATTTATTTGTTTTATTTTTGGCTGCATTGGGTCTTTGTTGCTGTGCGTGGGCTGTCTCTAGTTGTGGCAAGCAGGGGCTACTCTTTGTTGCGATGTGTGGGCTTCTCTTGTTGTGGAGCACAGGCTCTAGGCACACAGGCTTCACTATTTGCAGTGCGTGGGCTCAGTAGTTGTGGCGCACGGGCTTAGTTGCTCCGTGGCATGTGGGATCTTCCCAGCCCAGGGATCAAGCCTGTGTCCCCTGCATTGGCAGGCAGATTCTTAACCACTGTGCCACCGGGGAAGCCCTCCATCTTTTTTTTTAAGCTGGTGTTTTATTATTTTTTTTTTTATTTTTACTGGAGTATACTTGATTTACAGTGTGTGTTACTTTCTGCTGTATAGCAAAGTGAATCAGTTACACATATACGTATATCCACTCTTTTTTAGATCTTTTCCCATATAGGCCATCACAGAGTATTGAGTAGAGTTCCCTGTGCTATATAGTAGGTGTTTATTAGTGATCTATTTTATATATAATAATATGTATGTGTCAATCCCAATCTTCCAATTTATCCCCCACCCTTACCCCCGGTAACCATAAGTTTATTTTCTACAACTGTAACTCTATTTCTGTTTCGTAGGTAAGTTCATGTGTACCTTTTTTTAGATTCCACATATAAGCAATATCATATGATGTTTGTCTCTGTCTGACTTATTTCACTCAGTATGATCATCTCTAGGTCCATCCATGTTGCTGCAAATGGCATTATTTCGTTCTTTTTTATGGCTGAGTAATAGTCCATTGTATATCTGTACCACATCTTCTTTATCCATTCCTGTGTCGATGGACATTTAGTTGCTTCCGTGTTTTGGCTATTGTGAATAGCACTGCCATGGACATTGCGGTGCCTGTATCTTTTTGAATTAGTTTTCTCCGGTTATATGCCCAGGAGTGGGATCACTGGGTCATATGGTGGCTCTATTTTTAGTTTTTTAAGGAACCTCCATACTGTTTTTCCACAGTGGCTGCACCAGTTTACATTCCCTCCAACCGTGTTTCCTTTTCTCCACACCCTCTCCAGCATTTATCGTTTGCAGATATTTTTATTGATGGCCAGATGACCAGTGTGAGGTGATACCTCATCGTAGTTTTTTTTATTTTAATATTTGTTTATTTAGGCTGCGCTGGGACTTAGTTGCAGCACGAGGGATCTTCGTTGTGGCATGCGGGATCTTTTTTAGTTGCGGCATGAGTTCGTTGCGACATGCATGTGGGATCTAGTTCTCCGACTGGGGATGCAACCCGGGCCCCCTGCCTTGGGAGCGTGGAGTCTTACCCACTGCGCCACCAGGGAAGTCCCAGGCTCATCGCAGTTTTGCTTTGCATCTGTCTCCACCTTCACATGGCCTTCTCCTCTGTGTGTCTGCGTCCAAACTTCCCTCCTCTTAGAAACACACTGCTGACTGGCTGTAGGGCCCACGTTACTCCAGTGTGACTACATCTTAATGATGTCTGCAACGACCCTATTTCCAAATAGGTCACATCCCCAGGTCCTGGGAGTTAAGATCTGAATTATGTTTTTTGGGGGGGTGGGGGGAGGTGTAAGTCAACCCGCACCAGAAGGATAAAGCCACACTGTACACCCGGTAGATTAGGGGAACCCCACTTTTTACGTGGGTTTCCCAGCACAGACTGGAAGCAAGTGCTGCAGGGAGCCACCCGGATCCACTTGGAGTTCGTGGAGGGGTTTCATAAGGCGAGGTCTTCCGGGAGCTTGTGGAAAGAATCAGGTCTCACCTGGCCTTGAAAGCTGCAGCCCTGTGAGTCTCAGGGGGTGGACGCACATGTGCAGACTGGGCACAAGGGGGCAGTAGAGGGCAGTGACGGACCCGAGCTCTGCCACTGTGCAGGGTTCCGCCCTCGGGCATCCTCTGGTTTAGCCTCCGTTTCCTCCTCTGTGAAATGGGCTTCTACCTGCCTCATAGGGACGCTGTGAGGAGCAAAGACGGTAATTCCATCAACTTTCCAACACAGTGAGTGCCCTGTCCGTCGGGGTAAATTACAGTTCTAGCTGATTCTAGAGCAACAGGGATTGCACCCTCAAACAGGTGGAGGCAAGGGAGGCAGAGTAAATGCAGGAAGGAACTGGAAGGAAATCCCAACGCCCAGGTGAGCAGGGGGGGTGAGCGGTCAGTTCCCAGTGGTGATTACCACGCACGAAGGGCAGATCTGATTCAAGACTGAAATCTAGACTTTTTGTGTCGCATCTCTGATTTGACAGCAAATTTTAAATGTTATGAAATGCTGTGTGGGCAGGACAAAACTAAGGGTGGTGCATCAGCTGTTGGTCTGCAATTGCGGAGCGCAATTTTGGGTAACCTTGCAAGGAGGCGGTGTGCCTCCTGTACTCCGGGACCCTGGAATGATTCCTGAGTTACCAGGTTCCCTCCCCGTGTTGAGAGCAGGGGTGTCAGCTACCGACCGGAGGGAGAGAGCAACACGTACATGAAATGGGTGTGTGAGTTGTCTTGTCTCAATCTGAAAAAAAGATGCTTCTTTACAACCTTCTGACTTAATCTGAAGCTTGCTTTTTCTCTTTCTTAAATGGAGGTGAAATTTACCTAACATAAAAATAACCATTTTAAATACACAACTCACGTGTTGTGCAGCCATCACCTCTACCTGGTTCCAAAACATTCCATCACCACAAAATGAAACCCCGCCCCCATTAGCAGTCACTCCCCATCCCCCTGGCAACCACGAATGCACCTCCTATCTCTGTGGAGCTGCCTGTTCTGGACGTTTCCCATCAGTGGAGTCACACCCTGTGTGTCCTTCTGTGTCTGGCGTCTCTCCCTGAGCATCGTGTTCTCAAGATCCATCCACACTGTAGCAAGTGTCAGTACTTCGCTCATTTTCATGGCTGAATAATATTCCATTGTACAGAAGGACCATGTTTTGTTTATCCGTTCATCACTTGATAGACATTTGGGTTGTTTCTAATCTGATCACGCTGCCGTGAACATTCGGGTGTGTGTTTTTGTGTGGATATGTATGTATCTTCATTTCCTTTGGACCTCGGCTCTATTTTGACTTTTGACCTCCAACAAAGCAGGGCAACATTGGATTTATCCTTTACCTCCAAGACCAATGTACCTGGAAAGTAGTGGTTACTCAAAGAACATTTAAAACATGGTGAATGGGAGAAAGGCAGGCGGGGGCGGGGGGGGTGCAGAGGAAGAAGCATGGATAAATTCCACCCTGCGGAGGGTGCCAGCTCATGCCCTATGAGGAAGAGAGGTGATGGAATAAATGGTTTTTTAAAAGGAAAAGGAAAAGCATTTTACTGCCCTCCCCCGTCTAAATAGGTCCCCTTTCAGCTGAGCTAGCACTGCTGAGTTACAGAGATGAATTAATGCTGCAGTGCTTCCCTGAGTCAGCAAACCCTGCAGCTAGAGCCTCTGACAGCCCCATGCACTCTGCAAACCGTTCTGCCTGGAACTATTTCCCTGGGGAGCAAAGGAGCCAGAGCACATGGGTCAAAATCAGGCAGCGGGAGCTGTGGTCCAAAAAACAGTCTGGCCAGTGCCAGAGAAACAGGTCTTATTTTGCAAATTCGTGCTCCACCAAGCATTAAAGGGGCACACAGGCATAGCTGGCTGCCTTTCTTTTTTTCAATTTTACTTTTTAGAAGTTTTAGATTTACAGAGAAGTTGCAAGTATATTACAGAAAATTTCCGTACACATCCCCCCACACCCACTTCTCCTATGAGAAACATCTTACATCACGCTGATACATTTGCTACAATTAATAGGCTGATATTGATACACTGTTATTAACTGAGGGCCACAATTTATTCAGATTTCCATAGTCCTTTTCTCCTAATATTCTTTTTCCTTCCTAGGATTCCACCCAAGTTCCCATGTAATATTCAGGCGTCCCATCTCCTCAGGCTCCTCTGGGCTGTGACAGTTTCTCAGACTTTCCTTGTTCTTGATGCCCTTGTTGGGTTTGAGGAGGACTGCTGTCTGAGATTTTGTAGACTTTCCCTCAGTGCGAATTTGTCTGGTGTTCTTCTCAGGTTTAGACTGGGGTGCTGGGTGCTGGGTGGAGGATCACACGTGAGGGGCCATCTCGTCCATCATCTCGGGATGTCTGCCATCAATGTGACTCATCACTGCTGGTGTTGACCTTGGTCCCTTGGCTGAGGTCATGCTGCTCAGGTGTCTCCACTGTAAAGTCACGCCTCCTCCCTTCCCATACTGTCCTCTTTGGAAGGAAGTCACCATGCCCAGCCCACGCTTACAGAGAAGAGGGTTACTCTCCATCTCTTTGAGGGCAGACTATCCACAGACATTAGCTGAAATTCTTCTCTGCAGGAAAAATTTGTCTCTTCTCCCCATATTTATTTGTTCAATCATTTATTTATATCTGTATGGACTCGTGGACATTTTATTTTAAACATTGGCTCACAATCCAATACTTCATGATATATTTTGTTGGTCAGACCAGTCCAGCATTGGCCACAGAGAGCTCGTTCAGTTGTCTGCTGTGTCCATTGGACAACGTCTGACAGCGTTTAATAGCAACAATTTACCGGAGACCAAACCCTGTGGGGATCAGCCCATGAAGAATGCTGCTTATATTCCAAATACAATATAAATGAGACCTCCTTCTCTCTGGGCTTCGGCATCCCCCCCCCAAAAAAAAGGCTTAATATTTATTAGATGACCTGATGGGCGCCCTCTAGCACTGATGGTTTATGATTTTCTTTTTCTTTTTCTTTTTTTTAATTTTTTTTCTTTTTTTTAATTTAATTATTATTTTTTTGGGGGGTACACCAAGTTCAATCATCTGTTTTTATACACATATCCCCGTATTCCCTCCCTTGGTTTATGATTTTCTGTGCTCATGAGCAGACATATTTTGTCCCAATGATTTCCCAAAACTAAACAGATTTTGTTGCTATCATTTTGTCTGAACTCCACGCTCCTGTGGCTCGACCTGTGGTGCCTGGTGCCGGATGTCCGCTCCTGGCTGGGTCTGCAGGCCACTCCCGGAAGAGACAGGGATGGACTTGCTTGGCAGCCCCACGGAAGACACATCCTGTAAGTTTCCATGTATGCAGAAATGCGCACTGCCCGGGACCGTAACTGTAGAAATGTCAGAGGTCATGCCTCCTGGGTGAAATGTCAGGGAAGGGGGTTGCTCTACTCCAAGGCCTGCAGGGAAAGCAGCTGTGGTGGAGAACCAGAGGTGTGTGTGGGCAGCATCATGAACTCAGTGTGCGGTGTTGCTCTGTGTCCTTGAACTGGTTGCTCAGCCTCTCTGTGCCTTCAATTCCTCATCTACAAAATTACAGGTAGTGAGCCTCCCACAGAAGGGGCATGCAAGGATTAAATGAGATGATTTGCATAAAGTGCCCCAGGGATGCCAGGCACAAAGTCAGCCCTGGGAGGGCTCTGCTGTCCTGAGCACTCAGCAGAGCTCTTGGCTCTGAGGATCCAAAGACCCAGACGTTGTGAACGGGGGTCTGGGGCAGCCAGAGGCACTGCCTTGAACACATGTTCTCCTTGATGGCATCTCCTCACAGCGTCCTGCTGGGGGGCCCCAGTAGGGGGCCTGCATCTCCCCCATACAGCCCATCACAGTACCCACCCTGCAGGGGAAAGACTGCCCAGAGAGGGACAGCCACATCCCTGAAGTCACCCATGGTACCCAGCTCTGTGGCCAAACATGATTCTAGATGTTTCTGTTGGGAGGTTTTTTTAGATGAGATTTCCATTTAAATTCGTGGACTTTGAGTAAAGCAGATTGCCTTCCATTGTGTGGGTGGGTCGCATCTAATCAGTCGAAGGGCTCAAGGGTAGGGGGGAGGGGGACACCAAAAACTCAGGTGTGATTCGTTCCAGGGCAAAATTGCTCTCCAGCTGTGGACCTATGAAATCAGGCAATGTTTCTGCTTCCAAAATCCAATGCCGAGACAGGCATAGAACAGATATTCTCATTCCAAATGGGAGAAATTGGAAGGAAGAAAGGGTCAGGGCTCCCAACAAGTCTGAAACTTGGCAGGGCAAATTCCACTAATTTTTTTTTTTTTTTTGAGGTTTTAAGGCCGGAGAATCATCTTCTTCGGCTCAATGCCCTGTCCCCTAGGTCCACGTGGTGGCATTACTGCTGCCTTGCTACCCTGCACCTTTAGCCTTTACTGTCGCCATGCTGTGACCCGCAACTTGACCCCAGCAGGAAGAGTAGAGGTGTTTTAAATCAAGCACTCCTGATTCACTGCTCCCAACACACTTCCCGTGAAAAAGGCAGGGTGAGCTGAGAGGCCTGGGGTCGGATCCCTGGGCAAGTCCCCTGCCTCAGTGTGCCCATCTGTAAAATGGGTAACATTTCCCACCACACATTACGGTGAGACCTAGAAATTATGCCAGGGCCCCGCACATAGCAGGCACTTGGTAAATGTGACTTGTGTTCTTATCATTTTCTGCCAAAGTGTGTATTTCTATCCCAGTGTCCCCTGAAGCAGTCACCTCTGACCTGCTGCTTAGGGACCAAGAGATTCAAAGGGGGAAAAATGTGAGATTCAAAGTGAAAAAAAAAATGTGGTCCATTTAATTATGAATCTGTAAATGTCTTCATCCAATAAGAGAAGGGTGAGACTCTCCTACTGGGTTATTTATTTTGTCCTCAAAGGCCACAGCACAAAACCTAGGGTGAATTCCCGAGAAGACTGGCCTCTTTCCCCAGGGCTGGCTTTGGGGGAGGTGATGGCTTTCCCGTCACATAAGCCTGTAAACATGTAAACCTGTGAGGCTGGCTCTGCGCTGCGGGCTGTCAGACGGCTTTAACCCCCCGGGGGCAGCCCGGGAGGAGAAACCACCCTTTACAAGGAGACCAGACTCCAGGCTGAGAGTCATTAGGAGGAAGTGGTCCAATCCACCCCAAGAGGCTTCAGGGTGACGTGGGAGGATCCTGCCCGTCTGTGCCTCAGTTTGCTCAACTGTTAAAGGGGGCAATAGCAAAGTTGGAACATGAAAACGCGGGGGAGGGCTTTGCGGAGGGCCTGGCCTGCGTTACGTGATCACTAAAAGTTAATCGTTCGAGTCGAGCATCCCAGAAAGGTAAAAAACAGAATGTGGACGTTCTCTGCCAGCCTTAGCCAGAAGGGACAAGAGTCGCAGATGTTGGTAGGTCCAGAGCCCACCATCTGGAACCCAGTCTGGAACCCAGGCTGCCCGAGGTCTAATCCCCACGTCATCGTCTGACCTTGACGTGACCTTGATTCGGCTCCCATTTTGCAGATGGTAAAAGTGAATTAAACTCAGAGCAAGGTTGTGCTGCAGGGTCACGGAGTTAGCGAGTAGTGAGGTCAGGCTCTGAACCCAGGTTTGCCCTACGTCCAAGCGTCCACCCTTGACCGCCGAGCTAGATGGTTACGTTAACCACTGCCGCAAAAGGATGTCCTCTAACTCCTAACCACGCCCCATGACAGGACAGAGTGGATCTCCGCTGGGTTGGGAACAGGAGAGGGGGAAGAAGAAAGAAAAAGCGACTGGTTTTGTTTTGCTTTTGTTTATTCTGTTTCCCGCACAGCCCCTCCCAACACGCTGAACTTCAATGGGGCTCACCGTAAGCGAAAGACACTGGTGGCCCCCGAGATCAACATTTCCCTGGACCAGAGCGAGGGCTCCCTGTTGTCCGACGACTTCCTGGACACCCCTGATGACCTGGATATCAACGTGGATGACATCGAGACCCCCGATGAGACCGACTCGCTGGAGTTCCTGGGGAACGGCAATGAGCTGGAGTGGGAAGGTGAGGTTACTCACGCGTCGCACCTGCCGGGCCCCCAGATCGGACCTCAGCGCTCCTCTTGGCTTCCAGGCCCAGCTTGCTGGAGCCCCGTCCTCCATCCCCATAGATTCAGGTGCGGGCAGGGCTTCTAATCCAAGACTCCCAGAACAGCCCCTGGGAGTCCACGCACATTTCCTTGTGGACTTTGCTGGGAGATGCGTCTTTCACCCGATTCTCAAAGGTGACCAAGGCCAGAAGGAAGGGCCTCCCCCTGATTCCATAGCTGTTTTGTGAAGCAGGTCCTGATTACCATGGAGGGAGTGGGGCTGGGGAGAGAGGACGGGGACACGTCAGGAATAGATGGTGTCAGCCTGCTCGTGCGGCAATCGGAAAACCAGGCTCTGGGTGGTGGAACAAATGTACACGAGATAATTGCACCTGGTCATCGGTGCTGTGTGAGAAATGAGGTGATGGGAGAGGGCAGGGGGTCTCGGGCAATGCCGCCCCCCACCCCCCAGGGGACACTGGGCCATGTCTGGGGACATCTGTGGTTGTCACGACTGGGGGAATCCTGGCATCAAGTAGGTGAGGTCAGGGATGGTGCTTCACACCTCACAGTGCCCAGGATGACCCCCCCGACACACAGAGAATGACCAGCCCCAAATGTCAAAAGTGCCCAGCCCAAGACTCCTTGAGCCAGGCTACCTGGGGGTGGGGAGGGCTCTTTTGCAGCGTTGCCAGGACAGGCCTTGCTGGGTGGGTGTTATTTGAACTGACATTCCGAGGTAAGAACACAGATCAGAAAGGTGTGGGGACTCCCCTGGTGGCGCCGTGGTTAAAAATCCACCTGCCAACTCAGGGAACACAGGTTCGATCCCTGATCTGGGAAGATCCCACGTGCCTCGGAGCAACGAAGCCCATGCGCCACAACTACGGAAGCCCACGCGCCTAGAGCCCGGGCTCCACAACAAGAGAAGCCACCACAATGAGAAGCCCCTGCAGCGCAATGAAGAGTAGCCCCCGCTCGCCACAACTAGAGAAAGCCCGTGCGCAGCAGCAAAGACCCAACGCAGACAAAAATTAAATAAATAAATAATAAACCTTTAAAAAGAAAAGAAAGAAAGAAAGGGGGTGGGGGTGGTGGCCATGGGGTTGGAAGCAGAGCCACGGCACTTGCTGGGTGGGTGTAGAGTGTGAAGGGGGAAGGGGTCGAAGGTGACGCCTGGGTTTGGGGCCTGAGCAGCTGGGAAAACGGCCGGGCTATTTTCTGAGGCGGGAAGATTGCAGGATGACAGGTGGGAAAGAGGCACATATTTCAAGCATGGTTAAGAATCCTGAGAAGCCCAGAGAAGGAAGGAAAATGTGCACGGTCACCCAGAGGGAAACGGGCTCTACCCAGGCCAACCGCCTGACCCAGCGCTTTCCTGTGCTCCACATCTTGGGGGAAAAAATATATCGTTTGGGCATGACTGTTGGGCTCCCAGAACCTCCATTTTGCCCGGCAGCCCCAACCTAACACCACCTGTCAGCGAAGGGTAGGATGCGTGGGGTTGCCTCTGGCCTGAGGAGAGAGGAGGCCACAGGCACAGGTAGCTGGGAGAGGGAGGCTGGGACTCAGGAGGGGTCCAGACTCAGGCGTCCCTTCCACTCACCTTCCCCCCTGCCCTGCTTCCAGATGACACCCCTGTGGCCGCTGCCAAGAACATGCCTGGGGACAGCGCGGACCTGTTTGGGGATGGCTCAGGGGAGGATGGCAGTGCCGCCAATGGGCGTCTGTGGCGGACAGTGATTATTGGAGAACAGGAACACCGCATCGACCTGCACATGATCCGGCCCTACATGAGGGTGGTGACCCACGGAGGTGAGGCCACACCCCTCAGGTCCCTCCCACCTCCAGCAACTGGAGGCCCATCAGCGGCCCTCTCTGGACCTCGGTCTCTTCTTCTGAGCCAGGGTGATATTAAAGCAAGCCCCAGTGTCTGGGTGTGCAGGGGTGACACTCGCAAGGGGATGAGGCATAGACATGCCGGGCGCACACAGAAGGGGCCTACAAGCGTGGCTGGCGTTCCTCCACCAAAGGCAGAAGCAGGTCACATGTCGGCCAGCTTCTCCAGCCAGGCTGCCGTGACTCAGAGCTGTACCTTCTGAGCACGGGCAGAGGGTGGGACGGGTCCGGCTGCACGGGGTGGAGCAGGGGGCGGCTCAGAGCTAGGAAAGGGCTCTGCCCGTCTCTGCCTGGGGCCACTCACTCCCCGGCCGCCTCTCCCCAGGGTACTACGGCGAAGGTCTCAACGCCATCATCGTCTTTGCCGCCTGCTTCCTCCCAGACAGCAGCTCCCCCGACTACCACTACATCATGGAGAACCTCTTCCTGTAAGTGGCCCACCCTCTGAGGGTCCCAGCCGGTGGCCTGGACCAGGCTGCAAGAGCCATGTCAGGTAGGGGCTCTGCCCGGCACCAGGAAGGACTGGGCAGCCAGCAGACCTCCATCTGAGTCCCCTGCTCGCCTGCTGGGCCTCACCGGTGCAACTGTCACCGTCACTAGTGCTTATGAGGCATTCGCTACGTGTCAGCCACAAAGCGAAGGGCTTGGTATGTCATAACGCCTTCCACCTTGGCACGCCCCCGGGGGGTAGCTACTGTTGCCTCCCATTCTGTGGGGCAGATCCTGAGGCACAGAGAGGTTAAGTCACATGCCCAAGGACACACAGATACAGTTTCACTATGATGGAGAGAGATGATAACATTTAAAGCACTTGGCAGATGACCGTAGAGCTCAGCAAATCGTTATTACTCCTATTATCATTATTATGAAGATTTCCTTCTTAGACAGCGGGGCTTGGGTGTGTAAGATAGGGGCCAGAGGAAGGGGAGGTAACCATGGAAGGTCAGATTGCAAAGTGGCCTGAGATACCAGGGAGCCCAGTCTCTCCAGTTTACAGATGGGGAAGTAGAGGCTGAAAGAGAGGAAAGGATTCTTCTGGGACTTCCCTGGTGGGTAAGACTCCGAAATCCCAATGCAGGGGGGTAGGCCTCAATCCCTGGTCAGGGAACTAGATCCCACATGCATGCCGCAATGAAGAGTTCACATGCCACAACTAAGGAGCCCTCAAGCTGCAACTAAGAAGCCCGCCTGCTGCGACTGACTCCATGCAACCAAATAAATATTAAAAACAAACAAAGAAACAAAGAAAAAAAAAGAAAGGATTCTTCTGAAATCACTTAGGGGGAGACGAGGCTGGGATGGACCTCAGGTCCTTAATGTCCAGTGCAGTGGACCATTGGCTGTGGCCCCAGACACACCTTCCGCAAGGTGTGTCTGGGGCTGTGGAAACCCACCTCCCAGGATGGATGGAGACATTAGATGACACTTAGTAAGTGCACAATAAAATAGTAACTACTATAATCGTTATGCCACTGACACAAATTTGGGGTGGGCTGGGGTCTCCCCCCGCCCCCCGCCCCAGCCGAGTATGCCAGCACAGCCAACAACACCTGAACAGGTGTGGCCGGCACAGCCAGGGCAGGCAGAGGCAGAAAGAGCAGGTTCCACAGGGCGTCCCTTCCAGGAGCTGGGCTTCCTGACTCTGAGCCCCGCTCGCCGGGTCCCCTATGCTCTGTGCCCCGTGACCAGGTACGTCATCAGCAGTTTGGAGCTCCTCGTGGCTGAGGATTACATGATCGTGTACCTGAATGGTGCCACGCCCCGACGGCGAATGCCCGGCATCGGCTGGCTGAAGAAGTGCTATCAGATGATTGACAGGAGGTGAGTGGGTGGGCTGGGGGACCTCCTGGGGTGCAAGGGGCCCTGCAGTCCCTCTGAAAGGTGTGTCATGGTTGGCTGGGGAGGCCATGACAAAGCACCAGCCTGGGTGGCTTAAACGACAGACATGTACCGTCTCCCAGTTCTGGCGGCTAGACGTCCGAGATCAAGGTGTCTGCAGGGTTGGTTGCTTCTGGGGCTGTGAGGGAGAATCCCCCTTGTGCACACCTGTGTGCAAATGTCCCCTTTTTTTAAGGACACCAGTCAGAGTGGATTAGGGGCACCTTAACTAATTACTCCTGCAATTACCCTAATTCCCACATAAGGTGGCTGCCATGCAATATGCCCATAACAGGTACTCAGAACCAGGGGTCCCCAGAAAATCTTTGAGAATGCAAGGCAGTGTGGCCACGCAGTCAGATGCTCAGACTCTTAAATTAAGGGGAGCCGGGGCAAGACATCAGCTCTTCCACCTGCAAACTGGCGAGGAGGCTTAGCTTTACCGAGACTCTGCCTCCTCCCTGTCAGTGGAGATAATCATAGCATCTCCTGGGCGCACAGAGAAGGTAACACAGGTTAGCTGCTCCCTCCCCAGGGCTTTCCCAAGGAGCCCACCTTGCTCTCTCTGCCCCCCCATTCAGATTGCGGAAAAACCTGAAGTCCTTAATCATTGTCCACCCGTCCTGGTTCATCCGCACCGTGCTGGCCATCTCCCGCCCATTCATCAGGTGAGATCGTGACTTGTGTCCGAATACCCACCTGGGGTTTGTGTGTCTTATTTTTTAATCAGCATTTGCCAGCTCCTCTCTGATGAGTCTACATTGTTGCTTTAAATAGTTTAAAATCATGTGTATTGTTATTTAGTGACAAACATCACGGGGAGGGGGGGCAGATAGTAACAAGAAGCTCTCCCGTATTGAATGTTTCTTTTTTCATATAAATTTATTTATTTATTATTTTATTGGCTGTGTTGGGTCTTTTTTTGCTGTGCGCGGGCTTTCTTTTTAGTTGCGGTGAGTGGGGGCTACTCTTCGTTGTGTCGCGCGGGCTCCTCATTGCCGTGGCTTCTCTTGTTGTGGAGCACAGGCTCTAGGTGTGTGGGCTTCAGTAGTTGCAGCACGTGGGCTCAATAGTTGTGGCTCGCAGGCTCTAAAGCACAGGCTCAATAGTTGTGGCGCATGGGCTTAGTTGCTCCGCGGCATGTGGGATCTTCTTGGAGCAGGGATCGAACCCGTGTCCCCTGCATTGGCAGGCGGATTCTCAACCACTGCGCCACCTGGGAAGCCCTCCCGTATTGAATGTCGGATACATTTTACAGTCTGTCTATAACCACAGGGACTTCCCTGGTGGCACAGTGGTTAAGAATCCACCTGCCAATGCAGGGGACACGGGTTTGATCCCTAGTCCAGGAAGATCCCACATGCCGCAGAGTAACTAAGCCCATGTGCCACAACTGCTGAGCCCATGTGCCACAACTACTGAAGCCCGCACACCTAGAGCCTGTGTGCCCCCATTCGCTACAACTAGGGAAAGCCCGTGCACAGCAACGAAGACTCAACATAGCCAAAATAATCATAATAAAATAAAATAATTTTCTAAAAATGTTTATAACCAAAGTCTGTGCAGAGCAGTGAAGACTCAATGCAGCCAAAAGTAAAATAAATAAAAAATAAATCTTAAAACAAAAATTTTTTTTAAATCATGCATACTATTATCTAGCCACAAACATTACCAGAAAAATAATAACAACCAGCTCTTCCATATTGAATGTTGGATACTTTTTAACATTTACAACCACAACCCTGAAAGGCTGACTTGGCTGCGCCCATTTCATGGATGAGGAAACCGAGGCTCAGAAGATTCAAGGGAATCACCCAGAGTCACGCAGCAAGGTCACCAGCCCATCACACGCCCTCAGAAGGAAGCCCAGCTCCATCCACTCTGGAATCTGTGGGGGAGGGGCATTAGGATGCCAGGAGGGTCTGACCCACTCCTGGACAAGGACGTGGTGAAGCAACACAGGTGTGTTTTGGAGGTGTCTGAGACCACCCTCAGCTTTGATGATTTACAGACAGAACTCACAGAACCCAGAAAAGCTGTTATGCTCATGGTTACAGTTGATTACAGGAAAGGGTGAAGATTAAATGCAGCAAAGAACGGACTTCCCTGGTGGCATGGTGGGTAAGACTCTGCGCTCCGAATGCAGGGGGCCTGGGTTTGATCCCTGGTCAGGGAACCAGATCCCACATGCATGCTGCAACAAAGAGTTTGCATGCCACAACTAAGGAGCCCGCCTGCTGCAGCTAAGACCCAGCGCAACTGAATAATATATAAATAAATGAATTTTTTTTTTTTACAATGGGCAAAGGTAAAAGGTGCATATGGGCATCCAGGAGAAGCCAGAAGTGAGCCTCTAATTACCCTGTCCCAGTGGAGTTGTACCCAAAGCCCTTCATTCTTGCTGCAACAATGTGTGACCACGTGTAGGAAGTACGGCCAACGGGGAAGCTGACCTTGGTGTCCAGGATTTCCACCGAGGCTTAGCCACATGGGCATTCAGCGCCCACTTGGCCCCCTTGGTTCCTCAGGAACTGATATGATGGCCCAAGAACCCACCATGAAGCATGCTTTTAGTGCAGTCTATGGACTGGGCTCAAGGCTCTGGGTAAATGAAGACGCTTACCAGACAGGACATCCCTAGGGCTTACAGGTGACCTCCCATGAGTCTCAGGAGCTGGTTGTTTCTTTGGAATGTGCACAAGATAGAAGCAGCTGGACACACAGAGCAAGTAAAACAAAATTAGTCATGTGAAACGCCCTCATCAATCACATAAAATGGAACGTACATTTAATGTAACATAATTCAAAACATTGAATTAGGGACTTCCCTGGTGGCGCAATGGTTAAGACTCTGAGCTCCCAATGCAGGGAACCCGGGTTCAATCCCTGGTCAGGGAACTAGATCCCAGATGCACGCCGCAACTAAGAGTTCACAGACCACAACTAAAGAGCTGGCAAGCTGCAACCAAGGAGCCCACCTGCTGCAACTAAGGAGCCCATGTGCTACAACTAAGTCCTGGCGCAGGACTTCCCTGGTGGTGCAGTGGTTAAGAATCTGCCTGCCAATGCAGGGGACACGGGTTTCATCCCTGGTCCGGGAAGATCCCACATGCCGTGGAGCAACTAAGCCTGTTGGCCACAACTACTGAGCCTGCACTCTAGAGCCCTCGAGCCACAACTACTGAGCCCACATGCCACAACTACTGAAGCCCATGCACCTAGAGCCTGTGCTCTGCAAGAAGAGACACCACCGCACTGAGAAGGCCATGCACGGCAACGAAGAGTAGCCCCTGCTCGCCACAACTAGAGAAAAGCCAGCGTGCAGCAATGAAGACTCAATGCAGCCAATAAATAAATAAATAAATTTATCTAAAAAAAAAAAAGAAAAAGAAGACTGGTGCAACCACATAAATAAAAATAAATCAGTATAAACAAACAAAAAACGTTGCATTAAATGAAGACCCCCAGGACTTCCCTGGTGGCGCAGTGCTTAAGATGCCAAGCTCCCAATGCAGGTGGGCTGGGTTTGATCCCTAGTCAGGGAACTAGACCCCACATGCATGCTGCAACTAAGGAGCCCGCCTGCTGCAACTAAGACCCAGCACAACCAAATAATAAACAAACATATATATTTCTAAATGAAGGCCCCTCATTTCCACATTCCCAGTGAAGAGTCTGTGATGAGTTGAAGAGACGGAGTCAAACTTTGCCTTGAGAGCATCACAGCACAGGGACAAGAAGGTAACTTCAGGTGCTGTGTGTTCAGTGACTCCCAAGCACCCTCAGACATTTGCACTTAGTGAAATTGTAACTGAAGGTGGGGTCCGGCTGCTGTCTGCTCAAAAGCCAGTATAGAGGCCAGGTTGGTGGAAAGGAAAGTTTGCTTTATTTTGGATGCTGGCAACCTGGGGGGTGGGGGGGTGGGTAGGGCAGACACCCGTCCAAAGGCCGACTCCCCTCCCCCAACAACGGGGGGCAAGAAGGAGGGCGCTACATGCAGAAACAATACAGGCAGCTCTGACAGTCTTGAAACTGGTCATCGGTGATCTGACTAGTATCATCTCGATTGTTTTAGGTACAGTCAATCTTCAGTTCCAGGGTCATTTTCTTTTTCCATTTCTTTGAGGCCGGTTCTCAGAATTGTGGCAGCTTATGTCATCGCTACAGCCTGGTCATCGTGTAATTAACTTCTTCCACCTGGTGGGGGTTTCAGAATCTACAAGACAGCTCGCAGGACGTGGCTCAGAATATTATGTATAACCCTTGAGAAGGAGCTAAAGGTCCTTGACTTTGCTTAATGACTAAATTGTCATTATTTGGTCTCCTTTGACTGTGTTCCTTTGTTTCTGCATTTTCTCACTTCTCTGATTAAACTTATTCTTTGGCTAAAGGTTTTCCACAGACAAAAGGCAGGCAGAGAACCGGGGCGGGGGGGCGGGGCGGGGGGGAGGACCATAGGGTCCTGCTCCATTTCACAATCAGGCCTTTAATACACTAATCAGGGGTCATCTGTGCTAATAATGATGACCCCACCGGGCAGAACGGCAGACACACACTTCAGCCTAACAGAATCGCATTCTGTCCTCGACACCCCATAAATCGGGAACTGGAATTTGCCTCGAAAGCAGGTAATTCTCTCACGTTAGGTTTTCTTTTCCTACATTTGAAAAATTTTTTTTTGTTATTTTATTTACTTATTTATTGGCCACACTGTGTGGCTTGTGGGGTCTTAGTTCCCTGAACGGGGATCGAACTCGGGCAGCCTCTGCAGTGAAAGCACGGAGTCCTAGCTACCCGACCACCAGGGAATTCCCTGGGTTGCTTTTCCCACGGTGAATTTCGAAGGTCTCATTTTGAGCTTTCAGAGAAATAGGAGGAGAGAAGGGGGTTAAAGTAAGCTTCCCCGTTGAAAATCCAAGGAAAGTGGAGATGAGTTCTAAGCTGCCACCCAGCCCTAGCCCTGAGGTTCTGTGATTGTAACTCAAAGAGTACTCCTGTTTATTCCACGATGATCTAAACGTCAGGATGTGCCTTGTTCTGGACTGGAACGCTCCCTCCCGAGAGCCCCCCTTCCCGAGACAGAGCTCAGCTCACGGGCAGACAGTATCGTCACATGGAAACTGGGTATCCGTTTCCCACACCGGGCATGGCGGCCTTGCAATGTCATCCTCACGATGTGATGTCACCTGTATTTATAGCCAAGTGCTCAGACCACAGGTGTCGCCTCTGTCCCCCCTTAAAAAAAAAAAACAAAAACACAAAAAAACCTTTCCAACAAATCAAATCACCCATCTTCAGAGGCCTCCAGACCCAGGGTGTTCAGGTAGAGTCAGTCTGTCCCAGGGCCCTTTCCCTTTCTGTCACGCCATCTGGAGGGAGAACTCATGTTCCAAGAATAATTTTTTTTAATTAAGAAAATTAATTTCAGGGAATTCCCTGGCTATCCAGTGGTTAGGACTCCGAGCTTTCACTGCTGAGGGCATGGGTACAATTCCTGGTCAGGGAGCTGAGATCCTGCAAGCCATGTAGCTTGGCCAAAAAATATAAAGAAAGAAAGAACTAACCCCCACCGTTTTCAACTGCACGAAAGCGGTGAGGGTTATTTATTCTGGTACACATGGCCGCTTTGTGACTCTCCGTGGGAAAACGTCTATCATTCCCTGATCAGTTACCAGTGGCCTCTGCTGACTGACCTGTGTATCTCTCCCTTATGGACACTGCAAACTGTAACCTTCCTCCTGGGTCTCCCTTTATGCTGGATGCAGGAAAGCATGAGCTGAACTTTAATCTCTAAAAATAGGTGTAAAACTTTCTGACACAGTTTTGTAGCTGTGTGGCTCTATCTTACTTTTTTCTTTTTTTTTTCACTGTTGTTTGATTATTTTATGACTTATTGTACTGTTACGTTTTCTTGGCCTTATATATCTCATCATTAGAAAAACTGATTTGAAGGACTTCCCTGGTGGTGCAGTGGGTAAGACTCCGTGCTCCCAATGTAGGCGGCCCAGGTTTGATCCTTAGTCAGGGAACTAGATCCCACATGGCACAACTAAAGAGCCTGCCTGCTGCAACTAGCACCCAGCACAACTAAATTAATAAATAATTTTTTTAAAAAAGGAAAGAAAAACTGATTTGACCTTGAGAAAAATTTATTGGGCATTTTACCAAAATTAGGTTTAAGGTAATTAAAAGAAAACAAAAAAATCACAAGTTCAAAGCAACATGCTGGTGACAAAGCACCTCAGTGGCAGCAGACAGCCAGAGCTGGGGTTTGGACCAGAAGAAGCCTTTCATTCCAAAAGAATGCAAAATGAATCAGCAGTCCCCACGTGCACCTGTCTCGTGCCCAAATGACTACTGGCACCAGGCGGGCAGTGACGATTATGCCAGGAAAGGTCTTGGGAAGATTCACATAGAGGAGCAACTCCTGCGGAGGATGGAGCCTGGAGTCTAGTAGCATCTCTTTCCTCTCTGCTTTCTTCAAAGAAGTCCCTCAGCTCTGCAGGGACTGGTGTTGAACACGTGCCTCGGGATGCTTCCCTTCTTGCAAGGGGAGACCCTGGGTTCTGCTCTGTCCCCCCACGAGGGGCCGGGGGTGGAGGCTGGCACGGGCCGGGAGGGAGGTTTGGGCGAAGGTGCTTGTGGCAACCCGGTATAGCGTTGCGTGTGCTTCCCTGCCTGCCATCACTCCTTCTGGCCCTGAGGAACCACCCCAAGGGCTGGCTTTCAGACATCTCCCTCCTTCTCCTCCCGCCAGCGTCAAGTTCATCAACAAGATCCAGTACGTGCACAGCTTGGAAGATCTGGAGCAGCTCATCCCCATGGAGCACGTGCAGATCCCAGACTGTGTGCTACAGTGAGTGTCGCTGGGCCCTGGAAGTGCCCCCCCACCTCCATCTCCTTTGCCCACCTCCCCCCCTCCCCAGGCTGCTCACCTCTCACCCACCCCTGCTCAGCCCAAGCGGGCTACCGGGGAACCAGACCTGAGTGGGAGAGCAGAACAAAGGAAGATACAGTGAAATAAGCTCCTGTGAAATGACAGAACACAGCAGGCCTGGCCATCTAGTACAGGCCAGGGGGCCAGTGAGCCCCAGCCCCCGGCTTGTCTTTATAAATAAAGTTTTATTGGCACACAGCTACCACCCATCCATTTACAAACCATCCATGGCTGTTTTTGAGCTACAGCAGAATGGTTGGGTTGCCACAGAGACTGGCCTGCAGAGCCGAAAATACTGACTCTCTGGCCCTTTACAGGAAAGCGTTGCCCTGATGGAGGGGCCCTGTGGATCAAACCCACATCAATGAGGGGGTTGCTCTATACTGGCTCTGTTCAGGGCTGATGCAAAAAATGTCCGCTGAGCCACGTCTACACCAGATGCTGGAATATGCCAATAAAACAGATACCCCTGCCCCGGGGTAGGGGTGGGCAGTCTTGTGGAGCAGCTGCAGGAAACAAACAAAAAAAAGACCTGCAGGCCCGTCAGCTCCGACTGTCCTTTCTGCTCTAAGGCCTGGCATGTATTTAGATGTGACAGAGAGATTGTTTTCCTGTTCCCACAGGGAAGGGGATTCCCAGGCTGCCTCTCACGGGCTCTCCTTTCTCTCTCTTCCAGGTATGAAGAGGAAAGGCTCAGGGCCAGGAGAGAAAGGTCTGTGCAGAGTGACCTGTGTGGGGCCGGGTTGGGGCTGGTGCTGAGTTTGGCCCCGAGCTGGGGTGGGGGCAGGAACTGGGGACTTCGGCTCATTGGGGACCAATGTCACGCACGCACATAGCTCAAGGTCCTGCCCCTCTCTTGAGGGCTTGGGGTCAGACCCAGGCTCGAATCCAGACTCTCCCACGAAGCCGCAGAGTGACATTAGGCAAGTGAAAAGTTCAAGGCCACCCTGAGGGTTATCGTGAGAAATCAGGACCAGTGTAACCCACCAGGCAAAAACAGCAGCCTGCCCCCGTGGAGAGTCCTCTTTGCCGTCTTGGTGACACGGGGGGGAACACGAGCCCCCCTCCACGCTCCGCCCTCAGCAGACTTACCCCAGAATCACCCCTTCAGTGACTTACTGGCTAATTTTTCAACAGTGGCAGTGCTCACAGAACTTCAGGACCATTCCGGGCCCACCCAGTTACAGAGCCCTTATCCTATTTCTGGACCCTTTCTCATCCCCCCATCCCCACCCTATCCCGTCTGAGAGCAGGGCAGGGCCAGGGTTCCTAAAAGCATCTGATAGCCTGGGTATCCGAGGCTCAGAGAGGGCAAGACATCTGCTCAAGGCCACACAGCAAGTCCAAGAAAGAATTGGGGCTTTCAGTGGGTCGAAAACATGCGCCATTGCCAGGCCCTGTGCCAGCCTGGGGGAGACTGAGGCTGTTCAGCCTGAGTCCTGGTCCAGAGGGTTCCTCAAAGGGCAAAGGGGAAGGACGCCTCACGGCGTGAGGGAAGCAGATCCTGAGGCAGGAGGGGTGATGTGGGCAGATGAGAAGCATAATAAGAAAAATTAGGGGGAGTCAAGGAAGGGAGGGAATACGGGGATATGTGTATAAAAACAGAAAAATGACAGCAGCTTCACACAGCATCATTTAACAGTGATGAGCCTGGGTGGGGTGGAGGGAGGGGGCATGGAGGGCGCCAGGACCCCCCTATCCCACACCTTCTGGGGAGTTTTCCTCCTTCCCCTCCTCTCTCTTCTCTATTCCCTGCCTCCCTTCCCTTCCTCTTTCCTTCCTTCCTGTCTTTTTTTTTTAATCTTTAGTTGTGGTAAAATACACAGGATGTAAAATTCACCTTCTCGACCATTTTTAAGGGCACAGTTCAGTGGCATTAAGTCCATTCACACTGTTGTGCAACCAACCCTACCCTCCCTCTCCAGAACTTTCTCATCTCCCCAAACGGAAACTCTGTCCCCATGAAACATGGACTCCCCACCCCCTCCCCCAGCTCCTGGCCCCCACCATCTACTTCCTGTCTCTGTGGATCTGACTCCTCTAGGGACCTCCTGGGACTGGAATAAGACACTGTGTGTCCTTCTGTGTCTGGCTTCTCTCACTGAGCATCACGTCCTCAAGGTCCATCCGTGGTGCAGCAGGTGTCAGAACCTCCTTCCTTTTCAAGGCTGCGTCATGTTCCAGTGTGTGGATGGACCCCATTTTGTTCATCCATCACCTCTCAGTGGACACTGGGGTTGTTTTCACCTCTTGGCTACTGTGAATCGTCCCACTGTGAACATGGGTGTACAGTTATCTGTTCAAGTCCCTGCTTTCACGTCTTTGGGCGTGTACGTAGACCCAGGAGTGGAGCTGCTGGACCTTATGGTAACTCAGTGTTTCATCTTCTGAGGAGCTGCTAGACTCTCTGCCACAGTGACTCTCCCATTTGACATCCCCACCCCACCAGCCACACGCAGGGTTCCAGTTTCTCCACATCCTCGCCGGCACCGTAACAAGTGTTCTGTGTTAAAGGTAGTAGCCATCCTGCAGACTTCCCTGGTGCTCCAGTGGTTAAGACTCTGTGCTTCCACTGCAGCAGGCCGCAGGTTCGACCCCTGGTCTGGGAACTAAGATCCCACATGCCACGTGGTGTGGCCAAGTTTTGTTTTTTTTTTTAATTTTAAGGTAGCAGCCATCCTGATGGGTGGGAGGTGGCCATGTCTGTCGGTCTGTCTTCTTTCTCTTCCTCCTTTTCTCTCTCCCCCAGGGCCTCCCCCCACCCCCATCTCTCTGCGTGAGTTACGCTCCTCCTGCCTCCCGAGCCTTAGCTGTGGGTGGGAATAGAGAGATGACGGGATAAGCAGGGCGCCCACCTTCCAGAATCACAGCACACGGGCAGCAGCGTCCAGGGAGCAAGGGCGTAGAGGCCCCTGGAGTGGCAATAAGCTGAGATGAGCGCCCCCAAGGAATGGCCCATGGCCCTCCCCTGCCCCACCTGTCTCTGTCTTCATGCATCCCTGGCCGTCCCATCACCCAGCCCACCCACCAGGCCCCGGCACTTCCCCGAGGCAGCCAAACCCTCTCCCGACCGCTGTCAGGCCACACGAGTCCAGGCAGAGGAGCCAGTGGGAGCCAGAGCCCCTGGGCCCACTCGGCTGGCTGGTCATCCCTCGTCACATCTTTCTGTCCCCAGCGCGAGGCCACAGCCAGAGTGCGTCCTGCCCAGGTCTGAAGAGAAGGCGGAGGCGGGGCTGGCGGAGGACAGGTAAGTGTGCAGGTGGCTGCCGGCCAGAGCCCACACCTGCCAGAGGCTGTTGAGCCCAAGGAATGTCGGGAAAAGGTGATCTGAGGTTACCATGATGCTGAAATAAGGCCGCCTTGGGACTTCCCTGGCGGTCCGGTGGTTACGATTCCACACTTCCACTGCAGGGGGCACGGGTTCGATCCCTGGTCAGGGAACTAAGATCCCGCATGTCAAGTGGTGCAGAAAAAAGAAGAAAAAGGCCACCAGTGTGAGTTGGCCAGCACGAGGGCAACTCCATCAAGCCATTTTAATGTGAATTTAGTGCATCCACAGTTACGGGCAACCAGCACCTCTCTCCGGTTCCAGCACATTCCATCATCCCAGAGGGAGACCCTGTGCACTGTTAAGCAGTTGTTCCCATTCTCATCCTTCTCCTTTTTTTAAATTTTTTTTCCTTTTTTTTTTTTTTTTTTTAATTTTTGGCCACACCTCATTGCATGTGGGATCTTAGTTTCCCGGCCAGGGATCAAAACCATGCCCCCTGCAATGGAAGCATGGAGTCCTAACCACTAGACCACCAGGAAAGCCCCTCTTTTTCATTTTTTTTAACTCCAGCAACTCTCTATTGAAAGTCCTTTAGTGCCTTGCCCTGGGATGTGTAGACAGATGAATGGCCCCCTCCCTGGCCTCCAGAAGCCCCTCCTGCCTTTTCTATTTCCTTCTGTCAGGTCTGCCTCCTGCATTTGACCTTTGATATACCCTCCTTCTCCTTTCCGTGAGCTCCTTGAGGGCAGTGGTTGCACCTTGGGATGGCCTTCTCCTCCTCCTCCCACCCTGCATCCATCATAGGCCAGGCATGGGGACCAGAGGCAGCTGATGCAGCCAAGAGACCAAGATATACTCTCAGATGAAGGTTCCAACTGGTGACCTTTGTGCAGGTCCCAGTGGGTGGGTTCAGACTTCCTGGTGGGCAGACCTGGAGCAGCAGCAGTGGTTTCATTTTGTGGCAGGACTCAGCCTGTCTCCTCACAACTGCCTGCCTCCTCATGACTGCCTGTCCTGGCTTATTTGTTACACAGCAGACACGCGCTGACACTTGCTTTGTGCCAGATCAGGACGAAGCCATGTTGGCCCTCATGGGGCTCACAGCCAAGTGCCAAGGCTCCCCAAACAGGCAACTAATGCTGAGATTCCTTCTTTTTCCCACAGGTCTGCTCTGGGCACAGAAGATCAGGAAACAAGGTGGGTGGGAAGCAGGCAATCTTGGCACCTTTTTTGGAAAACATTCTAAGTGAAACCTACCCTGGGATAAGTTCCTCATGACTAGTTGGAGGGGGGAGGATGCTGCACCAGGGAGGCAGGGAGACTCTGGTTGCCATGACAACAGGGCCTCCTCTGGGTCCAGGCAGCCTGTCCCTGCTCAACTCCAGGGGGAGCCATTGACGGTAGGCCTCAGAGCTGATGTCCCTTACTGAGATGTCCACCCAGAGCCAGGCCCCCCAAAGCCTGGGATTCAACTCAGCCAAAGGGTACACTGTCTGCCCACAGCCTATCTCTGTATGTCTGCCTGGCTCTGGATGCCAGGAAAAGCCTCCCTGTGTGTCAGGGGTCCTGGAGACCACCCCCAGGGTCAGTGGTTTGCTAGAAGGACTCACAGGACTCAGCAAAGCTGTTTTGCTCACAGTTATGGTTTATTACAATGGAAGGGTGGATACAGCTCAAAGTCAGCAATAGGAAAAGGTGTGGGGGGTGGGGCCAGGAGAGACAGCTGCAAGCTCCCAGGGGATGTTGGGACAGCCCTTAATTCTCTCAGCAGCCAGGTGTGGTGATACACACCGAGTGTCACAAACCAGGGATGCTCACCTGAGCCCTGGTGTCCAGGGTATTTACTGAGGGTCAGTCACATGCATGGTGGACCACCCACATGGCTGACCTTAGTCTTCAGCCCCTCCAGAGGTTGAGCTGATACCACATGGTCCACAGCTCCTGCCTTAAATCACACTGTCAGCAGAGACTATCCAGCATGACCCAAGGTCCCAGGCAAACAAAGATACTCTTATCAGGAAGGACATTCCAAGGGCTCAGAGGTGACCTCCCAGGAGCCAGGCAAGGGCCAGACTTTTCTTTGGAACATACAACATTAATCCTTGACCACACACTCTGCCACAGATCTGTAACATGGCCTGGCTGTATGCCTTAATACCACCCATGTGACCCAGGAAGCCCCAAGCTGAGAAATAGACATCAAAAATGGTCTTAGACCAGTATTGCCCTGGGGACACTGAATAGAAGCGAGTTCTCAGTGCATTTCCAACATGACCGTCTCAATCCTTCTGGAGATGGGTTCCCATCCACAGACACAAAACACACAAGGAAATCATTCATCATGAGAAAAAGTCAGCAGATACAACAAACAGTAGAATTAGACCCTCTCCTGGGACTCCTCAGGTAGAGATGATAAACAAACATGTCTAAAATGATTAAATATATAAAAGAAGGAATGGTTGGGAGCAATGGGTGGATGGACAGATGGGCAGACGGATGGGTAGGTGGATAGAGGGATGAGTAGATAGGTAGATGGGCAGGTACATATGTGGATGAGTGGATACATGGAAAGACAGATGGAAGGGCGATGAATAAGTGAATGAATAATGGATGGATGGATGGGTGGATGGATGGGTAGGTGAGTGAATGGATGGGTAAGTGGATGGGTGGGTTGGTGAATGGCAGGTGGATGGATGGATGGATGATTGGATGGATGGATGCTTGGTTGAATGGATAGATGGGTTGGGTGGATGGATGGATGGATGGATAGGATGGGTTGGTGAGCAGATGGGTGAGATGAAGCCTCCCTCCAGTCTGATTGAGGATACCAGCCCGAGGGCCTATTCTTTGGCTGGGGCACCAAAAGGGAGGTCCCCTTCAGAACCACACCTGGAAGGTGGGTGGCAGGTGGCAGACCTTGAAAGGCAGAAGCCACTCTTGCTGCTGAGGGCGCACCACAGCCGATTAGGTCATTCTTCTGGATTCCCCACACATGGAACATTTTCCACTTTCTTTAGAAATGATAATAATAATACCCTGATTGTGTTTCTGCCTCTCCAGCATGTCCTGAGGTGATGTGAGCACAGAGGAGGACACGAGAGAAGACCCCAGATGCCAAGAAAGTTCTGTTGGACGCCCTCTGACCCTGGATCTCGTCCCCGCCTCATCCTGAGTCACAGTCTCCGGGGGGTGCCTGTCTCCTCCATCCATCTCTGAAACCCAACATCCTTTCCAGCGGCTTGAAAACATTTTTTTTTAATGATGCAGCATTAGTGCATTCTGGAAAAGGACCCAGTTCTCCAGCCTCCCACACTCATGAACTCACAATGGCCAAGAAGAGCAAGAAGCATTGTGCGTGGCCCGTGTGTCCTTGGCAGCCTCAGAGACCCCTTCCCGCTGCACAGAATCCCGGTCAGCACCCTACTCTTGCCTGTCACCTGGCCCAGGTTGGGGCCACAGATGCCCACCGACTCCTTGGCTGGGTCTGAATTCCTTCGTGTGCCTTTCCTCCCAGAATGGCCCCTGCAGCCCTGGGCACTGGCCTGGAAGCTCAGCCCCCACGCCCAGCAGCGCCATGCCGCCCCCACCCCTGGGCACTGTCCAGCCTTCGAGCTCACGGCTTTTCCTTTGAACGCCCCATCCACCCCCCCACCACCAATAAGTCTCGCCTTCTTAGGGAGCATCGGAGCCACAGTGCCAGTGAGGGCTGCTGATAATCGTCTTTGTCCTACAGTTGCAAAACTACACCCCCCTCAATCTAGAACATTCTCAAGCCCCTTGAATGCGGAGGCCACGCCACAGGGCAATCCTGACCAATACCTCCTACCAAGGAATGAGCCTCCCCATTTCCCTAATCCCTCCGCCAACAAGGGGTTGGGATGCGCCCCTTGGGCTCCCACCAGGAACAGAGGCCGAGAAACCAGCTCTGAAATAAGCTCGTCCCAGAAACACAGATCAAGAGAAAGGAAGATACAGGGTACTGGACATTTGAGTGTTACAAAGGTCACTTGGGAAAATAAACCAAGCCTGGATGCTACGGCCATCTGCATTCAAAGGAGGCAGATTTCCTTAGGACAAAAAAAATCCAGACTTTTCTTATGTGGTTGAAACGCCAGTCTGGTGGACTTTAGAGGGAATGACTTCCCCATCTCTAGAGGCATTCAAAGAAAGGCTGGATGGTGCTTGCACCAAGTGGTCCTCTGTGGTCCCTTCCAACTGAGAGTCTGTTTCTATGAATCTGAGCAAAAGTTGAGCGGGTGCATCGCCCGGCCCCTCTTGCTGTATCTGTAGCTGGCTTCTTAGTGGGTGTCATCCAGGTTTGGTTGACCCTCCCCTCCCCCAGTAATTTCCCAGTAGGAGGTTCTTGGCCTCAAAGGAAATGTCAAATGCTTCTCCCCCTGGGACATCAAGGGGGTGTGTTTGGGGTTATCCCAACAGCAGGAGGGAGCTGGTGGTGTTCAGTGCTGAGCAAAAGGGACAACAACGCATCCTGTGCGTCAAGGAATCAACCCACCCTGAACACCAGTGGCTCCCGCCTCAGAAGACTCGGGGTTTCTAAGCAGCCTTAGGCCTGCATCTTCTAGAACCCAGCACTGCTCCTGTGACGCCGGGGCATTTGGGCGTCTGGTGGGGTTTTTTAATTTGTGTTTCTGCTCTGTTTCCCAAATGTCAAATAAAGGACAGGGACTGTGTTCTGGGCTCAGATGAGTTAACCTGGGGCAGGAGAGCCTGGTGGATAGGGCCTCTGCAGGCTGCCCTCCGAAAGGCCCCTCCATACTGGGCCCACTTGTCCCCAGCCCCTGTCCAGAGCGCCTCCTCTTATAAGAGGTGCCTAGGTGACTGCCGGCCACCCCCAACTCCAGGCTCAGGTGGCTGGCTCTGCTCAGCCGAGATGGACACGTGACCTGCAAGGCCCACAAGGCCCCAGTAAATGCAATAGCTGCTGAAAAGCCAGTGCTTCACTGGAAGTGAAAAAGGAGCCCAGGATAGGAACGGGTGCATTCCACCCAACGCGGCAATTACTGAGTGCCTGCTAAGGTGACAACGCAGGGATGAAGGAGGAAACCCATCCTGCCCTCAAGGAGCCTGCAGCCTAAAGATTCTGGCCAAACAAGAAATTCCAACACAGACCCCCCCTGGTTCACCGTGGCCCACCCACCGCCCCACTGGACCACCAGCAGCCGTAGACAACGAGCAAGTGGAACCGAGGACCCCAATCCAACCTCACAGCGCCTCCAGAAGAGAGAGAGACCCCCGGGGGGGCTGTCTCCAGGTCGGCCACCCGTCCACAGGTGTGTGAGGTTCCGAGGCACAGCTCTGTCCAAACGGGGCCACCGTGTCCGGGCAGGCTGCTACCCGCACCCTCTGAAATCGGCTTTGCGAAAGATTTGTATCTGCAGGGCAGTTTTGGCTGAAATGCGATGGACATTGAGTCCTCCTTCTAAAGGGACGTTGGGTTTTCCTCTTGTGACACATGGGATGCGTCATGAGTCCCCCCCCCCCAGAGTTGCAGTTCACGTGCCCATCCTTCCCACGGTGAGTTTTGCGGTTTTTAAAAACAAAAACAATTCATTCCGATTCCTGTCGTGATGTGAAGACATCATTCCCATGAGCTTTGGGGGATTTTTATGTGAAATAAATAAACTGTCATGGAGAAGGGAGGTTTGTGGCTTTTGTCCATGTCCGAGCGATGTGGCGCTGGTCTTGGGCGTGGTGCAGAGGGAGGAACTTTCACGGGACAGGAGGGGCCACAGCTCAACGTCGAGCAACCTTGGGCAACCTTGGGTGACCTTGGGCCGTGGCCTGTCTCCTCTTGCTTCTGTCTCCCACCTGCAGAACAGGAGCCCCAGGTGGGTTCTTCCCGAGGCCTCTTCTGGCTCTGCCTGTCTCTGATTCAAGTTCCCTATCTGTCCCCAGTCTTGTCTGGAATCAAACTTAGTCGGCAGTTAACAATATTAATTACTAGTATTAAGCAACGTTCCCAGCAGACACCGGCGGGGTGTCCTACAATGTGTCTCAATCCTGACGCTACCAGTTAGGGCAAAGCTCACAGGCTAAGGGCTCAGCCCCACAAGACGTCCCCCACTTCAGACACCAATCAGTCGCAGGTCCTAGAACAGGGTACCACTCAGCAACAGAGTCAGATGGAAGAGATGCACAGGGCGAGGTGTGGGGAAGGGGGCGGAGCTTCCAGGCCCTCTCTGGGCACCACCCTCCCAGCACCTCGCTGCGTTCACCCACCCGGAAGCTCTACGAAAATCATTTAGGGATTTTTTTTTTGGGGGGGTGGGTGGGTGGCTGCACAGCATGGCAGGCAGGATCTTAGTTCCCTGACCAGGGATCAAACCCGCACCCCATGCAGTGGAAGGGCGGAGTCTTAATACCTGGACCGCCAGGGAAGTCTCTATTTAGGGATTTTTACCGAGACATGATTGACACACCACTGGTGATTGACTCAACCTCCAGCCCTTCTCCCCTCCCCTGAGGTCAGGGGTGGGGCTGAAAGTTCCAGCCCTCTAATCCCAGAGTTGGTGGGGTCTCCTGGCCACCAGCCCCCATCCTGTGGTTATAGGGCGTTTCCAAAAGTCAGTTTGTAGCATACACTCAGGTGTGGTTGAAAGGGCTTGTTATGAATAGCAAAGGAGGAGCTTCCCTGGTGGTGCAGTGGTTAAGCATCCACCTGCCAATGCAGGGGACATGGGTTTGATCCCTGGGCCAGGAAGATCCCACATGCCGCAGAGCAACTAAGCCCTTGCGCCACAACTACCGAGCCTGTGCTCTAGAGCCTGCAAGCCACAACTACTGAGCCCACATGCCGCAACTACTGAAGCCCGCGTGCCTAGAGCCTGTGCTCCTCAACAAGAGAAGCCACCGCCATGAGAAGCCCACGCACCACAACGAAGAGTAGCCCCCGCTCCCTGCAACTGCAGAAAGCCCGCGTGTAGCAACGAAGACCCAACCCAGCCAATAAATTTAATAAATAAATACATGTATTAAAAAATGAATTGCTATTCTCTGGAGCCATTTCAGGCACAGAGGACAAGAGACCAAACATGATAGTAAAAGGGACGTCCCTGGCGGTCCAGTGGTTACGATGCCGAGCTTCCACGGCAGGGGACACGGGTTCGATCCCTGGTCAGGGAAGTGCCACGTGGTGCTCAGTAAGGCCAAGAAAAAAAAATGCACCCCCCCCAAAAAATTATAACAATAGATGTTCCCGCTTCTCACTTAGCAAATTACAAGGGCTTTAGGAGCTGTGTGCCAGGACCTGGGAGTAAGCCCAACTACGTGTTTCTTATTATAAATCACTGTATCACAGTAATAATAGTAACAGTAATAATAGGAGTCTGAGTCCCAGCTAGCACAGGCCCCCCGTTACTGAGGGGGAGGCAGAGGCACAGAGAGGGGACGTGGCTCTCCTGGGGTCACCAGGACACTGAGTGATGGGTCTGAGGTCTGACTCTGTGCCACCCTCTGGCCACCTCATCGCATGGCTGGAGGGCCCCAGCCCTCGGCCAGCTGCAGGACGATGGGGGTCTGTGCCCCTCAAAGGGTCAGAGTGGACCCTCCCGTGCCAGGTACAAGAGGAGTCCTCCCGTTGTCCACGCCCAGGATTTGGGGACCTGCTGGTGGCAGGGATGCCAGGACGGGCATGAGGTCCACACCAAGTCACCATCCGGTTGATGGTGGGAGCCGGCAGGCGCCAGCCCACCTGCCTCGGCCATCCTGCCCCTGTGGGGCGTCCTTCACGGAGGAGGTTGCTTCACGGGGGGCTGGGAGGGGGCCTGGAGCAGAAGGGGCCTCGAGCAGCACGGGGGCAGCGAGGAGGGGGTGTTGACATGGCTGAGCTGGTGCTGGGATCTGGGGTGCCATGTCTGGAGGTGAAGGACCCACCCCTTTTTCCCACCCCACCGAGTCTCTGATGATCCTGAGGGGGTTCTTGCAAACCGCATTCGTTCACTCATTCATGAGCTGAGCACTGAAGATCCCGCAGAGACCGAGCAGCCCTCATGTTGCTCCCAGCCCAGTGGGGGAGTTTGATGCAGGGAACCAGGGCCTTACTGGGGACCAGGAGGAAAGGCTAGGAAAAGAGGGTCCTATCTGATTGGAGACCAGATAGAGAAGTAGCAGTTAGCCAGGCCGATGGGATGGGAGAGAGGTGTCCCCGGTGGAGGGCCCAGCAAGGACAAAGGCTTGGAGGCCGGACAGAGCTGGGTGAGACCGGAACAGGAAAATGAAGGGCGGCTGGAGGCGGGGGTGGGGGGGGCGAGGGGGAGATTTTTACCATTAGTGGCATGTAGCACATTCACAATGTCGTGCAGCCGTTACCTCTGGTCCAGAACTTTCCCATTTCCCCAAAAGGAGACCCCGTCCCCATCAGCAGTCACACACACCCCCCCATGCCTCCCCCATCCCCTGACAACCGGGAACCCACTCCCTGTGTCTGGGGAGCTACCTGTTCTAGATGATTCACACTACAGGACAGGACGGTCACTGTTAATGACCTTGGACCAGTGGGCTGTTTGGGGACGGGCAGGTCTGCCCTGGGAGCCCGTGTGCCAGGGTGAGCCGATAGGGAGGCCTCTGGCAGTGCCCTGCCAGGGCCTCTATCTGGACGCATCACCGTCACCCGTGGCTTGGGCCACATGCCCCGCGAGGAAGCTCCCGGGAAATTCTTGCCACTGAAACTGAGCCAGAGGTCACACCCGGAGCTGGCTTTCCCCCTGCCTGCGGGGCAGCTGATGGAGCTCAGGCTCACAGGTCCAGCCACGCCGCCAAGAAAGGGAATGGAGACCCAGGAGGGGCTGGAGAGGGGAGGAAGGGATGGGGGCCAGCAGACAAGACCCACGTCTTGGCCATTTGGTCATTCTGCCCCTGATGGCCGCCTTTGAAGTGAGGGTTACTGCCCCCCAGTGACCTCTCCTGACCTCTGTGCCAGGAGAGTCCTGCCTGAAGCCACTAGGGGAGTCTGTTAACCAGTTATCAAGAAGATCCATCACTTTCTGCCTCCACCACTGGTTGGCCCTCCACTGCTGTCTTGGCCACGGCAGGTCCTGCCAGTGGAACGAGGGGGAGGGAGGTCTTGGGGTCCACACAGGGCAGGGCCTAGGGGTGAGGACAGTGTGCTCGTTTTATTTAATTAATTTATTTATGTTTTTCAGTTGCGGCATGTGGGATCTAGTTCCCCAACCAGGGATCAAACCTAGGCCCCCTGCATTGGGAACACCTCGGGGTCTTAACCACTGGACCACCAGGGAAGTCCCTGTGCTTCTTTTAAATGCAAATAAGAATGGGGAGGCATGTGGCACAGGAGAGTTGAAACAGAGGGAAGACAGCCCCTGGCCTGGGTTTTTACAAAGCTCCCTCTGGCCGGGCATACAGAGTGCCAGTGCCAGACAGTTCAAGCTGTAAGACTGTACTGCTCGCCTAACACAGCACAGGTGAGCAGGTCTGCAGCCAAGGAGCAGTGGGGTCGGTGGATGGAGAATCACTAGGAGGAGACGTGAGGGGTAAGGTGGGGGGATTCTGGCTACATTGACTTAACAGGATTCTTGCTGAAATCCCCACGAGTTTCACTGGGCGGCTGATTCAAAGATCTCCTGCCCCTCCCTGTTTCATTCATTCCCTCCGCTACCATTTAAGGAGCCTCTGACTTTTGCAGGCCCGCCTTCTTAGGCACCAGAGATGCATCAGAGAACAAGACACATCTGTCCCTGCCTGCCCAGGAGGGAACTGGCGGTGTGGAGAGAAGGGGTGGGGATCTAGAAAGGCTTCCTGGAGGAGGGGGCAGACATCCAAGTTGAGGCAGGATGGCTTAGTCAAAGTTAGCCCAGGGGAAGAGGATTGGGTAAGGGGAGGGGGGTTCCTAGAAGAGAAAACAGCATGTACAAAGGCCCTGTGGCAGCAGCTCTGGCTGCTGAGGGGCAGGTAAGTGATGGGTAGGGCAGGGCATCCTCCCTTCATAAAGCCTCCTGGGGGTGGGAGCCCAGGGCCAAAGAGAGACTCCCTCCTGTTGGGGCCAGCAGCCTCCTTTATAAAGATGAGAACAGGTGAGGCACAGAGAGGTAAGGGTGGGGCCCGAGCTCCCCCAGGTGCCAAACACAGACGCAGGATTCAAGCGCAGGATTCTTACACAGGGGTTCTTAAAGTGTGTCCACGGTGGGCAAGGGTGGTGGTCGCTGAGACCCATTCAGGGGGTCTTCCAGGTCAAAATCACACGTGAGCAAAAGATCCATTCAAAGTGCAAAGATAGGGACTTCCCTGGCGGTCCGGTGGTTAAGACTCCATACTCCCAATGCAGGGGACCGGGGTTCAGTCCCTGGTCGGGGAACTAAAATCCTGCGTGCCACACGGTGCGGCCAAAAATAAAAATAAAACAAAGTGCAAAGATAGACCAATGGCCTTTAATGGAGCAGAGAACGAAAGAGAACAGTCCACCTTTGCAGTTTGGGTGTAGGACAAAGAAGACTGCCCATGATGACCTAATAAGGCTAAAAATCCTCCTGTGTGTGTGTGTGTGTGTGAAGCTGGGTTTTCTTCCTGTATATCAACCAAAACAACTATGGAAATGAGCTGAAAAACAAGCAGATGGGAGACTCCTTCTAAACCAGACATTAAAGAGACTTGCAAAAATGTAGAATATCATTCTTTTATCTAAAAAAATTTTTTTTTATTTAAACAAGATGAATTGATTCTCTGACAGTTCTGGAGGTGAGGAGTCTGACATGGGGCTCACGGGGGTAAGGTCAAGATGTGGGCAGGGCTGGTCCCTCCGGAGGCTCCGTGGGAGAATTGGTTTCTGCCTCTTCTAGCTTCTAGAGGCGCCACATCCCTGGCTCGCGGCCCCTTCCTCCCTCCTCACAGCCAGCAGCAGGGTATCTTTCTGATCTTCTGCTGTAGCCACATGTCCCCTCCCTCTGACGGTAGCTGGAAAGGTTCTCAGCTTTTTTTGTTGTTAACTGAGGTGAAATTCACATAATATACAACTAGTCATTATTGTAAATATACGATTTGGTGACAGTGAATTTACAATGTTGTGCGACCATCACTTCTATCTAATTCCAGAACATTCTCATCACCCCAGAAGAACACCATGTAAGTAATTGCCCCCCACTGCCCCATTTTCCCTCTCCCAGCCCCTGACAACCAGGAACCCACTCTCTGTCTGTGCAGCTGCCTGTTCTGGACGGTTCCCGTCAGTGGAGTCACACCCTGTGTGTCCTTCTGTGTCTGCTTCTCTCCCTGAGCATCGTGTTCTGAGTCCGTCCACGTGGTAGCGCGTGTCGGGGCTTCACCCCCTTCTCACAGCAGCATAATAGTCCACGTGTGGATGGACCACAGTTTGTGTATCATCTGTGGATGGACACATGCTGTTTCCACCTTTCAGCTCCTGTGAATCAAGCTACTATAAACATTCACGTGCAGCCTTCTCTGGGGACATATGTTTTCATTTCTCTTGGGTAGATACTTTGACGTGACATTGGGTCATAAAACCGTCAGCTGTTTTCCACAGCGACTGCCCCATTTTCCATATCCCAACCAGGCGGTGCTGAATCTCTCCATTCTCACCAACACACATTACTGTCCATCTCTTTGACTAGGGCCATCCCAGTAGGCGCGAGTGGTGTCTCACTATGGTTTTGGTTTGCGTATCCCAGATAATCAGTGATGCTGAGCATGTTTTCATGTGCTTGTTGGTCACGAGTGTATCTTCTTTGAAGAAATGTCTATTCAGATTCGTCGCCCATTTTTAAATTGGGTCGTTTGTCTTTTTGTTGTTGACTTGTAAGGGTTGCTTATATATTCTAGCTAGTAACTTCTTACCATATATGTGACTTATAAATGTTTTCTCCCATTCCCCACTTTGTCTTTTCACTTTCTTAATTGGACTTCCCTGGCAGGCCAGTGGTTAAGACTCCTTGCTTCCACTGCAGGGGCCATGGGTTCGATCCCTGGTTGGGGAACTAAGATCCTGCATGCCACGAGACGCAGCCAAAAATAAATAAATTAAATAAATAAATAGGGTCGTTTGTCTTTTTGTTGCTGACTTGTAAGATTTTTTTTATACATGCTGGCTAGTAACCTCTTACCATATATCAATATATGACTTGTGAATATTTTCTCCCATTCCCTGCTTTGTTTGTTCACTTTCTTAATAATGTCGTTTGATGTACAAAAGGTTTTTTTAAATTTTATCAAGCCCACTCCCTTAATTTTTTATTTTTTAAAAAATATTATTTTTCACTAAAAATATATTTACGTGACCACGTAGTGATTGGTTTTCCTTTTCTTTTTTCTTTTTTTGCAGCACACTGACTCTTAGTGGCCGCTCGCATGCAGGATCCAGTTCCCCCGACTGGGGATCAGACCAGGACCCCTGCATTGGCAATGCGGGGTCTTACCCACTGGACCACCAGGAAAGTCCCTGGTTGTCCTTTTTAAAAGTTAACAAACCTTTAATTTTTCGCAGTTTTAATCTATAAGGTGGTAAATATTATCCATGACAATAATCAAAACAAAAACTCCCTGGGGTCCTCAGTCATTTTCAAGAGTGAAAAAGGGGTCCTGAAACCACAAGGTCTCCTCTGGTGGGGAGGTGGGTGGGAGACTTGGAACCCGCTGGTCAGTAAGGAGGCGGGATGAGAAGGGCCCTGCCTCCCCCAACCCCCCAGCTGATGAGAGGCCTGAGGCCAAGCCCAGTGACGCCAGGCCTCACGTGGGCACCCGATGAACAGCCGCTGGTTTCACGCTGAGACTTTCTGGCGGCCAGGGTGACCAGAACGGAGCTATCTTGGGGTTCACCACTCTGGACCTTAAGCCCATCTTGGCTGCAACCCCCTTAGAAAAGGAAGTCCCCTGCTGTGGGGACCTCTGGGGCTGCTGGGGCTGGAGACAGAGCTGGGGGGGGGGGTGAGTTCCTTTCTTCAAGCCACCAGAACCGGCCTTAATGTCAGGGTCAGGCCAGGGGACACACCGGACTGGATATTTTTAGGGAGGGAAGACGTGCGGCCAGTTATCTGCCCCGTGGGCAGGCTGGCTGGGAGGGGCGGGAGGGGAGGAGGGGGAGAAGGGAGGAGGCGGCGGGGTGACATCCACCCACACCCCCCTGCCCGGCCGACCCGTGGCTAATTTAGGCAAAAGGCAGCGTGGAGCTATTTCCATCCAGTGCGAACAGGTGCGGCGCGCCCCGCGCTCCCCCGCCCTTCACCGCGCGGGCCGCGCTCCCCATAGGCCGTGGGCCGCCTCCCTCGGGGCGGCCTCCGGGCTGCCCTAGCCTATAAAGGCGCGGGGTTTTCTCAATGAAGCCGGGACGTACTGCGAGGTCGGGCTCAGCCGGGTGCCCGGGTGCCCGGGAGCCGGGAGTCAGCTTGCCAACCGCGGTCCCCGCCGCCCCTCCGCGCGGAGATGAAGTACATCGTGGGCATCGGAGGGTGAGCGTCCAGGGCCCCGGGCGGGCCGTCCCGCGGGGGCACAGGCGCGAGCGCGCGGTGGAGGCCGGCCGGGCGCGCCCCTGTGCGGACCGAGGAGGCTGGGGAATGAATGGAGGGCTGCCTGGCGCCTGGTGTCGCAGGGACCCGATGCCCAAGGTCGGAGTGCGAGGTGGGGTCTCCGCCCCCGGTTCGGCGCAAGGCTGGGCAAGGGGCCCAATTTAAAATTTCCAAATGGAAGTCACTTCCCCACCCCCCACCCTCGACTAGACTCCGTGGGGATAGAAGACTTTTTTATAAAGCTCAGGCGGACCTTCCTTAAGGCGGTGGGGGTGGGAAGACACCGACCTCAGGGAGGCACGTGGGCAGGTGGGGCGGGGTCCCCAGAATGGCACGCCCTGACGGTGTGGCACCTGCCTTTGGAGCCACATCTGCTGACCTCAGGCAGGGGCCTGGCCTCCCTGGGGATTTATGACCCATAACCAGGCCTTTTTAAGACGATGTCTAGCAATCTTTTACAATAAGCAGGGCTGGCTTGGCGCCCCCACCCAGGAGGTCGCCTGGATCCTCCCCCTCCATCACCCTCTTGAAATTCCTAATAGTGAGACCAGGGCCCCCCATTTCTGCACATTCTGTAGCCGGCCCTGAGGGCACGGTGTGTCTTTCAACAACTCAAATTAACATCGAGCATATTCGAACCTACTCCCCTTAATATAAGGGGGTCGCCTTTCCCATCGGTCCTTTTCAGTGGCTGCAGCTCCCACCCCTCCCACACCCAGCTTTCCACCCATGATTCCTAAGACAGGGACAGCAGGGTCAAAGGGACACTCATGTCCAGAAAGTCCTGACAGTCATCCTTCTCTGTCCTTTGGCAGCCCCAGTCGAGTCCTTAGGGTGACCATCTGTCCTGCTTTTCCTGGGACTGCAGGGTCCCCAGGATTTGGGACTTTGAGCACTAAAACCAGAGACATCCCAGGCACACCAGGATGAGTCAGTTATCCTGCTTTGCTCATTGCTTTTTTTAAATAATCCTTTCCCTTTGTCATAAGGTGACCGCCTCTTCCCGGTTTTGCAGGGAACTGCGGGTTTTCCTATCACAAAATTTTTTTTTCTCCCCCAGTGTGCACTTGCTTTAACATTTTGGCTTTTTTTTTTTTAAGCCTTGCTGAGGCTAAGTCACACATGGGCCTCAGTTTTCCTGTCTGTAAAGACGAGCTCCCAGCCCCACCTCCTGGGTTTGCAGTAACACTGAATGAGTCTGAACACAGAAAGCAGTGCTTCCAGGACCCCAGCTAAGGCTGTATGTTAGTGTTTTTGTTTGTTTTCATATGCTCTGCCCCCTTTCTCTGTTTTGTCAGGCAGGCGAGCGCAGGCCTGTGCCTGGCCTCAGCGGGCAGTGGGCAGTAGGCAGCCGGGCGGCCTGGGTCAGCTGCTTAGAAAGGCCTCCTCTGACTTTAGATGAATAGAAATACCCTCTTAGCGCTAACGTTTTACAGGCCTGTGTTTGTTTTGCTTTGCTTTGTTTTTGGCAATGCAGCTTGGCGTGTGGGATCTTAGTTCCCGACCAGGGATCAAACCCAGGCCCTCGGCAGCGAGAGCACGGAGTCCTAACCACTGGACCACCAGGGAATTCCCTACAGGCCTGTGTTTTAGATTTGAGTCTGCTCCTGGGGGCCCCTCGAGAGCCGCACAGGTCCAGAGAGGGGCCCCAGGCAGCCTCCACGTGTATGCTCTCTCCACAGCATGACCAATGGCGGCAAGACCACACTGACCAACAGCCTCCTCAAGGCACTGCCCAACTGCTGTGTGATCCACCAGGATGACTTCTTCAAGGTGGTCGCCCTGGCCGGGGGTGGGGGAAGGCGCCCTGGGAAGGAAACTCAGGGCAAGCAGACCCCTCCCGGGGCGCCCTGGGCTAACGCGAGCCGGGAGAGCGAGGGACCGCTAGTGTGTGCCTGGCATGTGCTCACGGCCCACCCGTTCCCCACGGGACGGAGAGGGAAACCGCGGTTCCCCGCGTGGGCGTGCCACCTGGGCAGTACCCCTTATCCTCTGCACCTCCACTTTCCCATCTGCAAAATGGGCTCTGAGCCTGCCCTTGAGGCTTTGTGGAGGATGAGGGGTAACTAGACGATGGATGCAAAATCCCCCCCCTCCTGGTCCCAGCAGTCACAAGGTTGGGGAGGGGGCTCTGAGTGCCAGCCTGGAGCCCTCCCCCGCCCCTGCCTGGGACCTCGCAGCCTCCAACTATGAGCTGCAGGGGGACGGGGCAGGCAGGGGCACCCGGACCCTCACAGTGGGCTCTCCAGGCACTGTCGCCCCAGGGTGGCGTGAGGTGGGAAGGCGGGCACTGAGCCCGCGGCGTGGGCTCCTCTGTTTCAGCCCCAAGATCAAATAGCAGTTGGGGAGGACGGCTTCAAACAGTGGGACGGTAAGGACGGACGGCAGCCCCGCGCCCCCTGCCCGCGCTGCTCCCGGCCCCCACCCCACCAACGCCCCCTCTCCCGCCCCCAGTGCTGGAGTCCCTGGACATGGAGGCCATGCTGAGCACCGTGCGGGCATGGGTGAGCAGCCCCCGGAAGTTCGCCCGCGCCCACGGGGTCAACGTCCAGCTGGACGCCTCGGACACCCACATCCTCATTCTGGAAGGCTTCCTGCTCTACAGCTACAAGTGAGCATCCCCAGGTCCGGGCCCCAAGGTCGCCGAGTCTCTATGGACAGACAGGACACTAAGGCCCGGGTGTGTGGGACGTGCAGCCAGAGGCTCGGAGACAGGGGCAGAGCTGGGCCCAGCCCAAGGGCGAATACCCACGCTTCTTGGGGCAATGAGTCTTCCTCCTGGGACCTCAGGTTCCTCAGGCAGAGCAGGAAGCTGGGTGGGATTCCCAGCCTTGCTGGGTGACCCTAGGCAGGACATCGTATCTCTCTAGGCCCATCCAAGCTGGGAGAGGGGGAGGATTCCATCCTCAGGGTAGGGGGCTGCTGTGGGCATAGTAGGAGCCTGGTCCCCCCACTCCTCCCTAAACTAACCAGCCCAGACCCCTCCCCCCCGGCCTTACCACCCAGGAATGTCTCTGGAGGCCAAGGCCGTGGCATTTTGTACGTTGACCCACGGGTGCTGACCGTGTCCCCCACCCCGGCCAGGCCCCTGGTGGACGTGTATAGCCGACGGTACTTCCTGACCGTCCCGTACGAAGAGTGCAAGTGGAGGAGGAGGTGAGCCTAGGGGCCCTGTCGGCATCCCCAGGCAGGACCGGGAAGCCGGGTAATGCCCCCTGGACACACGGCCACCCTGAGGCCGCAGGCTGATGGGGAGCAGGCACCTGGGTGGCCCGTGCTGGGTCCCAGAGGCCCACAGCCTGTGGCCTGGATAGTGTAGCCCACCCATGCCCTGCCCTGGGCATCTCCCAGGCCCCCCAGGGAAAATGCCGGAAGTTGGGGCCTCGCACGGGGCCCCTGACTCAGCAAGGTCCCCGTTCTCGGTGGTGCCGCCCGCCCCAGTTCCCGCACCCCAGGCTCTGCTCACAGCACCGCCCTCGGGAGACAAGGGTGAGCTCATTCTCGCCCATCCCCCGCCCCAGTACGCGAAGCTACACAGTCCCCGATCCCCCCGGCCTCTTCGACGGCCACGTGTGGCCTATGTACCAGAAGTATAAGCGGGAGATGGAGGCCGACGGCGTGGAAGTGGGTAAGTCCCTGACTAAGATGAGGCCAGCCCCTCCCCATCGGGACCATTTGGGAAACCTGGACGTCCCTTGACCGTGGCTTTTCTGATTTCAGTGTACCTGGACGGCATGAAGTCCCGCGAGGAGCTCTTCCACCAAGTCCTGGAAGACATTCAGAACTCGCTTCTGAACCGCTCCTAGGCGCGGCTGGAGAGAGGGGCCCAGCCCCCACTGCAGGGACCCACACACAATGCTGGCCACAGGACGGCCATGCTGGCGGCATCACAGCCAGACACTGCGTGACCATTTCCCTTTGGGGACGTCTGTACATATGAGAGTGGAGGCCCCACTCACAGCCCAGCATCTCGGCACCCGGGCATCCCGCCCAAGATGCGTCTGTAACCTCGACGGCGGCTTATGTATTAAACCTGATCCTGTTTTTTATTGTTGGGGTCCAGCCTGTTGCATTTGAGGTGCTGAGAGGGATCCTCCTGCCCCCCTCCTTGGTGCATTGGTGGCCTCGGGGGGCGACACTGAGAGCTCTGGGCAGTTACAGTCTCCACCTGTTGGACCCACGGCAGTGTGACCCTGGGTGGCTGCTTGAGGGTCTTTGGGCCTAGTTTCCTCAAAAGGGAAATTTCCTGCCAGCTTTCAACAAACAGTGCAGCACGGCCCAGAGCAGGGGCTGGGGGGTCCGCCAAGCCTGAGGGTGCCCCCAGCTCCTGGCTGAGCCCCGCCCTCACTGCACCCCGGCACCTCCTCTGTGACTGGAGCTGATGCCTACTTCTTATGACCCAGGATGCTCGTAAGGACACACTCCCTGTCCCAGGAACCACATCTCCCTGAGCCTTCCCTAGAATGTTGGTGAGACAGTTTATCGTGTACACCCACTTCACAGATGGGAAGACCGAGGCTCAGAGACCGTCAGTGGCTTGGGAGCTGGGACTTGAACTCGGGTCTCCTCAGACCCTGTTCTTTTTGCCCAAGGGAGGTGGAGACTGAAGACGGGGCTGGGGGGGTGGATGCAGCAGGGGGAGACAGGAGAACAGGGTACCCTTTGACCTGCGGGGGATGCCCCAGGACCAGCTGTGGAACTGTACCCCCCCACCCCACTCAATCCAGAAGGGCAGGAGAAACCTGAAGTCCAGATAGGTTTGGACAAAGCCAGCGAGCATTTGGAAATTATGAGGGGAAAAAAGAAAGACAGAACCAATTACCATATAACCTAGCAATTCCATCCCCAGAGAATATACTCAAAACGGTTGGAAACAGGTGTTCAAAGGAGAACTTGTACGTGAATGTTCGAAGCAATGCTATTCACAGTAGTCAAAAGGGGAAAACAACCTAAAACGCCTGTCAAATGATGGATGGATAAACAAGACGTGGTCCCTCCACACCCTGGAATGTGATTCAGCCTCAGGCAGGAGAAAAGTCTGACGCTCAGTGCAACATGGATGAACCCTGACATGTTCAATAAAATAGTCCAGACACAGAAGGACACACACTGTGTGATTCCACGTACAGGAAACGTCCAGAACAGGCCAATCCACAGAGATAGGAAGTAGACTCGTGGTTGCCAGGGGCTGGGATTGGGGGGTGGGGGTGGGGGGAGGTGTGAGAGTGACTGCTGACGGGGACAGGGTTTCTTTTTGGGGTGATGGAATGCTCTGGAATAAGAGGTGATGGTTGCACAACACTGTGAATGCACCAACTGTCACTGAATTGTTCACTTAAAATGATTAATTGTATGTTATGTAAATTTCACCTCAATAGAAAGGAAAGGAAGGGAGGGAGGGAGGGAGGATCGGGTCTGGGCACAGAGGCAGCGCGGGTTCTGTGGGCTTTCACGCTGTACTTGCAGTTGGAGGCGAGAAGCCTGTGGGGCGAGGGGCGTGGGTGTCCAGAGCCCTGACCCTCACTCGCCACACAGCCCAGGCCCCTCACTGTACCGGTGACACCCCCCACTGTCCTCTGAGCTTCCTACAGTTGGGTCCATGGAGTGGGGTCTCTGTGGGCCCCAGGCCTCCCTGCCCATCGCCACACAACGGGCTGGGTGGGCAGCGAGTCAGTCCTACAAGTTCTGTCCCGCCCTGGGTTCAGGGTCCCAGGCTCCTGGGAAACTGCTCAATTCCTGTGCCCCAGCCGGGGGGCGCCTCCCACTTGGCCGCTGCCCCTCTAAATACAGCCCTTCTGCTAACGGAAATCACCCGGCGTAGCAATCCCCACTGCCCTTTGCCCCTGTGGCCTCAAGACCCAGCACAGAGCAAAACACAAAGGAGAGAAGGCTGAGCAGACGGACAGATGGATGGCAGTAGAGCCCGGAGGCCCCACTGGGCCTGGGGCTCGTCCCTGGCACTAGCTTCCGCTAAGACCTCAAGTGGCCCTTTCCCCACCAACCTGAAGACCCAGTGCATGCCACTAGTAGGGTGACCAACTGTCCCTGTTTTCTGAATACTTTCCCTTTACTATTTATTTATTTATTTATTTTTGGTCACATGGCGTGGCTTTTGGGATCTTAGTTCCCTGGCCAGGGCTTTGAAGCCACGCCCTTAGCAGTGAAAGCTCGGAGATCTAACCACTGGACCACCAGGGAATTCCCATACCTTTGCTTTAGCACGGAAAGTCCTGCTTCCCCAGAAATTCCTCAGAACCAACCAACCGAGGTGGTTGGTCACCGTATGTGCTCGTCTTCCAGGGGCTGCAGAACAGAGGTGAAAGGACCCACAGGCCGAGGGTCAGGAGGGCCTGGGTTCCTGTCCCTGCCCAGCCATCAACGAGCTGCGTACCTAATGGCTCAGAACACCATGTTCCGGTACATTTGAGCAGGATTTGAATCTGTTAAGACTCTCCTTGCTTCAAACAAACAAAAACAAAAAGCAAATGACACTATTATGAGCTGAACTGTGTATCCTCACATTTGTGTGTTGAAGCCCTGACCCCTAGGACCTCAGAAGGTGAGTGCATTTGCAGGTTACTAAGTTAAAACGGGGTCGTGAAGGTGCCTTAATCCAGCATGACTGGGGTCCATGTAAGAAGAAGTTGGCACACACCGAGGGAAGACCATGGCAGGCCACAGGGAGACCTCAGGAGGACCCACCCTGCAGGTCCACAGAGACAGGGGCTGGGGAAGGGTGGGAAGTGACTGCTAGTGGGGATGGGGCTTCTTTTGAGAGGACATAAAACATTCTCAAGGGTTTATTTTCCTTTTATTTTTCTTTTTTTCCTTTTTTTCCTTTTTTTTTTTAGCCGTTCTGCACAGCTCTGAGGGATCTTAGCTCCCCGATCAGGGACTGAAACCGAGCCCTCGGCGGTGAAAGTGCAGAGTCCTAACCACTGGGCTGCCTGGGACATCCCAAAATATTCTCAAGTTAATCATAGTGGACAGATGCACAAAAAATTGAAGTTTACACATTAAGTGGATAAACTGAATGGTATGTTGATTCTATCTCATAGTCCTCCAGGCCTTGATAAGAGAAAAAAAAAAAAAAAAGGGAATTCCCTGGCGGTCCAGAAGGACTCGACGCTTTCACTGCTGAAGGCTCAGCTTCAATCCCTGGTTGGGGAACTAAGATCCCAAAAGCCTCACAGCCAAAAAAAGAAAAAAAGAAAAGAAAGAAAATCACCCAATGTGACTTTTATTCTGTGGCATTTCCAACATTTGTGACTCTAGTCACAAATGCGCGGAACTGTCACGCTAATAAGCTGGGTGCCCGGTTTAACGGGGTGCTAAACGTTATTCCCTCAACAGATGTTTACCGGGTGTGTAGTACCGGGGGCGTCACAGTATGGTCCACGGGCCAAATCCAGCCCGCTGTGTGGTTTCACACAGCCCTCGAGCTAAGAATGGCTTCACATTTTTAAATGGTTGTGGGAAAAAAATAACAGGAAGAATTAAATTTCGTGACGCATGCAAATTACATGGAATTCAAATTTCAGCATCTATAAATAAAGCTGCCTTGGCTGCAGCCATGCCTAATCGCGTATGTGTCAGCCGTGGCTGCTTTCAAGCTGCCGCAGAGCTGGGGGGACAGCAGCAGAGACCCCCAGGTCCGTGTGGCCGAAATAACTCACATCCTGCAGCGTCTGCGGATGGCTGCGGTGTGCGCACGGTCAGGGGTGGAGGGCCACGGGGGGAGGCCACTGTGTCCTGCAGGGCAGGTGAGAGGTGGTGTGGGGCATCGGTGAGCCTGCCGAGGCCTGCCCTTTGCCACAGGCACGGAGCACAGTGAGGCTGATCCGCCAGCTGCCAGGCCTGAAATAGTCCAGGATGGGACAGGGACACGGGAGAGGTGGCTGCGGGGCAGCCAGAGCCCGGCCTGGTCACCACACCCCTCGATCATTATGAGAACAGTAAGCTGGATGGGGGGGAACCACCTCATCCCGGTTTGCGCGGAACTTTCCCGGTTTCAGCGCTGGAAGTTCCACATCCTGGGAAAGCCAGGGCCCCAGGCAAACTCAGAGAGCTGGTCACCCTCATTGGGGCCAATCTCATGGAGAGGTCAGATCACTCTATGACCCACCTCTCTAGGGCTCAGAGAGGGAAGCGACCCACCCAAGGTCACTCAGCAGCGCTGAGATTTGAACTCAAGTCTATCCGATGCCGGCCCAGGGCCACTGCTGCTGAGGAATCGTGCCAGGCCACTCACCCTCACCCTACCCGCATCCCGGGAAGGTTCTCTCACTCTTCCCACAACCACCTGATGGGGCCCAGCGAATCTGGCCCCACCGCAGCCCATGGCTGGGCAGCTCTGGGCACAGTGCGGACACAGGCTGGGCTAACCTGTGCCTTTCCTGCAGCCCCTGCCCTCCCCAGACAGAACCCCTAGACTAACCCGATGCGCCCCTCCCATGTGCACCAGGCACCCTTATGTCAGTGTCAGGCGGTCTCCCCAGACCCCAGGATGGGATGCCCCAAGACCAGGCAGCCTTGGGCGTGAGTGGGCGGCTCCCGAGCCGGGCGCCTCAGCCCCTTCCTGGCGAGAGGTCCCCAGGCAGGTAACGTGCCACCTGTGCCTCAGCATCCTCCCCTGGGCTTGGGATGCCCATTGCTGCTGGTTCTTTGCAGCAGGTGTGGCCACCCACGGGGACGAGGAGCCTGAGGCCTGCCCCCCCGCCCCGGGCCAGTCTGCAAGCACAGGGAGGGCACTCACACCTGCTGGAACACCTGTCTGGCGGTTGGGGGTGGGGGCTGGGAATTGTCTCTTGTGCTCCTGCGACCAGGACAACCTATTTCTTTTTTGAAGATGAGGGAACCGAGGCTCCTGGAGGTGGAGTCCCTTAGCCCCAGGCCACAGACAAAGGGAGGAGACAGGGTTCCAGGCCAGGCTGGTGTGCCCACTGTCCTGCCCGGGCCGGCGGCAGGACAAGCCACCGCCAGGCTCCCCCCAAACCCGGACCTGGAGGAGCCCCCCCAGACCCCGGTGCCCCCACCGCCTCCCTCTGAGGTCCCTTCTGAGGCCACCCGTTCTCCTCCCGCCCTCACGATGGGGCTGGGGCCGCAGACACCCCTACAATTACTATGGTATTTACTAGTTTTCTTTAGGAGTCTTGCTTCTTTTATTGATTTTAACTAAATTCATTTGAAGAGGAAACTTTATGGCCTTGCTGTGGATGGGAAAACCTGAATTTCCTGACACCGTTAGGATAAAGCACATCACTACAGACACTAAGAATTCCTGCCCCCGCATCCCCTAAAATCATCCCGGGCGCCCGGGGATCAGCTGTCCACCTTCTGGGAACGCGCGAGGCCAAGAACAACCTCAGTCGGTGCTTCTCAGCTGGGGGCGATTCTGCCCCCCACCCAGGGGACACTGGGCTACATCTTGGGACACCTGTGGCTGTCACACTGGGGGCTCCTGGAATCAAGGGGGTGGCGGCCAGGGATGCTGCTCCACAGCCCGCCCGCCCAGGACGGGCCCCCAGCCAAGAAAAACCCACCCGAGTGTCGGCGGTGCCGAGAGGAGACACCCTGGACTGAGGGCAGAGAACTGGCTCAAACCCCCACTCCTGGGAGGCACCCCGAGTGGGACTCGAGGTGCAGAGAAGGCTGAGCGCCCAGGACGGGACAGACCCTGACACACACCCATGTGATACACACCCACCCACGTGCCAGTCATCCCGTGGCTGACACCCTCCTGGGCCAAGTCATCCCCCACCCCCAGGAGCTTGGCCTGGCCCGCCCGCAGTCCCCCTTCTGTGATCCCTACAGGGCCCCAGGCGCCAGGCAGCTCACCCCGTGGGGGAGGAGGTGGGGCCTCAGGATTGCCGGGGGCCCCAAGGGGGGGTGGGTGGGACCCGCACACCCCTCGCTGGAACCTGGATCCTCTGAGGCCACCCCAATTCGGAAGCCCTGCTGGGGAGACCTTACCCCACCCTAGCCCACTGCAGACACACAGACAGGCGACCTTCCATGCAAAGCATCCCCATGAGAGCCCCTAGGTGGTCACCCCACCAGAGCTCTGCCCTGGGGCCCTTCCCCAAATGTCCTAACAGCCATGGGAGGGGGAAGATGGAGGTGGAGGCCCTGGGAGGTGGGGGCGAGACTGCAGAGCTGGCTCCCGGCCCCCCCTTTTCTCATTCTATTTCAGGACCCCCCCACCCCAAGCACTTGCCACTTACATCAAGTAGCACTCAGCCGGCCGTCTTAATCAGCAGTTATACTGCCTGCCCTGCCCGTGTCCCAACAGGGCCAGAGCGGTCACCTCTGAAGGCTGCCCCCACCTCGGGCACCCCGTCTGCCAGGCCCCTGAGGGGGCATCCTTGGGGCAGACTGGGGGGCCAGCCAGTGCCTGAGGGAGGAGTGGGCTGACCGGGACAGACAGGGGCAGCCACGTGCCCCCCCTTCTGCTCAGAAGACCCCCCACGTTCGCCCAGCATGATCTGGAGGGAGCCTGGGGCACCCAAGAAATGCCCTCACTGCCTCCCTGTTCCCTCTAAGCTTCTCTTCAACCAGCCTGGGAGGGGAGGGGGCAGCAGGGGGGACCAGAGGCATTTTCAATCATGCAAACAGGGCTCACTTCCGAAGGGGCCTGGAAGTCCTCCCATACGGGGACCCTCAAAATACAAAACCCTAGGCGGCGGGGTGGGGGACACCTGGGAGTCGGCGTGGCGGGGTGGGTAGGAAGGAAGCCGTGCCCTCCCCGAGGGGAGCCGGCACCACGGCCATCACTGCAAGACACACATGCATCCTGGGGTCGCCTGGCCGGGGCAGGGGTCCCTGGCTCTGTCCTCGCCAGGACAAGGAGAATCAGAGAGGAGAAGGTCCAGCCCCCTCCTCTTCCTCCTCCCTCCTCCTCCTCCCTCCTCCTCTTCCTCCTCTTCCCTCGCTGCCCTCTTCCCGCCAGGGCCGGTTAAGTGCCCCCGAGGCTGTGTTTCAGACGTCCTTTGCATGGGGTATGTCTTTCACGACTGTTCTGTGTCTCACTTTTCAGGCCACCGAGTGGGGCCGGGCAGAGGGACAAGGGGATGGTTTCGGTACTTACTTTTCTTTTTCTCTCTGTACAACAGGGGGGCTAAAGGTCTCGGGGGCTGAAGGAGCCTCTCGGGGCTGGTGGGGCTGGCTTTATAGGCCACCATGTACCCTGGCGACGGCGCTAGTTATTAATAGCGGCCGCCGCCTCTTGCCCGAGTATGGTCAGCGGCGCGGCAGCTGTGGGCACGTGGCCCCTGGGCCAGGGCAGCGCTGGGCAGGACCCGGCGTGACCTGGTGACTCCTGCGCCCGAGCCCCCAAATCTAACAAGACACGCTCAGTGAGGGGCGCCCAGGTCGTGCTGGAGCCTGACACACCCTTTCCCCCAACCCTCACCGCCCCCCGAGGAACCACTGTCCCCAAGGACGAAGCTGGCACACACAGAGGTGCCCTGTCTGCCAAGAGCCAGGAGCCCAATCGGGCCGCATCAGACCCAGGCCCGTATGACTCATTCTGCAGATGGCGCGTGACGAATGCAAGCTGTGGAGGAAGGCCTCAACCGAGGCGCAGCCCTACATGCTGGGAAAACCGGGAGGGCCCCCGCAGCGCCACGGCCTCCGCCCATGAGGTCTGCTAGCCCAGCGCCCTCCTCCGGGGGTCGGATGGACTCCTGCCGTCCATGCCTCGCCAGCTCTCGGAATTATTCACGCAGGTCAGCGACATCCTCCCCCAGAGCTACTGGCCACTCATTCTCTAGTCACTAAAGCCTGCCCCCACAGCCCTGGGTTCTCTCCATGGGGCCTACGGCGTCCTTCTCCCCGGGGCTGAGTCCACGTGACTAATAAAGAGCCATCCACTCATCTGTCCGTGTCAGACGTCCTGCGTCCGGCCATCCCTCACCCCGCAGCGGGACTCCCGCCCTAATGGGTGACAAGGAGGGGACTGAAACACAAGTCGCTGGGAATTCCCTGGCGGTCCAGTGGTTAGGACGCGCTGCTCTCACTGCCGTGGCCTGGGTTCAATCCCTGTTTGGGGAACTAAGATTCCGCAAGCCACGCAGTGCGGCCAAAAGAAAAAAAGAAAAAACACAAACAAACAAACACAAGTCACTGACCCAAGAGCCCCCAGGTCAGCAGCCCAACCATGACCGGCAGTTCTGTCCCCGCCCAGCCTGGTCCACGCTGGGGTCTGAACCCAGCCTGCCCGGCCCTGGAGGGTGCTTTGCCACTGCCCCACGCTGCCTCACCAGTGACCTACCCCAGCCCAAGGGAGCCAATGTAAGCAGATCGGGTAGGGACCCGGAGAAACAGAACCAGGCAGGGCTTTCTTGACATCAGAGAAGCCATCTTTTGGCCTAAGCCATTTTGGGATCTAAGCCTGGCCACAGTGTTGTCCTGGAACAGGTCTCAATAATTAATGGGGGGACTTCCCTGGTGGCACAGTGGTTAAGAATCCACCTGCCAAAGCAGGGGACACGGTCCAGGAGGATCCCACATGCCATGGAGCAACTAAGCCCGTGTGCCATAACTACTGAGCCTGTGCTCTAGAGCCCATGAGCCACAACTACTGAGCCCATGTGCTGTAACTACTGAAGCCTGGGAGCCTAGAGCCCATGCTCCATGACAAGAGAAGTCACCGCAATGAGAAGCCCTTGCATAGCAACAAAGAGTAGCCCCCACTCTCCACAACTAGAGAAAGCCCGTGCTCAGCAACAAAGACCCAACGCAGCCAATAAACAAGTAAATAATAAAATAAATCTTAAAAAAAATTAATGCGCTTAAGGAAACAACAGAATGCAGGGATGAAGGACTGTTATTAGGCAAAAGAAGTAACAACAGCGAAGATAAGAAATCAGTTGTAAAGACTCCGGGTTCTGGTGGTGACAGTGAATGTTGGCCTGAAGTACTTTCTTGAGCTGTTTTGCTTTATTTGTTTCTTTATTTATTGCCGCATAGCATGAGGGATCTTAGTTCCCTGACCAGGGATCAAACCTGCGCCCCCTGCATTTAGAGCCGGAGTCTTAACCACTGGACCGCCAGGGAAGTCCCTGTTTTGCCAAATTTAAAGCCCCCCCCCCCCCCCACGAGAGCTCAACTAACCAGATCAAACTGGAACCTAAAGGATAACGATATGGATCTTCTCTGACCCTCGTGACGTCAATCTAATAAAGCTTGGACTCTGTCGACTGCCCCAAATCTGAGCCCTCCCAGACCCTCTCCCCTCCGCAAGGGCGGAGGTGTGGGGCCATGGGCCCTAGAGGCACGATTGTGAGCCCACCAACGGCTCTCTCTGCAGCTGGTGTCACGATGTCCACTTGGAGAACGTGACCTGCCTGGGGACACGAGCTCTGCTGGTCTGAGGTCTCGAAGACTCTGAGCCACTCTGATTTGCCTTCCGCAGCGCTCTCCAAGGTCCCGCTTACTCCTCACTGGCAGGAAGGGGCAGCCGGCAGTGGAATCCCAGCCTCCCTCCCTCACCATCCTCTGCACAAATTTCGCTCTGAGATAATAAACACAGGCTTTCAACGCCTTCCTTGCAACAAGCTTCACACACACACACAGACACACAAAGACACACACACACACAGACACACACACACACAGACACACACACACACAGACACACACACACACACACACACACACACACACACACACACACACACACACACACACACACACACACACACACACACACACACACACACACACACACACACACACACACACACACACACACACGGCAGCCAAACCCGAAGCCAACCTCGAGGCTGGTCTGGCCTGACTCTTGCCAGCTGGAGGGACGGGACTCAGGCTCCCAAGGTTCATTCCTCCCAGCTGTCTCAAGAAGCAGGTAAGAAGACATTCCCATTTTGCATACGGGCAAAACCAAACACAGGGAGCCCTTGCCCTGCAGACCTGCGTGTAGGCCCACTCTCCTCAGAGCATCAGGTGCAAACATGAACGCCCCAGTCACACTCTGGAAAGAAAAGGGGCTGGGGGCCTGGCAGAGGGACAGGGTGCCAAAAGAAGGGAAGTGAGAGTTGAACTGCTCAGTGAACCTGTGAGTGGGTGCAGTGCACCTTCATCAGTGTGAGTCAGCTACTGCTGCATAACAAAGCACCACAAACCCAGTGCCTTAAAACAACACACATTATCATCTCACAGGTGTGGGTCAGGAGTTGATTGGCTTACCTGGGCCCTCTGCTCAGGGTCCCTTAGGAGGCTGGAGTCCAGGTGTTGGCCCGGGCTGGGTTTTATCCAAAGGCTTGACTGGGGAAGGACGCACTGCTAGGACCCCTCACGTGGTCAGTGGGCTTCACTGCTTGCTGGCAGTTCCTTGTCACGTGGGCCTGTCCAACATGACAGCTCGATGCCTCAAAGCCAGCAAGGGAGTCAGCTGGCAAGATGGAAGTGACAGGCTGTACAGCCCAACCACAGAAGGGACCTCCATCACCTTCACGGCCTTCTGTTGGTCAGAGCCTGCCAGGCTAGCCTGCTCTCCAGGGAGTGGGGAGCAGGAGGTGGGGCTCCTTGGGGGCCACTATGGGGTCTGCCTGCCACAGATAAGATAAATAACAGCACGTTAGCCCTGCAGGCTCTGCAAAGGGAGTGTTATCTGTAAGTGCTCATGCTGGCCAGATAGACTGGGAGGTGCTTTACGACCACAGGGTGGTTCCCTGGGTGCTTAACTGACAGACTGAGGAAGCTGAGCCTGCACAGAGCTGAGCGGCCCAAGATAACCTAGGTCAGGGGGCAGAGGTCATCTCCAAAGCAAGGACACCTGCCCGTGTTACCCCTGAAGAACTGGGGAATTTGCCCTGAGCACAGAGGTGCTTTGGATACTGAAAGGGCAGGTGTGAGTCCAAAGGGAGTTTTGGTTTTTACCCGGAAGTCTTCATCAGAAAGTCTGGATGGGTGAGGGCCCCTCCTCTACCCCCATCCAGACAGACATTGCCTCTACCTTCCACTGGCATCTCCCAGGGCCTGACACGGGGCCCACGGTGCGGCACGACTGGGTAAATGTTGGCTGGAAGAATGCTATTTATTGGTCCCCTGGGGCCTTCAGGGAGCCTCCGGCTCACCGCTCTTGGGGTCTGGAGACCCTCTAGCACCGCACAGAAGATCCTTTTCTGTTGGAGGCAGGTGGCACCTGGACGATGGCCTACTCATCTTACACAGTTACCCGTAATGGATGCCCCTTCCCTGCCACGGGCCGACCACGCTTTGCAACGTACCACCGGGGGGGCCTGCTGCTCAGCGTCCTCTCTTGAAGGCCTAACAACCAGGTGCCAGCTGTGGAAGTGCCTGTGAAGGACGATCGCAGACCGACTGGAGAAACCTGAGTGGGTCCGACCATTGGACAAGCTGAAATTTACTGAGATTTTGAAAGTGGAAGTTGTTGATCAAAAACAGGCCAGAAAAAACGATGGATTTTATGGTAAGTCTTATCTCAATTTTTCTAAAATTAGTTTTAAAAACTGAGGGTGGGGGGGACTTCCTAGGTGGCGCAGTGGTAAAGAATCCGCCTGCCAATGCAGGGGGACACGGGTTCGAGCCCTGCCCTGGGAAGATTCCACATGCCATGGAGCAACTAAGCCCGTGTGCCACAACTATTGAGCCTATGCTCTAGAGGCCATGAGCCGCAACTACTGAGCCCATGTGCCACAACTACTGAAGCCCATGCGCCTAGAGCCCGTGCTCCACAACAAGAGAAACCACTACAATGAGGAGCCTGCGCACCACAATGAAGAGTAGCCCCCACTCGCAGCAACTAGAGAAAGCCCGTGTGCAGCAACAAAGACCCAACGCAGCCAATAAATAAAATAAAATAAAATAAAATAAAATAAAATAAAATAAAATAAAATAAAAAAACTGAGGGTGGGGGGAATGCATGGAGAGGTAACAGAAGGCTGAGCCGGCCACTGGGAAGGAGGAAGAGGACATCCCAGACCCAGAGGCCGCGGTGAGCGGCAGCAGGAGCGACAAGGACACCTCCTGCAGGCAGGCCCACAGCAGGGCAGGGGAGCCTACATGTGACCTGGCAGCGTCTCAGGAGGAGCAAAGGGACAGGAAACCCCTCCAGGCCCACACTAGCTGCCTGGATGCCTCCATCTCATCGCAACGAAAAGAACCGCAGTCCAGCTGAGCCCCAAAATTGGGGCTGCCTCCGAGGCCCCGCAAGGCTGGGGGTGGGGAGCAGCGACGGAGGGAAAGAGACACAAGAGGCCGGAGAGGCTGTGGCGCTGGGTGACCACCAAGGCTGGCCCCCCTGCCCGGGCCCAAGCAGAGAAGAGCCGGACGCCAGGGAAGCCGGGCTTTATTTCCTGAAGGCTGGCAGCAGGAACATGCTTAGAGGCGTGCGGGTCACACGATGGAGTTCATGAGGGGCACACAGAGGCCCCCCCCCCCCCGCCCCGCCAGCCCCACAGCCAGGTCTCAAGGTCCCGCGGGGTCCGGTGGCCTGGGCCCCAGCCAGGGCCACCGCTGGAGCACCCACCCACCCACCGCCGAGCTGCTGCCCGCACTCGGCCTGGGCTGACCTCTGTCCCAAGGACTCCTCCCGGGCTAAGGTGGGGTGTACAGGGGCCCCTCAAGAACACAACCAGCAGCAGAGAACTCCAAGCGCAGAGTGGCCACCAGCTGGGGACCCACGTTTGGCTGAAGCCTGCACCTCAGGGCAGTTTCTCTGGGACACGAGACCCCGCTCCAGGGCAGCACCTAGTGGCGCACAGCGGCACTGCCCACTGAAGCCCACGCAGCCCTGAGGTCCAGGGCCACACTCTCCAAGGCTTCACCTCCATTGGAGAGGGGTCCCTGGAAACAGCGGGCCAGCAGAGGCTGTCCCATGGGCTTCTCCCTGCATGGGGCGGCATAGCCCTGGGGCTCTCCAGGGAGGGGACTCTGGGAACACAGGCCTCCAGCAGTTACTCCATGGGGCCCACCTGAGAGGTGCTGGCCTGAAGGCAGCACTGGAGAAGGGGGTGAGACGGGGCAGGGCTGGGACCCCCGCCGATGGCTCTCAGCTGTCAGGGCTGTTGTCCGGGGGCTGCAGAGAAGGGGACGGTCCCACAGCCTGCGCTGCGGGGAGGCCTCCAGGCAGCCACAGCTCTTCCCCCCTTCCCCCCGCCGGCCCGCCTCAGGGAGGGAGTGGAGACTCAGCTCTGCAGGCGTTTCCTTTACTGCATCCGGGCACTGTGCCTGCCACACACTCCCCCAGGACAACCCCCAAACCAACATCTCCTTGAGGGCTGGGTCATCTCCCCAGCTCTGGTCCTGGTGCCCAGCCCCGGGCTGTGGGCACGGCAAGGGGTGATCTGCAGAGCTGGGCTCAGAGCTCACCTCCACCACTGACCCCCGAGGAGCAGCCTCCCATCTCCAGAAGAGGAGGAGCTGGAGTGTCCAGCAGAGGCCCCTCCAAATCTGAGTCTTGGGGTGAGCCCGGGGCACTCAAGACACCCCCCGCCCCGCGCTCCCTCCCCCCACACCAAAGTTCCACGCACCTGGACCACACGGAGGGCCTGAAGCCGCTGACCCAGGCCCCGGACATTGAAGCTGCCACCCCAACACCCAGCCACGTGAGGCATCTGTGTCCACCGCGGCCAGTCCTGTCTTGGACGTGCCCACCCCTCCCAGAGTTCCTGAGCTGGTGCTGCCCCAGAAGCCCCCAGAATTGAGTTGCAGGAGGAAGGGGCGGAGCTGGGGGACTTGGGCTGCCCAGAGAAGGCCCAGAGCAGCCACGTCCTCCCGAGGCAGAGCCGGGCCAAAGCCCTCCCTCAGCTGGGGCTCCTGGGCCCCGTGAAGTGCATCCTGGCCCGGCGCTCTTCCCAGCGCGACCTCCAGCCTGGGGGCGCTCCGAGGCCACACCAGAGTGACGGGGGCCTCGCCCAGGGCAGCAGGACACACTACCCTGAGCAGCCCTAGCGGAGGCTGCACTCCCCCTCCTGCAGCTTCTCCTGCTCCATGGCGCGCACCAGATCCTGCACGAACCGCATCTCGGAGGCCACCTGCTTGGCCAGCGCCTCGTAGCGGTTCTCCAGGCGGCTGAAGCGGCGCTTGAGCCCGCTGGCCCCCAGCAGGGCGTCCTTGGCCTCCTCCTGGGCCTGCCGCTGGAGCGCCTCGGTCTTGTGCAGCTCCTGGCGCAGCCGCCGCAGGTCCTGGCCAATGCTCTCGCTCTCCTCGCGGTACCAGGCCTCCTTCTCCTCGTAGATGGCCGTCAGCGCCTCGATGTCCTCGTGGAACAGGCGCCGGCTGTGCTCGAGCCCGCGCAGGCCCTCCTCGGCCGCCGCCACCTCCTCCAGCACCTTGGAGAAGCGCTCGAAGTTGACGTAGGTGTTGTTGGGGGGCATGCTCGAGTGCGACTTGATGGTGTACTCCTTGAGGCGGGCCGTCTTCAGGCGCCGCCGCTCCGGCTTGCGGCCGCTGTCCTCCCGCCGCACGTTCCGCCGCCGGATGGCCTGCAGTGGGAGGGGAGGGCGCCTTGGACCGGGGGCCAGCAGGAGCAGCACCGCCAGGTCCACGTCCGGCCCTCTGATTGCATTTTATTGGCACGCAGCCCTGCCCTTTCACGCACACGCACACGTGGTCCTGGCGCTTTCCTGCTCTGATGGCTGGGCTGAGAGCTGATGGTAGACTTCGTGGTCGTGCCTCAGACCACAGAGCCAAACGCATTCACTTTCTGCCCTTTACAGAAGGCTGCCAACTCTAACCCCAGCCTGCAGGTGACCCCGCTCTATAATGTTCTGGGGAGGGAGCCCTGCTACACGTAGAGGGGCCGTGGACTCCAGCCGGCATCTCAGTGAGATGGCTCTGACACCACATCAATTCACACCCCGTGCCCCACAGCGTCCAGGCCCACTCCCCTGGGGACCCCCCTCATGCTGGGGGCTGGTCACACCTGCCATGCCCATGGAGGGGCAGCCCCACCGCCTCACCTTGATCCAGGAATGCTCCAGGCTCTGGGCGATGGTCATTCTCCTCCTGGAAGAGCCCCCAACCCTGGTTAGCTTCACGTGGGTCACCTTTGCCGTCCTCCCCCGTGAAGAGAGCAGGAAGGGGTGGTCCACGCTCTCCCGGCTGCACCTCTGGCTCTTGACCCCACCTATGGCCGACTCAGGGACCCGCCCCTCAAGTACCTAAAGTCACCCTCCAGCCCAGCAGCAAGTCCCTGAAATGACCACGAAAGTACAGGCACCATTCAGAGCTTCCACTCTGCCTGGCCAACCATGAGGAGCCTGTCAAGGGCAAGACTCCAGGGTCTCCACGTTTCCTGAGGGGTTAACAGCATTGACACCTAATGCTGGAGTCTCGCAACTCAGGCACCCAGACGAGGAGCCTGGGGAGGACTGCGGCCCAGGGGAGCATCTCTGTGTGAATGAGGGCTCCGTGCTGCCAGCACATTTAGATTTTTTTTTTTTTAGGAAAAAAGAATAGTAATCTGGAATTTTATGTGAAACCTCTTAACTTAAATGTTAACAACAAATTAAAAGCTTCTTAAGAGACAGCTTCTTAAGAAGGGCCAACCTAAGCCTTCTGTGCTATCTCCAGCCCAAAGCAGAAGCCACACCGGATCGCCAGGTACAGGGAGGTGGCAGCTCGGGCGGACGTGTTACTTGTCCTGGGCCGCAGCGCCCACTCTGGGGGACTTGCCCGGCCCTCCCTGTCAGGACCGGCACTCCTACTTGGGGTCCTTGACGAGCAGACGGCGGATGAAGTCCTTGGCCAGCTCGCTGGTGTTGCTGAAGTACTCCTCGTCAAAGTCGTAGTTCACGGCCGAGATGTTGGTCAGGGTCTCCTGCTTGGTCTCGCCCAGGAAAGGGGACGCGCCGCTCAAGCTGGAACACGGACACCGGGCTCAGTGGGGCCAGACAGCCCGAGGCCGCCTCACAACCAGGCCGCAGCCCAGGCCACCACCCGGCTCCGCTGTGCCCAGGAAGGGGGCAGACGTGGGAGGAGGGCGATGCTGGGCCCCGGGCCACCCTCCACAACCACACCCAGCCTCCAACCAGAAGCCGTGAAGATCCAGCACACAGCCAGTGAGGGGTGCTGAAACAAGGGGGCAAAACCTCTGCAGGATCTCAACGCAGCTACGTAGACGCACAGTCTCAAAGCACCTTCCCTGAAGGGTTTAGCAGTTAGAGGGAAAACGGCTAACTTTCTGGGGGCGGGAGATTGACGGGGGAGGGGAGTCCTGGCCAACACGGCCAACAGTGGTGCCGCGCTGAGGCCACACCACCACCCTGTGGGGTTCTCGGTATATGACGCTGTGACTTAGGGTGACAAATATATATTTGGTCTTTACTCCAATCGTCAGGCACACAGATCCTAAAACCCTTGTCGTTTCCTGAAACCCACGGTGAAAGCATCTTTTGTTTCAACATTTGCTCTTTCTTCCGTCTCCTGAAATCGCTCCAGAGGAAAGAAATGAACGAAGCGTCTTTGTTATTCATGACAAGCCCCTTCCAACACCACCTGAGTTGAGGCCAATGAGGGGACCTGGGAAAGGCCCTAAGGAGCAGGCCGGTGGCCGGGGAAGCGGCGGTAGGGTTAGAGGGATGCAACTTTCATCCTCACCCCTGACCTCCAGGGAGGGGAAGGGCTGGAGGCGGAGTTACTCTTCAACGGCCTGTTGAATCCACCAGGCCTAGGAGCTGCCAGCCCGAGGACGAGGACAAGGGGGACGCGTGGTCCCGGCCCCGGGCCTCACACGGTTACTCCACACGACGAGGCCCTGCCCGCCGACCTCTCCTGAACACACCTCTCTCCTGCCCACACGCATTCGCTCACTCACGCGCGCGTTCGGCCCTCCACCCCGGGTCCCCCGAGCACCGCGTCAGGTCAGAGCACTGAGGGGCCTGCCTCCCACGCACGGCCCCTGCGCAGAAGCCCCCCAGCCCTCCTCCTGAGCCGGCGGGGCCCCGGGGGGGGCGGGGAGCGCCCAGCAGGAACTCACAGGATGTAGGTGATGACGCCGATGCTCCTGGAGGAGAACACGGGGAGAAGGGGGTCAGCTCAGCCGTGGGCACAGCACCCCAGCCCCCAGGCCCCCAGAGCCCACTGGTCTCGAGCCAGGTGGGCAGCAGGCCCGTCAGCCCCAGGGACCCCCTCCCTCCAGGGTCTGCACAGCCCCCACCGCGTCCCTCAGGACTGGACGCTGAAGCACCTCTGGCCACACCCGCCTGTCTAGGCTCAGACTGACCGGGGCAGAGACAGGGCAGACGGAGCCCAAAGGTACCACAGATCATGCAGACGTGGGGCCGCCTGTGGGCTGCTGTGGCTGAGGGCAGGGTTGGCAAACTTTCTATAAAGGGTGAGACGCTCCGTGTTTCGGGCTTTTGGGGCCATAAATGGTCTCTGTCACACGTTCCTCTGCTTTAACAACCCTTCAGAAACGTGAGAACCGTTCCTAGCTCATGGGCCTGGGTAGTTTGCCAAGCCCCGTTTTAAGGCAGCCATCTGTCCTGCCCCCTCCCCCCGCCCCAGCTCCAAGGCCAGCAGGACGGGTACACCCCCACCTGCGGCTGGGACCCTGCCGCGCCTGGGGACAGGTGGGGGGCCCCTGAGGACAAGCGACAAGACCCACCCTGGGCCCGCCAGCCCCCACTCACCACATGTCCGCCTCCAGACCCAGGGGCTCGTAGTTGACGATCTCGGGAGCTGCAGAGACAAGGAGACCGGGTCAGGCGCCAGGTATGTCTCAGGGGGCACCAGGACATGGCCAAGGGGAGGGGCACAGCCCACCCAGGAAAGGCAGGGACAGTGACGGCACCAACCCCAGGCCCTGAGTCCCCCGTGCCCGGTGCCAGGGGCAGGAAGGGAAACCCGAGGCCAGTGGGCCTGCCTCGCCCCATGCCAGTTGGAAACCCACCAGTGCCCCCCAAGGCCCATGCCAGGCCTCACCCACGAACTCCGGGGTGCCGAAGATGTTCTTGAACTCGTTCCCCGCTTCGATCTTGTGGGCGATGCCGAAGTCGATGAGCTTGATGCGCGGGCTGGGCACGTTCTTGTCCAGGAGCATGATGTTCTCCGGCTGGGGCGGGCGAGGAGGCAGGGTGCTGGGCGGGGTCCCTGAGCACCCCCAACCCCAGTGCGTGGGTGTGCGCGGGCTGCCCCCCCCCACAGGCCCAGGCCTGAGCCAGTCCGTCCCCTCCACGCCCCGGGCAGGGACGTCCTGTGCCCAGAGGAGGAGGACCCTCGGGGTGCCCGTCCTCACCCGCCCGGCCAGGCTGGCCCCCCGCTCTGTCCCGAGGGCCCGGCGGGGCTACCTTCAGGTCGAAGTGGGCGATGCGCTTGGAGTGCAGGTAGTGGACGCCATCCAGGATCTGCTTGAGGAACTGAGTGGCCTCGTCCTCTGTCAGCGACTCCTTCTCCGCCAGGAAGTCGAAGAGCTCCCCGCCCGAGACTAGCTCCAGGATGAGCACCACGTCAGTCTTGTTCTCAAAGATGTCGTGCAGCGTGATGATGTTGGGGTGCCGGATCTCCCGCAGGATGTTCACCTCCCGCTCGATCTCCTCCCGGCTGACCCCCCGGCGGCTGGACGACAGGCGGCGCTTCTTGATGAACTTGGCTGCGTACTCCTTCCCGGTGCCCTTCTGCCGGCATTTCCGCACAATCGCAAATTGCCCGCTGCAGGGACAGAGCGGGAGGGGAGGGTGGGGAGCGGGCACTGAGAGGGACAAAGGACGCTTGGGACCTGGGCCGCTGCTCTGATGACGCAACCTCCCGGGACAGCTCGTCCCAGCTCCTGGCGCCACGCAGAGGCGCGTCCCCCCCACCTTGAGAACGCCCCCCCAACCGCTAGGGGTGCTCCTACGAGTGCAAATCGGAGCCTAATACAGCGGCTGCCTGGCGTTTCTGCAGCAATGAAAGAATGGAAACGGCTCCACGTTTATCAAAAGGGAGCTGGGGACTTCCCTGGTGGTGCAGTGGGTTAGACTCTGCGCTCCCGACGCAGGGGGCCAGGGTTCGATCCCTGGTCGGGGAACTAGATCCCACATGCATGCCGCAACGAAGAGTTCGCATGCCGCAACTAAGACCTGGCACAACCAAATAAATAAATAAATATTTTTTTAAAAAAAAGGAGCTGGACTCCATCACAGTAAGGCCAGCAGAATTGTATGTAGTCTTGAAAAAGAATGACTCTCTGTCTGCTGACAAAAAAGATACCCGTGAAGACCTGCTCAGTGAAGACAGCTGCACGGTAACGTGAGGAATGAGATCGTTCTGGGTGAAAAAGAAAGGCCCATGCTGTACCCACACATATAGGTATGTTTGTGTGTGCAGATGCAGGAAAAGAGGTCTGAAGGACACACACCAGGCTGTGAGCAAGAGACATGTCTGAGGAACGCGACTGAGGGCAGTGAAGAGGGGTTTTACGTTTTATTTGATATGATTCTATACGAGTCAACTTCTCACAGCATATTTCATCACTGTTTAAAATCTAAGAAAAGATAAAAAAACCACTGAGTCCAAAAGAGCTGCTTCTTCAGGGACTTCCCTGGCGGTCCAGTGGTTAAGACTCCACACTCCCAATGCACAGGTTCAATCCCTGGTTGGGGAACTAAGATCCTGTGTGCAGCAGGCGTGGCCAAAAAAATAAATACATAAAAGGGTATCCATCACCTTTAACAAAATAAGAGCTTCTTATCCAACAGGCAGAGTGAAAGAAGCACACATCTTTCCCCAACAAGAGAGAGGAGTGAGGATGTGGAGAAACTGGAACCCTGGTGTGCGGCTGGTGGGAATACATGGCGGGGCAGACGCGGTGGAAAACAGTCTGGAGGCTCCTCCAAAGGTGAACTGTGGAGTTACCATCAGACCCAGGAAGAGCACTGCACACAGACCTGTAACCCACTGTGCACAGCACCACTAGTCACAGCAGCCATAAGATGGAAACAACCCAAACATCCCTCAACGAATGACGAACAAACAAAATGTGGTCCCTCCACACCCGGGAGCATCTCTCAGCCACGCAAAGGAGAGCAGCCCCGACAGGCGCTGCCGCATGGAGGGACCCTGAGGACACGATGCTCAGGGAGAACAGCAGACACAGGACACACAGGGTGTGGCTCCACGGATGGGAAACGTCCAGAACAGGCAGATCCACAGACACAGAGAGTGGGTTCCTGGTTGTCGGGCTGGGGGAGGGGTGGTAGCCCTGCTAATGGGGACAGGGTTTCCTTTTGGAGTGATGGAAACGTTCTGAAATTATTTAATGGTGATGGTTGCAAAACTCTGTGAATACAAGAAAGATCGTTAAACTGTACGCTTTAAACGAGTAAACTGTATAGTGTGTGAATTATATCTCAAGACAGCTGGCATTTGAAGAAAAAGAGAGAAACTCTATTGTACTCCGGGGAGTTGTCCAATGTCCAAATTCTTTTGCTGTCTAGGAACTTATGTTAACTTGCTTTCACTCAGGAGTTGAGTGAAAAAGGCCAGAGGGTAAATATTTTAAGCTTTACGGGCCATGTGGTCTCTGTCACAATTCTTGTGTGTTTTTACAACCCTTTAAAAAAGTGAAAAACCATCCCGCATTCGTGGGCGGGCCATACTGAACTAGGCGAGGGCCGGATGTGCCCCACAGGCCACGGGTCACGCACCCCGGCCTCAGGAGGATGTATGCACACATGCACAAGTAGAGGAACTAATTCTAAGACCGAAGGCACACGTTCCAGATAAGCAAGCTCAACCAGGCACCAGCAGGGCTCAAGGGAAAGGAAACGAGGTGGCTATGTGACATCTCGAGGAAATGGGGGATGCGCATGCAGAGGAAGGAATTGCAGAGATGGGCCTTGGGGACAGGAGGGGGTCTCTTAAGCTGGCGACAGCACAGGGAGGACAGGCCAGGCAGAATGAGAGACAGATGAGTGAGGGGAGCCTCTGCAAAGCCAGCAGGGCCCTGGGAAAAGCCGAAAGACCCGACTGGGTGTGTCCCAGTAAGTGGACCTCACTGGGACACCCAGGACCACCTGCAGCCGGCAAGCACCGAAAGCGCTGCCCTCGGAACATCGAGGCACAAAGGCGCCACGGCAGGCCACTGCACACATGCTCTGCGTACACTCGGCCAGCAGGTGAGCTTCAAGGTGGGCAGGTGGGAAGTGCAAATTATTACCAATCAAGATAGGTTAAATAATGGCCCATATCCAAATCCCGGGAACCTGTAGACATGGCACCTCACGGGGCAGAGGGCCTTTGCAAACAGAAGTAAGTTAAGGCCCCTGAGACGAGGATGACCCTGGATTCCCTGGGGGGCCCAGTGTCATCCCAGGGTCCTTAGAAGAGGGAGGCGGGGGGGGGGGTCCAAGGCAGGGGGAGACAGGAGAGGCTGCGCGGCTGGCTGTGAGGAGGGAGGAAGGGGCTGCGCGCCAGGGACGCGGCGCCTCTAGACGCTGGAAAAGGCGGGAGCCGATGCTCTCCCGGAGCCTCCGGAGGGCCCAGGCCTGCAGACCCACTCTAGACTCCTGACTCCCAGGTAGTTATGATAATAAACGGCTGTCCTTCTAAGCCACTACACTGTGGTAATTTGTTACAGCAGCAACAGGAAACTCACACACCAGTCTAAATCCACCACAATGGTCCCTTGGGTACGCTGGGCTCCTGCCCCGCCCCCTCCCATCTCGGCTAACACTCCCCACACCTGAAATGTCTTTCCCTCTCCCCTCTGCCTACACCAACAAGCAAATTCTTTCAGGCCCACCTCCCATCCCACAATGAAACCTGACAGTAATGACTTCAAATGCCAAGTGTTTGCTGCGCGCCGGGAACACTGCTAAGCACTGGACTTGTGGACTAGTTCTCAAATACAAGGATCTCTTTCCCCCTCTGGCTTTATTCCACGCCGAACTTAAAAAAAAAAAAAAAAGAAAAAACTGGGGAGGGTGGGGCGGACTCGAGGGAGGGCGGGGGGGAGTCAAAGGAGGGAGGGAATACGGGGATATGTGTATAAAAACAGATGACTGAACTTGGTGTACCCCCCAAAAAATAATAAATAAATAAATAAAATTTAAAAAAAAAACTAATAAAGAAAGAGTTCATGGGAAGAGGGACAAAGACACTGTTATGTAACTGAATTGTGTCCCCCAAAATTCTAACCCCTGGAACCTCAGAATGTGACAATTTGGATTTAGGGCCTTTGAAGAGGTAATTAAGTAAAAATGAGGTCACTGGGGTGGGTCCTAATCCAGCCTGACTGCTGTCCTTATAAGAAGAGGCAATTAGGACACAGGAACACACAGAGGGAGACCATGTGAGGACGCGAGGAGAAGGCGGCCATCTACACACCAAGGAGAGAGGCCTCAGAGGGAACCAAGCCTGCTGACACCTCAACCTTAGACGTCCAGCCTCCAGCACTGGGAGAGAGTCAACCTCCACTGTTCAAGCCCTCCAGTCTGAGGCGCTTTGCTACAGTGGCCCAGCTGACACACATAGCACTCCAGGACGTGGAAGCCAGACTGGACTCCCCACTGACCAAGCGCAGATTAATTTACTTTCCAAGGTTGTCCAGGTGACTTGAATTAGGAGGAAAGAACCCTCCAGACACATCCACACATGCACACAAAGAAACTCACCCCGGTACGTTCACCCTGTGACTCCTGGGACGAGGACATAAGGCCATGCTTTACCCGAGACAGGCAGAAGCCTGACGCCCAACTCTGGTTCCAGCACGCCAGCAGGGCTTGGTCTCAAGGTCTGAATCCTGCCTGGCCCCCTTTCAGTCTGCACGGCCTTGGGCAAGCCGCTTCCCTGCTCTCAGCCTCAATTTTTTTATCTATAAAATGGGGATAATAATGGTACCTGCCTGATAGAGCCTTTCACAGATGAATGGAAACGTAACAAAAAAACAGCTCAGGACTCAGATGTCCAAACAACACCTGTTAATTTATACAAAGTGCCACACAGTATGCAGTGTCCAGTGGCATTAATCCTTCACCTTATGTGTCTCCAAGAATGTTCTGGATCATTACATAGGGCAGCGCTGTCCAAGATGGCAGCCACTGGCCACATGGAAGCTGTCCAGCCCATTCGGACTGAGATGTGCTGTGAGTTACAAGACACACCAGATTTCATAGGTGCACATCAATAAAAGGCAGTAAACTATTTCATAGTAATTTTTATAATGATCACAAGCAAAATGAGACTAGTTTGACATTGGGTTAAGCAATATTCGTTATTAAAATTATTAACCTTGGGACTTCCCTGGTGGTCCAGTGGCTAAGACTCCACGCTCCCAAAGCAGGGGGCCTGGGTTCCATTCCTGGTCAGGGAACCAGATCCCACATGCCCCAACTAAAGATCCCACGTAAAAATTAAAAAAAATAAAATAAAATTTAAAAAAAATCCCATGTGCTGCAACCAAGAGCTGGTGCAGCCAAATAAATTATTTAAAAAGATTAATCATTTTTAAAAAGTTATTAAAATTGATCAGCTACTAGAAAATTTCAATAAACTCCCTACATGGCTTGCATTACACGAGTTACCAGGCTCCTTTTACCAGCTGCATAATATTCCATTGACGAGGCTGTACTGCCTTGATGGGCACGGAAGAGGCTTCCTATCTTTTGCTCACAGAAAATCCTTATAGTGACTCTCCCTGTCCCTAGATCTTTAGGTCCATGTACATACTATGCCCACAGATTTAACTCCTAGGAGCGGAATAAGTGGGTTAAAGGGAATGTACGTGGTATTTTTGCTGACTTTGCCAAACTACTCTCAGCAGAAGGTCCTAATACATTTTCAACAATGGAGTCTGAGATTTCTGTGGGGGTGGGGGAGGCAGCCCGCATTCTCCACCACTCTACCAAAGGAAATTCCTAAACGAGGGACTTCAGAATCCCAAATGAGCCCCATAGAGTCTCTCAGCAAAGGCCTGATGAATGGCTCAGTTATTTACATTCCCTTCTGGTGACATCATGGGGCCGGCCCAGGCGGCTCCAGGAAGGCCGGCCAGCCACAAAGTCACCAAATAAGGTTTCAGGCTCTGCGGGGGGTGGGGGGGGAGGGGAGGGGGAAGGATGGTGCCTGGCAGGTCGGAGGCGGGGGAGCTCCCAGGCGAGGCTCCAAAGCCCAGCCCTGCAGGAAATCAGCTGCCTGGCTGGGTTGGGAAACCTCTGCTCTTTCCCACAAGAATGCTACCAATTGGCAAGGGTGTGGGCCCAGACAGGGGGCCTTCCCTGGAAACCTACAAGAGCCGGGGAGACTCAAATACCTCTCACAAGAGGATCAGAGAAAGGGACAGACCTTCACCAACAAAACATCTACTGCTCTCACGCCATATGCCAGGCACTGCATTAGGTGCCATTTGGGCTCAGTTGTGTTTCTCCCCAGAGGAAATGCACAGAGGATGTGAGAGCAAGAATTCCAGGCCCAGACGGGCTGACTCCAAAGCCCAAACTCGTTCCACAGCACATGATACTGACTCATCCCTTCTTGGAGAGTAGGATAAAGGACAGGAGAGGAGATACTCCCAGAATACGCCGCAGCGGGTCTCTGCACCCCCACCCCCCAAGCCGCATCAGAGGGGACTGCTCACCTGCCCAGCTCCTCCCCCATCTCATAGTGGTCTTCCACATCTTCCTGCCTGAATGTGGACATAGCGGCCGGTCTGCCTTCCAGCGCCTTCCACTCCAGTGCAAACCCAGTCAGAGCGGCCCGGGGGACAGGACCTCAGGGAGTCCACTAGCCGTGACCCTGGAGGAGACAGGGAAATAGGAAAGGAGTGAGATGCCAGCCATTACTTCAGGGTCAACGGAGCAACCTGCTCCTCCCAAACAGGCTGCTCATCGCACCATGCTGAAATTCCACGCTCCTTGGAGAAGGCACTTGCTCTGGGTGGGCAGGGCACTTTCATGTGTCATCTCATTTAGACACCACACGGCTGGGCCACCTCCACCCCCATAACTCCCACCAGCCACAGGCCTCCGGTTCTGCACACAGCGCCCCAGTCTTTTCCTGCCTCTCCCTCCTAGGCTTCTTCCAACCTGCTCGTCCAGAGCCCCACACATTCCTGCAAGTTTCCCCACGCTCTTCACACCCCCAAACCCTGGGGCCTCCTGATTCCCTGCCAAACTTCCAACACACTCCCATCTCCCTGCCCGTCAGCGGCCTCAACCCCTGTCCCCCTTACCCACTGCGCCCACATGCCCTCCCCTCCTCGGCTGGTCTCTTAAGACCCTCGGCAGCGCTGTGCTCCCCCCACCTCTTGCTCCCCCCGATCCTGAACTCCCCAGGAATTGGACAGTGGCTTCCAAGCTCCTCCAAGGCCCAGACCCACTCTTGCTCCCCGTGACCTCCATCGTCCCAGCAAAGCTAACTTCTTCCTCCCCCCTCCTCGAAGGCACCCCTCCAAGGTTTCAAAGGCCCCCACCCCAGTCTCCACACCCCCAACGGGCCTCCGCAAAGGGCCACATCTGAGCGTCTCCTCCATCGTCCTCCGCCCCCAACCTTCTCACAGGCTCCAAGGCGGACCCCGACGGCTTCCTTCAGAGACGCCTCCAAGGTCTCCCCAGCCCCGAGCGTCCCAGAGGCCGCCACGCCCCTCACAGGCCCCGGGCCCAGCTCCTTCTCCCGCCCAGTCATTCCACGGTCCCCAAACGTCCCCCCTACTAAGTCCCCCAAGGGCCCCTCCACCCGCCAGCCTCGGATAGAGCCCGCTCCGCACCCTCCTCAGCCCCGCGCCGCGGACTCGGCCCTCAGCCTCGCTGGCCGACGCCGCCGCCGCCGCCGCGTCCTCAGGCCCTGCCGCCTCGGCCACAGCTACGCGCCGAGCCGTGTGACGTCACTGCGCCCTCCAGGGCCCGCCCCGAGAGGTGGAGCCCACCGCCCATTGGTCAGCGCACTCACCGCTCGTGAAGCCCCGCCCACCGCCGCCTTCCAAGCCCTGGCCCGCGGGCGTCCCGCCCTCCTCACCAGAACATTGCCTCGCCTGTGGCACCGGCTCGCCTGCCCGCAGCTGATTGGCTGTAAAGAACGCCGGTCAAGCTTACGGAAGTCGGCCTTGCGACTTCCGGTCCGTGGACCGCCCCGCCCGTTCTCCTCTGACCGGGGTCCTGAAGTGGGGAGGCGGGATGCTGAAGTCCTGCATCCCTATTCCTGCCTTCCTTGGGCATGAGATAAGCGAATCCAAGGCCCAGCTCCGGCATGACAGCTCCTGAGGCGGACCCTTGGGCTGCTTTATTCCCTGAGTGGCAGTCTCCTCCTCCGTAAAATGTTAACCATGTTCCAAATACATAAAGATGCAAAACAGGAGGTTGGTCAGGTGTTGCCATTAATGCTTGAGGATTGTTTCGTGACTCCTCTTTGGCTCAGGATACACGACAATAACAGCTAGCACTGATTGAGCCTTAGTGTGTACCAATCAACAACCTGAGGAGGGGAGCTTCTCTGGTGGCTCAGTGGTTAAGAATCCGCCTGCCAGTGCAGGGGACACGGGTTCAATCCCTGCTCCAGGAAGATCCCACATGCAGAGGAGCAACTAACCCCGTGCGCCACAACTATTCAGCCTGTGCTCTAGAGCCCGTGCTCCGCAACAAGAGAAGCCACTGCACTGAGAAGCCCGCCCACCCCAACGAAGAGTAGCCCCCACTAGTCGCAACTTGAGAAAGCCCGTGTGCAGCAACGAAGACCCAACGCAAGCAACAAATTAGCTTAAAAAACGTATTAAAAAATGGCCATACTATCATGTGCTCTAAATTTAAAAAACAAAAAAACAACCTGAGGTTAAAGACATTAATATTTCACCTGTTCTATACTTGGGGAAACATGCCCCAGAGAGATTAAGTAACCCACGCAGAGTCACAGCCAGTAAAGGTATAACTGAGATTCATTCCAAGAGGCCTGAACCCAAAGCCCACGCTGAACTACCTCAGGTACCATCTGACACAGACCATGTCTTTTGGTCTTTGTTGACCACCCTAACCTCATGCAATTCCACTTCTTCATGCCAACGCTATTTACCTTTTCTCACCTCAAACATCTCCTTTCCCCCTTTAGGTGTTGGCAAGAGCTCTTCCTCCTGCCTGGGGACGGCCTTCCTCCACTCTAAATTCCTAAGCACACGTTAGTTCACAGCCGAAGCAGCATCTTCTCCTATATCCAGTTTCCCCTATTATTACATCTTGCATCTGTCATCACTAATGAACTAATAGTGACAGTGACACATTACCCAGCCCATACTTACTCAGATTTCGTTGTTTTTCCCTAATGTCCTTTTCCTGTCCTGGGATCCCACATCACATATAATCATGTCTCCTGAGGGTCCTCTGGGCTTTTGAGTTTCTCACACTTTCCGCTTTTTGACGACTTTGACAGTGTTGAGGATTGGTCTGTTGCCTCAATTGGGACGTCTTTCTCTTATGGCTAAACTGGGGTGATGGATTTTAGGGAGGAAGATCATACGGCGCCGTTTTCATCACTCCTTATCAAGGGTCCATGCTATTATCGTAATTTATCATTGATGCTCAGCTTGGTCACCCGGCCCTAGGGAATGTTCATCAGGTTTCTACAGTACTCTTTTCTCATTAGCAAGGTACAGGTCTAGGCAGCCGGGGAGCAGACTGACCACCCTCCTGGCCTGGAACCCCACACAAGCACTTCACTGTCCCCAGCTGCTTCCCTGAAGACAGGCATGTATACATAGTGATAACCCACCCGATGTTACAAATCTCAGGTAAGATTTTCTAGTTTTTATTTATTGGCTGTGTTGGGTTTTTGTTGCTGCATGCACTTTCTCTAGTTGTGGCAAGTGGGGGCTGCTCATCGCAGTGGCTTCTCTTGTTGTGGAGCAAGGGCTCTAGGCGCAAGGGCTTCAGTAGTTGTGGCACACGGGCTTTGTTGTTCCAAGGAATATGGCATCTTCCCAGATCAAGCATCAAGCCCGTGTCCCCTGCACTGGCAGGCAGATTCCTAACCACTGTGCCACCAGGCATGTCCTTTGGGTAAGGTTTGAATAGACAAATGAAAGAATACTTTCAGTTCAAAGGGCTGCTACTAGCATGAAAGTTAGATTGGGGCTCCTCTCACACCCTAGGCATAAATGGGCGCCTAGGGTGCTGGTCAGAACTGCAGTAACCAGCAGGCAAGTTCTGATGTGACAAAGCTGAGCACACAAGCAGCTTTCCCAGCCTGCACTCACGGCAGCACCAGAGCCATCAGAGAATGGAAACACATTTACAGTGAGAGGTTAAAACCTCAGTTCCTGGGCTGCGCTGCTCCCATCTCAAATGCTCAGCACACATATGGATGGTTCCACCAGCTGGACCCATATGACAGGCAGACAACTGGACTGGCCTGATTCCAATGAGTCTCGTGGCCCTGCACCTCAGCCCCAGACTGACACCCAGAAGCGATACTCAACACACAGGGAGCCTGTCCTAGCCCGAGCAGATGAACACGGACACACACTCACCACCATATCAAATTTTTTATTCCAACGGCACTAACACAGCTGGAGGTGTTCATGGTGACACTGCATGGGGTTCCCTGCCTTCTGTCCAGAGAGAACGAACATCCACCTGCTGGTTCCTCCCCCCTTTCTGGAGGAAAACCCACTACGGGCCATTTACCCAAATAAACCTCTTAATGCGTTTATTTTTAACTTTGTTTTGGACATTTTTTGAGTTCCCCTCTAACAAAAAAGTATTGGCTGTCCCATCCCCTCCCCGATCCCCACCGGCCAGACAAGTCCCTGCTGTGAGGGCGCTTCTGCTGCCTCTGTAATCTGGAAATAAATATCGAAAGAAACGGCATCAAGTGTTCCTGTTGAGTGATGGCACGGAGTGGGCCCCAGAAACCTGGCGGGCAGGGCGTTACTGGGTCTAGACAGCCTCGAGGAGTTGTGGAGAATGTGGGGGTCTGTTGCTGTGATCATCTGTCCCTGGGCGCGGGGGCTGCGCCGAGTCCCACCAGGCAGCGGGCTGCAGGGAGGCAGCCTACAATTTGTCTAGGAAGTTGTCCAGGGCCGGGATGCCTTCCTTCAGGCCTTTGCGCTTGCGTGTCTCTGCCACCACCTGGCTGGGGCGGCTGGTGTTGTCAAAGGGGTCACCGGGCAGGATCTGCCAGTGGTCGAACACACACTGGGGAAAGGCCTGGCCACCCGTGTTGGACCTCAGGTCAGCGGTGAAGCCTGGAGGAGGGGCAGAGACAGCGCTCACCAGGCAGCCCAGGTGTGCAGCCTCACAGCCCGCTGGCCGAGACCAGGACGGGGAGGCAGGAGCACAGGCCCACACCAGAGGGTCACTGCGTCCAGATCATCTGGCTCACGTCAGATGTTAAGCCCATGACCCTACCCCTCCCACCCTCCCTCCTTTCCTGGGCCTCCGGTCTCCATTTGCTCCTTCTCAGGATGAACCAGAGCTCCAGCACAGCTGTTCTTCGGGCTTTGGTCTTAAATTTACAGGCCCAAGAGCCTCCCCTCTAATTCAACAGTCCAGAGGCCCACACGGGAATAGGTCACCTCTCTCTTCACAACTACACTGCAGAGAGCAGCAAGACCCAGCCTGTGCCGGTGCAGTGAGGAAAAGGGTCCAGGCCCTGTCCTAGACCAGGTGGACGAATGCCTGCTGGGCACCGCCCAGCAGGCAGCAGGAAGCGGGTATCTGAGGACCAAAAAACCAGACGGGCACTTACCAAAGGACTCATTGACAGGAAGATAGGCCTTCACAACAAACATGGGGGTGCCGGCCACCTGGGTCTCCTCGAAGACGTGGCCCCGCTTCCTGTTGAGGACACCATAGATGCCACCGACCACTTGCTCCGGACACTGTCAGGCAAAGAAAGGCTATCAGCAGCCGCTGGGCAGGACAGGGCTGGGGCAGCAGCCGGGGGCAGGGCCAGGCCTCCCTACCTGGATCTCCACAAGGTAGATGGGCTCCATGAGCCGGGGCTGGGCAGTCAGCACGCTGGCGTACAGGCAGCGCCGGGCCGTGGGGATGATCTGGCCACCCCCTCGGTGGATGGCGTCCGCGTGCAGTGTCACATCGTGCACGTCAAAGCGCACACCCCGCATGTTCTCCTCGCACAGTGCCCCCTAGGGAGGAAGCGATCCCCATCAAGAAGCCGCCTCTGCTGGGCTGAGAACAGGCCAGCCAGGGTGCCTGTGCCCACTCCTGCAGGTCTCCACCCACAGGGACCAGCTCGGCCTCCCTAGGGTCCCTTTCCCAGAAGGCGGAGCCACAGCCCCCGCTTGCCAACGCGGAAACCAGGACAGGCGGGCCCCTCACTGACAGACCCACCAGCGCCATGCCAAGCGGCCCCTTACCTCCTTGGTGGCCCACTGGAAGCCAGCCACCACGCTGTCCTTGATCTCATTGAGGTACTGCACGCCCTTGGTGATGTCAGTGAGGATGTTGGGGCCTGTGCCATCGGGGCCGAAGCACCAGATCTTTCGGGCCTCGGCCACATCCCACTCGTACTTCTCAGCCAGGTAGCGGGCCCGCTGCTTGAGCTCCTGACGAGCAGACACCTCGCCCTTGTCGATGTCCTCGGCCAGGCCATCGGGGAAAGGCCGTGCCTTCATGTACAGCCTGTTGTGCTTGTTGGGGGACTTGGACAGGCAGAGCACATTCGACTCCTCGCTAACCGTTTCTCGGTACGAGACGACGGGGTCGGATTTCTGCAAAAGGAGCGCACGTCAGGTCAGGTCTGCCTGACAGGAAGTCTTCCAAACGAGGCCCCCTGAACAGTGGTCCAGAGAGGAGAGCGCGTCTGATCTGGTGCCACAGAGCCTAAAGTAAGCGTGAGGTGTGTGCAGCTACTCACTTATGGGAAGACACTCACTGCCACCACGGTTGGTGAAACTATACACGTGCAGTATTAACTGGAAAAAAATTGCAAACGTACAAGTGCTAGGCCTAATTCCATCTCAGAGAATCTGTTCTCTTACACAGAAGACAACCTGAAAAGCTGTGTTACTTGAAGAAAGTTTCATTCCCACAACTAGAAAGGAATGAAAAGGTTTAAGAGGCTTAACAAGAACAGCAAGTAAAGAAACCTAAAACAAAGTCTGAGAACAGACAGATCTGTGTTCAGTTCTGTGGAAAGAAAGCAGAGAACGGAAACCAGAACACACCAGCTGGGTGTGGGGCCAGCCACGGAACCTCAATGTCTGCACTTCCCAGGAGCTTTTTTTCAGAATTTCAGTTAAGAAGCGGAACCCTCACACTCCAGCCCTCCTGTGGCATCTAAGCTGCTGCTGTCATGACAGCACGACTCTGGCAGGAATGCGTGGAAGGGAGAACTGAGTTCCCTGTCAGCAAGGCCCCTCAGAGGCCAGCCTGGACGCAGGTCTGTGCTCTCCACCGACCCCTTTGGCAATGGGGACAACAGGCCTCCAGCCACCGGAGCAGCCCCAGAACTCACCTTGATGGGGATGCAGGCGTGGTCCTCCTCCAGATCCTTGAGGCAGATCTCCAGGTGCAGCTCCCCAGCCCCCGCAATGATGTGCTCCCCGGACTCCTCAATGATGCACTGAAAAGGGCCGAGCGTCAGCCTGAGCACAGACCCCGGGACAGATGCAGGAACCCAAGAGATTCTAGGGAGCAGGTGGGAAGTCGGCTCCAAGCTCCACTCTGGCTGGAAAAGGCGGACTCCCAAAATGGGGTTTTGGGAGAGCAAATACCAGGGTCTTTTTACTGGTTTTCAACATTAACCTTCTAAAAAGACCCTCAGTGCACAGCCAGCCTGTAAAGACCCAAGTAGCCTACAAAAGAAGCTGGGTTCCTGGGTGCAAACCACCACTTAAAGAGCAGCAGCTCTGCTCGGACAAGTGTGCCCAGCACAGTTGATCTCCTCAACAGTTAGAACCTCTACTTTTCTGAGAAGCCAACAAGATCCTTCCAGCTCAGCTACACCACGTAAGCCAATGGTGTCGCCGTGGGCCAGGGCCCACCCACCTGCACCATGGGGTCCGACTTGGCCAGCCGCTTCAGGCCCTCCACTAGTTTGGGCAGGTCGGCCGGGTTCTTGGCCTCCACAGCGACCCTGACCACAGGGCTCACGCTGAACTTCATCACCCGCATGTTGTGGGCATGCTCGAAGGTGGTGATGGTGCCCGTCTTCACCAGGAACTGGTCCACGCCCACCAGGCCCACGATGTTGCCACAAGGCACGTCCTCGATGGGCTCCACGTAGCGGCCCATCATCAGGATTGTCCTGGGGGAGACGCAAAGGGCATTAATGCACCCGCAGTGGGGCAGCAGATCCCCAAATGACTGAAGAGAAAAGCCCCCTTCGTCTGGGAGCCGTGGCTGTCTTCCTGCACGGAGGGGCGTGCCTCCCCCCACCCAGGGCCAAGCCCCAAATCCCCCTCATAACCCATGTCCCAGCGACAGCTCCGGTTCCTCCCCACCAACACCGAGCCACCTGCTCACTAACACGGCCCTCTGTGGGACTCTGCACCCCGACTCAGGCCAGATGTGAGTGCTACAGGGAAGCCATGCAGCACTCGCCCTCAGTGCAGAGAGAATGCAGGCTCTCTTCCCACCACCCACACCAGGACCAGTGACTGGGTGGCATCCCCACATCATACCTCTGGGGTCAGAGCCTGCTCTCCGGGCACCTTAAAAACCTATGCTAGCACCACTAACGTCAGCCTGCTTCCAACTCAAGGCTGTATCCCGCTGTGAACCCCTAGTGGGGAGATGGGGACACTCTTTCCTGGGGGGCCTCCCCTAGCTGAATGTCACCCTTCCCCCTTCACCGGCTGGAGACGGGGAAGGGAGGCTGCCCGGCGCCCTCTGCCTCTCGCAGCAGCTCACCTCTGGATCGGCTTCAGGTACAGGTCCTCCTTCTTCCCGGGCGTGTAGTTGGGCCCCATGATCCTGACCTTCAGGCCAGTGGACACCAGCCCTGAGAAGACCCGGCCAAACGCGTAGAACCGACCTTTGTCCGAGGTCGGCACCATTTTGGAAATGTACATCATGAGAGGGCCTTTGGGATCACAGCTTTTAATGCCTGAGAAGACAGGAACCCCCGCAAAGAGGAGACTGTGATTCCCTGGCAGCTCAGCTTTCCAGAACCCTGCAGCTCTGCCCAGCACTCTAACCCGGGGCTGCAGGCACACCCTGCCCCACGTACCCATGGCTGCCTCGTCATCCGGGGGCCCCTCGTACAGGAGCTCACAGCGGTACTTCTGGGCCGTCACGGGGGAGGGCAGGTGGATGGTGATCATCTGCAGCAGGGCGTCCCCAGCAGGCAGCCAGCGGCGCATCACAGCCTGAAATGAAAGAGGGGATGTGAGGGGAGAAAGAACTCAGGAACGCGTGGATCTAGAAGAGCAGTGCCAAAAGCTGACAGCTCCTACCCACCCCTGCCGGTGACAGGGCTTCCACTGGTGATGCTTCCAAAGTAAGAGCCAGGGCCCAGTACGGAGCCCTGAGACCCGTGCAGCCCGCTGTCCGATACCTGAGGACCAGCACTCGAGCTGGCAAGGGGCTCCTGGGATGGCTGCTCACTCACCTTCAGAAGTGGTTTGCCTTCTTTGTCCTTATCTTCACTGTCCAACTTGATGTCCAATTTTTCTATTAGTTTTGCCGTCTCCTCTTTCTTGAAAGTCATGATCGCGTCAAACACCTAAACAGCCAGGAGAAATGGCAAGGTGCCTTTGGGAATATACTGGAAGCCTGCAGCTACCTGCTTCCTGCTCCGGAGCTTTAAAGGCCATGCACTGAGCAGGGCTAAGTGGCCTGACCTAATTAGCAAATCACCGGAAACCTCTCAACAGGTCGTTAAAAGAAAAAATCCCATTCTAACTTATAGACCTCGAGCCTACGATCCCTTAGAACTCACAGGGGCTTGCAAACCCCAGACCTTCCTGCCTCATCTCCCCTGCGGCCCAGGCAGGGAGGCTCATAGTGCCCAGGGTGCAGACCAGGCGTCCGGGAGACTCGCTTGCTGGGGTGGAACTGTGACAGCATTCTCAGCTCACGCTGCCTCATCCCTGTCCCAGAACTACCTCGCAGCCTAGCCCTGCCTTGCCCCATGACATCTGGCCACGGGCTGCAGCAGGTTAAGGTTGGGTACTGGGTTCTCAGGGAGTCCAGGGCTGCCCTTGGGCTACACGCATACCTATCAAGCACACGCCAGCTCACCTTGAAGATGGGGTCCAGGATGAGCTGGCAGAATGTCCGCGGCAGCTTCTTGCCATCAGGGCTGTTGGCCGACTTGCTGAACTTGCCATTGGCGGGATCAAAGTACCTGTCACAGAAGGCCCAACCCGCGTTATGGGAGTCTTGAGGGACCTGAGTGGGAAGGATCCCAAAGCCACTTGAGCTGTGTCTCCAGCACTCACCGGTCTCCCCACAGCTTTTTCATCATGTCCTCCACCTTCTTGGCCCGCTCAGCAGGCCCCAACTGGCCCTCACCCTTGGCGGCAAACTTGGCTACGTACATCTCCGCAAACTGCTTCAGGGTGAAGGCCCAGCCATGGAGACCAGACCCGAAGCCAACAGTACCGAGGACGGGGTCGATCTGAGAGAGCAGGGGAAAGCTGTGAGGGGGCACAGTTGGACAGAAACCACAGCTACAAAGTCCCTGGGCACCCCAGGCCTCAGACATCAGGTTTCTTCAACAGCCATCAGGTCAAAGTGAAGAAATTTTAGTCATCACGTACAAGGTGCCCAACTCTGCCTCCGTCCCCATCACTGGGGGTTGGGGGGTGCAATAATCTCCCAGGCACTGCCCCTGCCCCTGCGAGCAGCCACCCCACGGCCCTCCCCAACGTCCAGCCTTCTCGTCACTCCAAGGTTCCTGGCAACCCTGCCTTCCAACCTCCCAAGAACCCCCAGGAGGCCAGGCATTCACAACACTGGTTTCCCAGGAGCAGCCCCCAGGGAGACCACAGCCCTTCCAGTCTGTGAGAGGAACACTGCCCACGCAGCAGGCGGGAGAAAGGCGGGCAGGAGACAGCGACCCACCGAGGGACCGCCACCTCAGCAGTCAGGCAATCCTACCATGATGTTGCCCATGGGGCCGCTCTCGCCCTCCCCGTAGGTGGAGATGATGACGTTGACGTTCTCCACGATCCGCTGGAAGGTCTGGTAGAGCTCCTCAGGCTCCAGCTGCAGCTCGAGCAGGGCCCGGTCCATCTTGTTCATCATCAGCACCGGCTTGATGCGCTCGGCGATGGCCTGGCGCAGCACCGTCTCCGTCTGCACGCACACGCCTGCGGACGCGCGGGGGTGAGGCGGCTCCGTCGCCCAAAGAGGGACAGCCCCGGGTTCCAAGCCACGGGTGGGGGAGCCCGCTGCTTACCCGACACGCAGTCCACCACCACCAAGGCACCATCAGTGACGCGGAGGGCGGCCGTCACTTCGGAGGAGAAGTCCACGTGCCCGGGGGAGTCGATGAGGTTGATGAGGAAGCCAGAGCCGTCCTTGCTCTGCTTGATGAAATTCAAGTCGTTCTCTGAGAGCTCATAGAAGAGGGAGATGGCCCTGAAGAGAAAGGGACAGGTTCGCCAGGCAGAAGCCACACCTGGGCCTGGCTCCTAACTTAGCTCCCCACTACCCCAGTGGCACTCGGGCTCCTGCCCAAGGGGAGGCGGGGTGGACGCTCTTCATTCTGAAGTGAGGCTGTGACCCAGTAAAAAGCCAGGCAAATGCTGCCATCTGTCTCCTCTCTCTGCCTTACACATCCCTAGGGATGAACTCTCACTTCCCACACAAGAGCCTCCCTATGCAGAGAGATTCACCTCTGCAGCACCCTCTGCCCAGGAACCCCACCCTCCCTGGCACCAGCTGCAAAGGTACCAGAGCCCACCTGGCTCCTCTCAGGCTCAACACACCTGCTTTCACAGAGCAGCTACACAACCAGGCAAGATCTACATACCCCAAAGGCTACATGTCACCCTTCCCTCCCCAGCTGAAATGACTCTAAGAGCAATGACCAAGAAGTTACCAAATGAAGACAACTAGTCTTACAGCCTCGCCTCTTTTGGGGGTTCTCACCCACCTGACACCTGGGGCCAGAAAACTCAGAGTAAGGCCGCCAGGACTTTCACAGCAGCATCCTTGGATGCCAGCAGCACCCACCCAGAGTTCTCCAGACACTGCCAAGAGCGCCTTGCCCCCTGCTCTCCAAATCCCCTTAATACCACCCATCCCTGTACCTCTCCCGCTGGAGGCAAGGGCTCCCATCTCACTAGATGAAGCCCCACGGTCCCTCACAGATCAAAAACCCAGCCCCAAGGTGCTCATCTCCCCAGAAAGCAGTCAGGAAAGGGATGGCACCTCCTGTCTGTCCTTCCTACCCGCCGCCCAGCACTCAGAGTCAGCACCTCCCCTCCCCTGTCCAGAGGGCACCCAGGCTTGCTCACGTTGACTTGATGGTGATGCAACGCTCCTGCTCGTCCTTCCGGGTGTCCGTGAAGCGAGTCTCCCCAGCGCGGGCAGAGGCGATGATACCCGCCTTGCACACCAGGGAGTCCGTCAGTGTGGACTTGCCATGGTCCACGTGGGCGATGACGGACATGTTTCGGATGTTGGCCTTCTTGTCCATGATGGCCCGGATCTGGTCTACTGTGAAGTTCACCTGGTTTGCGGGGGGAGGGGAGGCTCAGGCCGGCCCGGCACTCCAGGAATGACGCTTGGCACCGAGGCTTCGGTGGATACAGACTGCTAGGCCATGGCCAGAGGGGACTGGTCCTGGCGCCGCCCCAACTCCCACCCGGATTCCTTTCTTTGTTGACACCCCTTTAAAAGTGCAACTCACCCCGTTCCCTGAAAAGCCAGACCCTGGTTGTCACAAACCAGAGGAACAACCCAGGATGAGAACCAGAGACTAAGCCTCAAGAAGTGACAGCAGATCTCCTTTATTCTACGTAGATACTGGGATGTCATGGGGGTCCAGCTGAAGCTCCCACTCCAAACACGCCACCGTGTCGTCACTGGTGTACCCCCAGGCTCCCCCCAACCAAACAACCTCTTTGCAATTCAAGGTCACCTCTCGGGGGAGTTGGGGAGGGGAGAGATCTGGCAGAGGCACCCACCCCGCCCGCATTCTTAAATATGCCACCCCCGATCGGGTGGGGAAGCTCGCACGGCCCCAACAGGCGTGAGCCTCCACCGCGTGGCTCCGGAGCCAGGTGTTCACAATCGGAGGCACAGGAAGGACAAGGGGCCAGGCCAAGGTTACCAGCGTGAGGAGACAGGGAGCTTTCCAAGGTCTTACGCTCCTCTCCTTTTGCCATTTCCTTGCCGCCCACGGCTCCCGACAGAAAATCGGACTCAAACTCCCAGCCCACGGGTTACATAAGGCGGCTCCCCTCTCCCCGCTCGCACCGCGACGCCCGCCATTACAGCGTCTGCCACATCATCATACCCCCCCGCCCCGCCTCCGCCCCAGCTTCAGCCGGGCCCGGGGCCCCGCGAGGCGCCGGCGCCCCCGGAAGCGGAGCCCGGCGAACAGTGCAGCGCGCAGATATGGCGGCAGCCGCTTCCCCAGCCCCGGGCCCGCCGGCCCCGCCGCCGCCATGTCTCCTCCCGGTCAGGGAGGCCACAGCCCTCCAGGCCTGGTAGCGCCGGCCCTGCGGAAGCCCCGCCGCCGTTTCAGGCCGCCCGCTGAACAGCGCTGCTCACCATGGTGGCGGATGGCGGCGGATTCTCCCAGACAGATCCGAGCGAGGTGAGTCGCGCCGAGGATGGCGGCGACGACGGCGGAAGAGAACGGTGACGTCAACACCCGGGCTTTTATACTCCGACGCCGGTTGGGCGGGTCATCTGACCGCGCTTCGGGGGCGGGGCGAAAGGACGCCCCGCGCAGGCGCACGGACGCCCTCCCTCCGGGTAACCCCTTAGGCGTCGGCGCGTCTGCTCTAACACAGAGGGTCTACATTCCACCCTCCGGTATTCCCTGGGGCGTGGTGGGCCGCGAGCTGGGTGCACGCCTCCGGGAGGCAATAAGGTGCAGAGCGAAGAGGGCCGTTTTCGCTGAGAATATTAACCATATCACAGCAACTGTGTCAGTTTGCAAAATGTCACATTTCTATTAAAAGCAGATCACAATATGAATAGGGTCTGTGGATTGTACCAAGGTTAATTTCCCGGGTTTGATATTATGTAAGATGACAGTACTGGGGGAAGAGTCCTAGGGACCTCTCTGTACTGTTTTTGCAACCACCTGCCTATAATTATACCCTCTCCCCCCAACAAAAAAGCTTTTTAAAGAGCAGGTAGTAATAACTCATTTATTCCACAAAGACAGATGGATCGTCTACTATACCAGGCACGGCTATAGGTGTTGTGGATATAACAGTAAAACAAACAAACAAAAAAAAAAACCCCACCTCATTAGCTCCACCACTTACACTAGTGTGTGTTCTTTCATTAGATACTCGGATTTTTCTATTCTTCAGTTTCCTTATCTGAGCAACGGGGTAATCAGTACTACCTCACTGTTTGCGGAAAATTCACTAAAGACATGTAAAGGGATTAGCTCCGTGCCTGACACAGTTCTCAATACACGTCAGCTATTTTTAATGAGCTATCATTACTATTAGTAAAACACATTTCGAGGACTGGTTTGCCATGCCGCAAGCACAGAGGCTAAGCGCTTCTCTACATGCGCAATCTCATTTTCTACTTCATTTTCTCTCCAGGGGGAGGCGCAGGAAGACTATTTTGTGCTTGTGTCCTAATATGACCCGAAGAAACCGTTGTATTTCAGATCTTTGGCTCGAGGCAACGAATTGGCATTCAATTCAGTATCTTTATTCTCGATAAAGAACCCAGCTCAATACCTGGTACACAGTAGGCGCTCCTAAGTATTTCTTGCATCGATTAATGATATTCTCATGAGCGTAAAGAAACCCGCTTCAGTAAATCTTTCCCAAAATTCACTCCGTCAAAAGGAGGGGGACTGCAGTGCTTTCCCTGCTCTGAGAAAAAGCTATGGGAGGTCGGGGCTGGACTGTAAAATAAGCCTGTGCACGCCTCCTCTCCCCGCAAAGGCTTTGCGCGTTTTGCTGTGTGAAGCGCTGTCACAGCCCTGCTTTCATTTAATCAAAGATTGCCGTCACTCTCTCGCGTTGAACCCAGGGGGAAACTGAGGCAGGAAGGAACTGCTCGGTAAATATCCACTGAACGACCGAGGCTCGGAGCCGCAGAGCGGCAGGCAGCAGACGTCAACACCAGAGCTCAATCCGGGATCTTTAAACACCTGCGCCTCTGTTCCCGACACGTTTTATGTTAATTTTACACGGCAGGCGCATGCGCCCTTCGGGGGACGCGATTTCAGCAGGTGGGTATCCAGTTTCTCATATTTAATAAATGTTTTAAGTTTTAAAAGATGTTTCAGTGCACTCAGCACCCACTGTGCGCTGGGCTCCGTCTTAGGTACTTCACACTTCCTTGCAAACTGGAACATTTCAGAGATGCAAAGCAAAGGTTTTCATTGCGAGGGTTGACTTTGCTCGCAAGTGAATAGATTGCTTATTGAGAAATTTTAACTTAATGTAAGTTAAAGAAGCCGGGGAGAGTTTAAGGGGAATGGGGAAATTTAAGACATTCCTTCCCCACTGTAATCCTCCCTGCAGAGGTGTTCTACCCCACAGCCGCAGGGAAGAGCCCAGATATTAGCAGGGGACAACTCCCTACAGCCATCACCAGACCCAGAAGCCTGGAGGAGGGAGGGGGGGCGGGGGGGAGCAGGGCTTCAACACAGAGAAAAAGCAGACAGCCCAGCTCAGGGTCTGCAGTGATAAATACAGGAGGGGGTAAAGGGCGGGGTAGAACCATGAGAAAAAAGTTACCTCTGCAGGGAAGCCCTGCTGCGCATGCGCTCGCTGCGGCGCGGGGCGGACACGGAGACCCCTGCAGCGGCTCCTGCTGACCAGAGGCCGCCACTGCAGGCCCCTTGTATCTCTCTGCCTTTTGACTCTGCAGAGCGCTTGTTGGATGCCCATCACCACCCTTTAAATCAGTCAATTCACGTAATCCTCCTCACACCCCGGGGTTTCTGTGGTCTCATTTATGCAGGAGCCAACTGAGGCTCAGAGAAGTTAAGTGATTTCCCCAAGGTCACACAGCTAATAAGGGCAGAACCAAATGACTTAAAAAGGCATGGACTAGTGGTCCATCCGTACAGTGGAATATTAGCCTTAAAAAGGAAGGAGATTCTGACACATGTCACAACGTAAATAAAATGGCATTATGCTCAGTGAAATAAGCCGGACACAAAAGGACAAATATTGGAGAATTGCCTGGCAGTCCAGTAGTTAGGACTCTGCGCTTTCACTGCTGAGCACCCAGTTTAATCCCTAGTCCGGGAACTAGGATCCCACAAGCTGCATGGTGTGGCCAAAATAAATAAATAAATAATAGGACAAATCTTGTATAATTCTACCTATATGAGGTCCCTAAAGGAGTCAAATCACAGAGACAGAAAGTAAACTGGTGGATGCCAGGGGCTCGGGGATGGGGGAGAGTCACTGTTTAAAGGGGACAGAGTTTCAATTTGGAAAAATGGAAAAGTCCTGGAGATGGATGGTGGGGGTGGCTGCCCAACGATGTGAATGTACTTAATATACTAAACTGTACACTCAACAACGATTTAAAAGGTCAATTTTATGTTATGTATATTTTAACACACACACACACACACACACACACACACACACACACACACAAGCATGGTTTAGTCAGGGAGCAACTCTCCCCCACTACTACTTCCTAGGTGGATTTCAGATTTGGTTGACCTGAAGCCAGAAATCATGAATTTCAATTCTGCCCTCACTGCCTGTGTGACCTTGGGGAAGTTACATAACCTCTCTGAGCCTCAGATTCTTCATATAAAATGTCAAATAACAGAACCTGTTCTATGATGGGGCTCCTGTGAGGCTTAAAGCACCTAGCACAGTGCCTGGCATACATGAAGCTTCATTGAAGAGTTAGCTCCTGTTATGGGATAAAGTGTGCCCCTCCCCCAAACTCCTTTATTAAAGTCTTAACCCCCCAGCACCTCAGAATGTGACTTTATTTGGAGACAGGCTTGAAAGAGGCAATTTAGTTAAAATGAGGTCTTTAGGGTGGGCCCTAATTTAATATGACACCAGTCATGTTGGTGAGATTGGGAAACAACAGGCCCAGAGGGACAGCCTTGTGAGGACACAGGAAGAAGGCAGCTGTCTGCAAGCCAAGGAGAGAGGCCTCGGCAGAAACCAACCCTGCCAACACATGGATCTGGGACTTTTTTTTTTCATATAGATTTATTATTTATGTATTTACTTTTGGCTGCATTGGGTCTTCATTGCACGCAGATTTTCTCTAGTTGTGGCGCACAGGCTTCTCATTGTGGTGGCTTCTCTTGTTGCAGAGCACAGGCCCTAGAGCGCATGGGCTTCAGTAGTTGTGGCGCAGGGGGCTTAGTTGCTCTGCAGCTTGTGGGATCTTCCCGGACCAGGGGATCGAACCTGTGTCCTCTGCATTGGCAGGCAGATTCATAACCACTGCGCCACCAGGGAAGTCCCTGGATCTGGGACTTCTGACTTCCAGGAACTGTGAGACAATAAATTTCTTCTGCTTAAGCCACCCATTCTGTGGCATTTGGTTGTGGCAGCCCCAGCAAACCAAAACAGCCTCCGTTGTGGGATAGAAACACTGGATTTTATACACTGCAACCATTCCTTGTAGGAGCATTTATTAGCACTTACTACCTGCTGCATTCAGGAGAGCGAGGCACTCTCCTGAGGCACAGAATTTAAGGGAGGGCTCCAAAAAACTCAGTCCTGATGATTTTTTTTGGCCACACTGCACCACATGCGGGATCTTATTGTTCCCTGATCAGGGACCGAACCGGTGCCCCCTGCAGTGGAAGAGCGAAGTCTTAACCACTGGACGGTCAGGGAAGTCCCCTGTGATTGTATTTTAATATCACTTTTTCAAATTCAAATAAATGCAAAAAAAAAAAGTCCACAATGAACAAAGCTTTCAAATTTTAAAGAAAGATAGGACCAGTATTACTGATTTCTCCTCTTGTCTCAGGGTCCAGGGTGACTGCAAACAGCTCAGGGATAGGTAGTCCCACTACATGCCCTAGGGATGTTCTGTAGCATGGAATGTTCTGGAATAACCTTAGAAAGGGGCGTACTGCTTCTCTGGATGGTTGAACAACTGAGTTTAGGGAGGTCTGGCTGCATGGTGGGAATGGGCGGTCCAGGGCTGGTTCCTAAGATCACTGAACTGTGCAAAGGTCTCATGGAGGAGACGGATTTGCTTGGACCCTTCAGAAGATTCTCGCTGTTCAGATCCAGTTTACAGAGGCTAAAACTGAGACTCTTAGAGGGCAAGTACAGGTGGGTCTGCGGACTCCGCCTCCTGTGAGGGCTCCCAGCAGGCCCACAGGGACTCTTAGAAACCCAAGCAAACTGTTTTGCATTTCTTTGTTTGTAAGCTGCCCCCTGGGACCTCCAGGCGTGGGACTTTCCACCTGACCCACCCTTCCCCGCCTGCAAACACACCCCATCAGCTTCGCAGCCTTAGCTCAACCTTTTTGCCTGGAATTCCTCGCATCCCTCCAGGCTCGCCACTCATAGATCTAGCAAATGTTTTGCTTGGGAGCCTGTGGGAAGAAAAAAAGAATCTCTGCCCTGGGGGGAGCTGACCCTCTGGTGAAGGAAACAGTCAATCAAATATTTGCACAAATGGGAACTTTCAAATTGTGCCAGGAAGGAGAGAGAGAAGGAGCAAAGGAGAGGATAGAACTGGGAGGGCTATGATCTAGCCTGGGACGGGGGGGGGGGGGGGGGGGGGGGGGGAATCCCAGAGGGCTGCCTGGAGGAGGTGATTTCTTTCTTTTAAAGAAATTAATTTATTTGTTTCTCTAGTTGCGGGGAGCTGTTGCGGCACCTGGGCTTCTCAGTGAGGTGGTTTCTCTTGTTGCAGATCCTGGGCTGTAGGCACTCTCGGGCTTCAGTAATTGTGGCACGTGGGCTCAGTAGTTGTGGCGCACGGGCTTAGTTGCTCCAAGGCATGTGGGATCTTCCTGGACCAGGGATTGAACCCGTGTCCCCTGCATGTCAGGTGGATTCTTAACCACTGCGCCACCAGGGAAGTCCCAGGAGGTGATTTCTCAACCATTACCTGAAAGATGAGAAAGAAAACTCCACTGAGCACAGGTGGAGACGTCATTCAGGGAGAGGGAGCAGCAAATACAAAGACCCTGAGGTGGGAGGCACAGTGAAGAAACGACGTGACTCTGAGTGTAAAAGAGAGCAGTGGGGGGACTTCCCCGGCGGTCTAGTGGTTAGGACTCCGAGCTCCCACTGCAGGAGGCACAGGTTCCATCCCTGATGAGGGAACTCAGATCTCACTTGCCACCCAGCGTGGCCAGGAAACAAAACAAAACAAAACAAAAAAACAGCAGAGGGGGTGCTTTCGAGGGACCCGTCAAGTCATGACTCTGAGACAAAGGCTGGCTCGCTTTTTCTAAAAGGGCCAAGTAGAAAACATTTTGGCTTTTCTGGCCATATGGTTTCGGTCACAGCTACTCAAGTCTGCACACACGCAGCCACAGGTGACAGGTGACGTACATTCAAACGGACATGGCTGTGCTCCAATAAAACTTTATTCATGGGCTCTAAAATTTGAATTTCGCACAATTTTCACGTGACATGAGTGACGATTCTTCTTTTGATTCCCCTCCCTAATCATTTAAAAATGTAAAAAAATGTAAAAACCATTCCTCGCTCACGGGGCATACACACAGGCAGCAGAAGGGGACCCGGCCCCCTGGGGCCGTAGTTTGAGACACCCACTCCACCCCTGGCTCTAAGAGAAGGAGGTCCCCACAATTTATCATCTAAAGAAGAACACTGGGGGCTTCCTAGGTGGCGCAAGTGGTTGGGAATCCGCCTGCCAATGCAGAGGACATGAGTTCAATCCCTGCTCCAGGAAGATCCCACATGCCGCGGAGCAACTAAGCCCGTGTGCCAAAAAAAAAAAAAGAAGAACACTGAATACAGATGATTGAACTTGGTGTACCTCAAAAATAAATAAATAAAATGAAAATAAATAAATAAGAACACTTCACATTTGCAAAGTTGTGATTGAATTCTTTTCAATTGAAGTATAGTTGATTTACAATGTTGTGTTCGTTTCTGGTGTACAGCAAAGTGATTCAATTATACATATATATGTGTATGTACGTGTGTTTATTGAGGACACAGGGTGGGGAGGGAGCTGGGGACAAAGTGAGAGAGTAGCACTGACATATATACACGACCACATGTAAAATAGATAGCTAGTGGGAAGCTGTTGCAAAACACAGGGAGATCAACTCGATGATGGGTGATGACTTAGAGGGCTGGGATAGGGAAAGTGGGAAGAAGTCTTGGGAGGGAGGGGATATGGGGATATATGTGTAGATGCAGATGATTCACTTTGTTGGACAGCAAAAACTGGCACAACAGTGTAAAGCAATTATATTCCAATAAAGAGCTTAAAAGAAAAGATATTGCATATAGTTTCCTGTGCACTACAATAGATCACGTTTTTTCTTTCTTTTTTGAATTAATTAATGATGTTTTTTGGTGAGGGGGCTGTGTCAGGCCTTAGTGGAGGCACACAGGATCTTTTGTTGTAGTGCTCGGGCTTCTTTCTAGTTGTGGTGTGCGGGTTTTCTCTCTCTAGTTGAGGCACGTGGGCTCAGTTGCCTTGCAGCATGTGGGATCTTAGATCCCAGACCAGGGATCAAACCCACGACCCCTGCACTGCAGGATGGATTCTTTACCCCTGGACCACCAGAGAAGTCCCCCTACAAAAGGTCCTTATTGTCCATCTTTTTTGTATATAGTACTGTGTATCTGTTAATCCCAAACTCCTAATTTATCCTTCCCCGCCCCCTTTCCCCTTTAGTAATCATAAGTTTGTTTTCTAAGTCTGAAGTTGTGATTGATGTTTAACCAATATACAGAAACAGCATAAATGAAACGTATGAAATCTGATGCCGTTCAGCAAGTAAACACACGCCAGTAACCAAGATGAAAATCAAGATATAGGATGACCAGCCCTCAGAAACCCCAGAAATCCCCTCGTGGCATTTCCAGACACGGCTGCCCAAAGATACCCACCATCCTGTCTTCCAACAACACAGACTGGTAGGGGTGGGGAGGTATCTTTGAATTTCGTACACGTAGAATCACGCGGCATGGCCTCTTCTGAATCTGGCTTCTTGCACTAAACATTCACATGAAGGTTTATCCATGTGACTGAACTTCGCCTGTTCTCACTGCTCTGTTCTCTTTCTGAGACCCTGGCACGATCTCCATATCCGTTTCCCCGTTGGTGGGCATTTGGGTTGTTTCCAGCCCAGGCCGGTTATGACTAACCCGGCTATGGAACATTCTAGCACGTGTCCTGACAGCATTTCTGTCGGGGACATACCTAGGGGTGGGATTGCTGAGTCATACACGGTGCCTGGTTCCAGCTGTTCCAGCTCGAGTGGATGTATCCCTTCACCAAAGTGCAAACCAGGACGTTTTTGAAAGCAAAAGGGACACATTTATTTACACCAGGATGATGGCTGTAAACCAGGCTTATCCCAGGCCCCTGGGATGTGTGCTTCCCCAGGGTATAGGGGAGCACATGAGGGAAGAACCCCAATAAGCAGAACCCTGATACCTCCCAAGCCCGACGTAAGCCTCATTTTTATTTCTTTATTTTTTATTATTATTTTTTTTAGGATGTAAGTTTATTTATTTATTTATTTATTAGCTCGTTGGATCTTCGTTGCAGCGGGGTTGCTCTAGCTGTGGAGAGCGGAAGCTACTCTTCGTTGCAGTGCTCGGGCTTCTCAGTGCGGTGGCTTCTCTTGTTGCGGAGCACGGGCTCTAGGCACACGGGCTTCAGTAGTTGGGGTACTTGGGCTCAGTAGTTGTGGCTCACGGGCTCTAGAGCGCAGGCTCTGTAGTTGTGGCGCTCGGGCTTAGTTGCTCCGAGGTATGTGGGATCTTCCCAGACCAGGGATCGAACCTGTGTCCACAGCATTGGCAGGCAGATTCTTAACTACTGCACCACCAGGGAAGTCTCTAAGCCTCATTTTCAAAACGGAACACGTTGGGACTTCCCTGGTGGTCCAGTGGTTGAAACGCCACACTCCCAATACAGGGGGCCTGGGTTCGATTCCTGGTCCGGGAACTTAGACTCCACCTGCCACCACTAAAAGCCTGCATTCCACAACTAAGAGATCCCGCCTGCCGCAACTAAGACCCGGCGCAGCCACATAAATAAATAAATATTAAAAAAAAATTTTTAATGAAAAATAAAATAAAATGGAACATGTAAGCCTCATGTGTAAAATGGAATGGGTAATCCTCACCCTACACCACAGGATCACACCCAGAAGCTATTTTGCCCCCAGGGGACACTGGGCCAGGTCTGGGGACATTTGTAGTTGTCACAACTGGCAGGGCTTCTGGCATTGAGTGGGTGGGGGCTCTTAATTGCTCCACACCCCACAGTGCCCAGGATGGCCCCACAGACAGTGATCTGGCCCCAAAGTCCACAGTGCCGAGGTTGAGAAGAAACCTATATTTGGTTACTTACTTAAACAACATGGTCTAGGGGCTTCCCTGGTGGCGCAGGGGCTAAGAATCCGCCTGCCAACGCAGGAGACACAGGTTCGAGGCCTGGTCTGGGAAGATCCCACCTGCCACAGAGCAACTATGCCCGTGCACCACAACTACTGAGCCCACGCACCTAGAGCCCGCGCTCCACAACAAGAGAAGCCACGGCAGTGAGAAGCCCGAGCACCGCAACAAAGACTAGCCCCTGCTCGCCGCAACTAGAGAAAGCCCGCATGCAGCAATGAAGAGCCAATGCAGCCAAAAATACATAAATAAATAATAAAATAAATCTTCAAAAAAATAAACAAACATGGTCTAAATTTTAGGCTGCAAATGGTATTCTTTCATCCAACACATATTCAGAGAGCGCCTCCTGTCTTCCAGACATTGAATGGGGTTCTGGGGACACAGAACAAACATCCCTGTCCTGGTGGGGCTCATATTGTAGTGAGAGATGGCAGGGAGGACAGTAAATAAATATGTGATATGTCAGATGGTGAAAAGTGCTGTGGAGGGAAGTGAGATAGGATTAGGGAAATGTAGTCCTGGGGGCAGATGGTAGCAAATACTTTATATGTATAAGGAGATATCAGAGCAGAGCCCTGAAGATCAGGGAGAGGGCAATTGTGGGTGTCTGGGGGAAGGGTGTTCCAGGTGGGAGGAACAGCTCGTGCAAAGGCCCTGGGGCAGCACCATCATGCCTGGCATGTTGAAGGAACAGCTAGGAGCTGACTGAAGCAGTGAGTGAAGGGGAGAGAGGAAGGAGGTGAGGATGGAGTTGGGCTGGCAGGGTGGGCGGGACCTTGTGGCTCACAGGGAAGATGTGGGCTTTTACCAGGAGGGAAGTGGGATCCCAGGAGGGCTTGGAGGGCTGTGGGCAGGACCTGGCTCGGGTACTCAGGGGCGCCCTCTAGTGGCTTCTGTGGGAAGGACCGACTACAGTAGTGGCGGCCCACAGCCTTAGGGATTATGCTGGTCCAAGAGGGAGATGGTGGGGGCTGAAGAATGGATAAACAAAATGTGCTCCATTCATACTGTGGAATATTATTCGGCCATAAAAAGGAGTGAAGCACTGACACCCGATACAACGTGGATGAAGCCTGAATACACGACACTCAGTGAGAGAAGCCAGACACAAAAGGCCACATGGTATGTGATTCCATTCATATGACATGTCCAGAGGGAATTCCCTGGTGGTCCAGTGCTTAGGACTCCGAGCTTTCACTGCCAAGGGCGTGGGTTCAATCCCTGGTTGGGGAACTAAGATCCTACAAGCCATGCAGCGTGGCCAAAAGAAAAAAAAAAAAGTCAAGAACAGGCAAATCCACAGAGACAGAAAGTGGGTTAGTGGTTGTCAGGGGCTGGCGGACAGGGAGTGACTGCTAATGGGGTGGGGGGATTTTCTTTTTGCGGTGGTAGAAATGTTTTCAAATTAACACAGTGACTTAAAACTCATTCAATTATACATTTAAATCAAACCCCTTGACTCTGTCAATTTCACTCCATTCCCCACCAGCCCCTACCCTGGTCCAGGACCCCATCATCTGTTGCCTGGGTGATTGCACCAGGCCTCCTGCCTCCACTACTATTCCCTACCAGCCATTTTCCACAGCTGCCAGAGGGATTTTGGAAATACAAATCCTATCTTACCCTGGGTGCTGGTTTGGTTTATTTTATTTTATTTTTAAAGTGGCTTTATTTTTTTTTTATTTGGCTGCATTGGACTTTCCTTGCTTGCAAGTGGGCTTTCTCGAATTGTGGCAAGCAGGGGCTATTTTTCGTTGCGGTGCTCGGGCTTCTCAGTGCGATGCCTTCTCTTGTTGCAGAGAACAGGCTCTAAGACACGCAGGCTTCAGTAGTTGTGGCGCACGGGCTTAGCTGCTCTGCAGCATGTGGGATCTTCCTGGAGCAGGGATTGAACCCGTGACCCCTGCATTGGCAGGCGGGTTCTTAACCACAGTGCCACCAGCAAAGTCCCTGGTTAATTTTAATTTTTTTTTTGACTGTGCCAAGCGGCATGTGGGATTTTAGTCCCCTGAGCAGGGATCTAACCTGTGCCCCCTGAAGTGGAAGCATGGGGTCTTAACCAGTGGACCACCAGGGACGTCCCGCTGGTTAATTTTATGTGTCCACTTGGCTGAGTCACTGCGCCCAGATATTAGGCCAAACATTATTCTGGCTGTTTCTGTGAAGATGTTTTTCAGATGAGATTGATATTTAAATCAGTGGACTATTAACTAAAGCAGATTCCCCTCCCTAAGGTGGGTGGGCCTTGTCTAGTCACTTGAAGGCCTGACTAGCACAAAAAGACTGATCTTACTAAGTAGGAAGGAATTCTGCCAGGAGATGGGCTTCAGACTTGAGCTGTGACTTCTGCTCTTCCCTGAGCCTGAATATTCAGGTGCAATTTCAATGTACTTGTTTTCCGAAGTGACACTGGCAAGTCACATAACCTCTCGAGACCTCAGTTTTCTCATGTGTAAATTGGACCTAATAAGGGTACCTATTTCATGGGGTTGCTGTGAGGATGAAATGGTAGCACATGATAAGTGCTAAAAACAAGGCTTGGGACTTCCCTGGTGGTCCAGTGGTTAAGACTCCGTGCTTCCGATACACTGGGTGAGGGTTCGATTCCTGGTTGGGGAACTAAGATCCTATATGCCCCACGGCACGGACAAAAAAAGAAAGAAAGAAAAAAAACAAGGTTGACAGTATTACCTAGTATTACCATCAGCAGATTACGGTGATTTCCGTGGAAAGTGGAATTGGTGGGTCAAAGGTTAATTCACCTCCTTTTTCCGAAAGGCAGTCAACCCAGCCATTTTCCACATTGGCTTTTTAAAATGTTCTCAACTTCTCTCTCCTTGTTTTTTGAAAAATAAAATACTAATCACCTGGTAGAAAGGCCTCAGGGTAAAGCAATCACAAAGATCAATTTGGGAAGCAGTGGGTTTGGGGAAGAGGGAACTGGGGCTTTGCAACTGTTGCATCTTAACATTTTCTCCCTGATAAGAAAAGGCTGCCACTGGGGCTTCCTAGGTGGTGCAGTGGTTAAGAATCCATCTGCCAATGCAGGGGACATGGGTTCGATCCCTGCCCCGGGAAGATCCCACATGCCGCGGAGCAACTAAGTCCGTGTGCCACAATAAAAAAAAAAGAAAAGGCTGCCAGGACTTTCCTGGTGGGTCAGTGGTTGACTCCACACTTCCAATGCAGGGGACGAGGGTTCAATCCCTGGTCGAGGAACTAAGATCCCAAATGCACAAAGTACAGCCAAGAAAAAAAAAAGTTACTCTTAAATCTATTCCCTTAGTTTATGCTTCTGGGTGGGTGCCAGCACCATACTGTTTTACGTAGCTTTACATTAAAATTTGAAATCAGGGATTGTGAGTCCTTAAGTTTGTTCTTTTTTTTTCAAGACTGTATTGGTGGGGCTTCCCTGGTGGTCCAGTGGTTAAGGTTCCACGCTTCCACTGCAGGGATCACAGGTTCGATCCCTAGTCGGGGAAATAAGATCCCACATGCTGCAAGGTGCGGCCAAAAAAAAAAAAGAAAAGGATTTCATTGGCCATGTGGGATCCCTTGAGATTCCACATGAATTTTATAAGAGACTTTTCTATCTCTGCAAACCATTATTGGGATTTTAATAGGAACTGCATCAAATCTGTAGATCGATTTGGGCAGTAACGACATCTTAATAATACTAAGTCAGGCAACCTAGGCAATAGGAGAACATAGCTGTAAATGATCTGATGAGGGATTGACGTCCAGATGTTATGACACTTTTTTTAAAAAATAAATTTATTTATTTATTTTTGGCTGTATTGGGTCTTCATTGATGCAAATGGGCTTTCTCTAGTTGTGGTGGGGGGAGGGCTACTCTCTGTCATGGTGCTGGCTTCTCATTGCGGTGGCTTCTCTTGTTGTGGAGCAGGGCTCCAGGCATGTGGCTTTCAGCAGTTGCAGCATGCAGCTCAGTAGTTGTGGCTCATGGGCTTAGTTGCTCCAAGGCATGTGGAATCTTCCTGGACCAGGGCTCGAACCCGTGTCCTCTGCATTGGCAGGCGGATTCTTAACCACTGCACCACCGGGGAAGTTCCTATAAGACACTCTTACAGCTCAACAATACAAAAAACAGCCTAACTGGGAATTCCCTGGTGGTCCAGTGGTTAGGACTTTCACAGCCATGGCGCAGGTTCAATCCCTGGTTGGGGAACTAATATCCTGCAAGTTCTGTAGCGCGGCCAGAAAAAAAAAGAAAAAAATCAGCAGTATGTTAAAAAAAATAAATACATAAATAAATAAAGGGGAAAAGACTTGAATAAACTTTTTTTTTTCCACAGAAGATATACAAATGGCCAATAAGCACAATGAAAAAGGGAGAATCCCAATCACTAACCCTTAGGGGGTTAAAATCAAATCCCAGTGGGATACCATTACACACCTACCAGGATGGCTATTATCAAAAATGAACCAACAAACAAAGTAACCAGTGATGCAGAGAAACTGGAACCCTTATGCACTGTTGGTGGGAATGGAAAATTGTACGGAGGTGTCTCAAAAAACTAAAAGTAGAACTACCATACCATCCAGCAGTTCCACTTCTGGGTATTCACCCAAAAGCGTTGAAAGTGGGTCTCAAAGAGCTACTTGTACACTCATGTTCATAGCAGCACTGTTCACAATACCAAAAGATGGAAACAAGTCATGTGTCCATCAACAGGTGAATGGATAAACAAATTGTCCACCCACACAGTAGAAGATGACTCAGCCTTAAAAAGGAAGGAGGTTCTGACACCTGCTACAATGTGGATGAACCTTGAGGACACGATGCTCAGTGAGAAAAGCCAGACACCGAAGGACAAATACTGTGTGATCCCACTCCCAGGAGGTCCCTCGAGGAGTGAGACCCACAGAGACAGGAAGTAGATGGTGGGGCTGGGGGCTGGGGAGGGGGAGGGGAGTGGGTGCTTCATGGGGACAGAGTTTCAGTTTGGGGAGATGAGAAAGTTCTGGAGATGGAGGGTGGGGATGGTTGCACAAGAATGTGAACAGACTTAATGCCAGTAGGCTGTGCACTTACAAATGCTTAAAATGATAAATTTTATGTTATGTGTATTTTATCAGAATTAAAATTTTTTTTAAAAAAAGCAGGATGGAAGGAAAAAGGAAAGGGAGGGAGGAATGAAGGAAGGGCCAAATCTAACCTGACAACTGTTTCTGTACAGCCCTTGAGCTAAAAATGTTTCTTTTTCTCTTTTCAATGTTTGAACCAGAGAATAATATTTCATAATATGTGAAAATCATATAAAACTCAAATTCAGTGTTTAGAAATGACGTTTTACTTACACAAAGCCATGCCCATCGAGTTGAGGTGTTGCTACAGACGCTATCTGAAGCCTGCAAAGCTGAAAATATTTATTATCTGGACCTTCGTAGAAAAAGTCAGCCCATCTCTAATTCAAAACAGGGGAGTTCCCTGGTGGCACAGTGGTTAAGAATCCGCCTGCCAATGCAGGGGACATGGATTCAATCTCTGGTCAGGGAAGATCCCACATGCCGCAGAGTAACTAAGCCCATGCACCACAGCTAGTGAGCCTGCACTCTAGAGCCTGAGAGCCACAACTACTGAGCCCACATGTCACAACTACTGAAGACTGTGTGCCTAGAGCCCGTGCTGCACAACAAGAGAAGCCACCACAATGAGGAGCCCGTGCACCACAACAAAGGGTAGCCCCCACTCACCACAACTAGAGAAAGCCCACGTGCAGCAACAAAGACCCAATACAGCCAATAAATAAATAAATATTTTGCAAAAATGCGAAAGTGTCTGGCATATAGCAGGTGTTTGATATTTGGAGAAATCATTACTGCATATCTGATGGAAGAGTGTACAACCTGACTCTGGTCTTTGGAGAGGGTCAGGCCTGGATTAAGGTTCTGGTTCTGCCCATGTCCGGGCGGTTGCTTTCCATGTCTGAGCCTAGGTTTCATTATCAGAAAGCAGGGGTCAAAAAGAACGCTCGTTTCATTATCAGAAAGCAGGGGTCAAAAAGAACGCTCATCACACTGAAAGAGCCTGATCTGGCAGTTTTGGGAGAGCTCGGCACCCTTAGCTACTGAACATCATGACTCCATACCCCCGGCCTCAACAATGAACAACTCACAGTCCATTTTGTTTCATCCATCTTTCCCCATGCCCTCCTCATTCTCTTCTTTTTTTCCTGGCCAGGCCATACAGCTTGTGACTTGTGGGATCTTAGTTCCTCAACCAGGGATTGAACCCGGGCCTTCAGCACCTCAGTCCTAACCACTGGACCACCAGGGAATTCCCTCCTGGTTAGTTGAAAGCAAATCCTGTATCATTTCTTCTGTACATATGCCCTCATGTATTCTTTTTTTTTTTAATTTACATTTATTTTTGGCTGTGCCAGGTCTTAGTTACGGCATGCAGGGTCTTTAGTTGCAGCATGCAAACTCTTAGTTGTGGCATGCATGTGGGATCTAGTTCTCTGACCAGGGATCGAACCCGGGCCCCCTGCATTGGGAGCGTGGAGTTTTAACCACTGGACCACCAAGGAAGTCCCAGCCACCATGTATTCTTCAGACTCTTTTTATCTTTTTCTCTTGTTTTATTTATTTTGTAGTGAAGTATAGTTGATTTACCATGTTGTGTTAATTTCTGGTGTAATGTGATTCAGTTGCATATATATACATATGTATATTCTTTTTCAGATTCTTTTCCACTGGTTTATTACAGGATACCGAATATAGTTCCCCGTGTTATACAGCAGGACCTTGTCCTATATCTATTTTACATATAGTAGTGTGTATCTGTTCATCCCAAACTCCTAATTTGTCCCCTCCCCCCACCTTACCCCTGTCTTTCCCCTTTGGTAACGGTAAGTTTATGTCTGTGAGTCTGTTTCTATTTCGTAAATAAGTTCATTTGTATCATTTTAGATTCCACATATAAGTGATATCATATGCTATTTGTCTCTGTCTGACTTACTTCACTTAGTATGATAATCTCTAGGTCCATCCATGTTGGTGTAAATGGCATCATTTGGTTCTTTTTTATGGCTGACTAGTATTCCATCGTATATGTAAACAACATCTTCTTTATTCATTCATCTGACAAATACTCTTTTCAAAACATAGCCGTAATAGCATTATTACACCTTCAACTGTTCCAACCATGACGACTGCAAGAATGTATACGTGATCAAAGTTCATAAAACTATACATAACCACCACCAAAACAAAAAACAAAAAAAGCGCACGTAGGGACTTCCCTGGCATTCTAGTGGTTAAGACTCCTCATTTCCACTGCAGAGGGTGAGGGTCCAATCCCTGGTTGGGGAATTAAGATCTCACATAAACTAATATTTTTTTTTTTAAGTGCATGTAAAAACTGGTGAAATCCAAGTATCGGTACCTGAGTTGATTGTACGGTACCAACATCAATCTCCCGGCTTTGACAACACACTGTGGTTATTGGGGGATATTATTGGGGGAAGATATTATTGGGGGAAGCTGGGTGAAGGGTACATAAAGGTGAAGGGTGCCAGTTCTGCACCCTTTTCAAAATTAAAAAATTGTAAGTAAAACAAACCCCTGCAGAGTCAGAGTTTGGGTGCGGTGACGGAGGTCACCTGTGCAACTGCAGCGTTGGATTCCCTCTTTAAATTTTAGTATTTTCTTCATCATGGATTTCTTTTGCATTAATTTTTATTTAAAAAAAATATCACACAAACATACTCATATTGATAACTGAGTCATTTGGGGCGCTGTTAAATTTCGCCTAATTCTTGCCCTGAGATTTATAATCTCAAGGGATGGACCCTGCAATATACATTGTTGTCCTCTTGCTTCCTGCTTCTGACACAAGAAAGTTTGAGACGTGCGGCCCGCGGGCACTGGGGAGCCACGGAAAGCTCTTGAGCTGGGGAGTTTCCGCTGAGTGCAGACTCCAAAGGTTTACAGTTGGTGGGGAGATGGAACCAGCGGGACGGGGCGAGGGGGCGGCCGCCGGCATCCCGGGAATCGGGCAGGGGGGTCCCGCGTTTCTCCGCCGGGGGCCAACCAAGGGGGTGCAGCTCCCGCGCCCCATGTGCCGCGCCAGGACCCGGATGTACGGCGCGCGGGTCGCCGGGCCTGCCGAGGATGCCCCGCGCAGCGCCGCCAGGCGCCTCGCTGCACGCGCTGGCGGCCGCGGCGCGGTCCAACCATCTCTTCCCCCCACGCCGCCGGGCAACCGGTCACGCACCTGGAGGCCGCCTCGCGCCGGGGTCCGCGGCACCTGGCTGCATTGTTGTCGCCTCCGCTGCCTACTCCCTCCCCAGAAGGCACCCAGCACCCGCCCGGACCTGTGCCGGGCTCGTGCCCCTTTAAGAAGCCAGAGCCGGCCAGGAGTGGGCGTGGTCGCCGCGAGCGAAAGAGGGGGGCGGTGTCGGGCCGCCCTGATTGGCCCGAGGCCCGGGCGGTGGCTGCGCGCGCCTGCGCAGTGGGCGGTCGCGCTCGCCGCGGGGAGGAGGGCGCGCGGAGGCTAATTGGCCGCCGCGGCGGCCCCGCCCGCGAGTGGAGGGCGATCACGTGACGCGACGGCTGGGGGCTCCCGGCGCGGGGGACGCTGGTGGCCAAGATGGCGGCGGAGCTGGTGGAGGCCAAAGTGAGTGAGCGGCGGCGGTGCCGGCCAGGGCGGGCGGGGGGGCGGGGGCCGGGCGGCCGGCCGAGGTCTGCGCCTTCCGCCCGGGGCCCCACGGCGCGGCCCGCCCGCGGCTCGGCGTCCGGCCCCCTCGCCCGCCCCTGGCCCCGGGGCTCCGGTTGCGGGCGGGGCGCGGAGAGGCCGGGGGCGGGGCCCCCAAAACCTCACCCCAGCCTTCGCGCCGGGGGTTCGGCCCCCAGGGGGGAGGTTGGGTTCTCCCTCCTTCAGCCCGAGAGGTTAGGGTCCGTATCTCCCCAGGCACGGGCACAGGGCCGCGCCTCCCAGCTTGAGGCACCGTCTCCCTCGGCAGCGTGACGAGCTGGGCTGCTCGTCCCCTCCTCGAGGTCGGCGCTCTTTGGCCTGGGGGAGTGTCTGCGCCTCCCCGCCCCTCGTGGTACAGTGGGCTGGCATCTGGGGGGTCAGCCTCCTCGCCCAGGTGACCAGGCTGGGGTTGGCGATTCCCTGCTCAGAAGGGTCCCCTGACTTTTCTGCCACCGCTTCCACCATCCGGGGTGATGAGCTGGGGTCCTGAACCGCCCCCAAGCGCAGTGTGTCTCTTGGGGTCTGTACTCCTGGCTGTGGTTTGGAGCCCATGTTCAGCTCCCGCTCAGCTCCCAGAGCCCCGCCCCCCTCCTGACACCCTCCTCACTCCGGAGTGGGCGCGCTGTTAACTGAGCTTGCCCTCCCGAGTGGGCTGGAGCCCTGGCCCCTGTGTCGGCGCCCTCCTAACTCTCTCCCCTCATTCTTGGGTCCTGGTCTGTTCCTTTCTCCTCCCTCGTTTTTCTCAGGACGGCATCTGTGCCGCTTTGGACTGTGCTCCTGGGGCTCTGAACCCCATACTCGCGGGATCAGACCCCATTTCCAAACCTTGTCTGTTTCCCTTATACTGTACCCCATCGGGAGTCTTCTGCTCAGATCACAGTCCTCTCCCACACAGGCCCCAGGACCCCTGCTTCAGATCTGTTTAGGCACCCCAGCTCTGCATCTGAGGCCCCTCTCTTTTTGCCAGTCTCTTATGGTGAGCCTTGGAGAGTCCCTGGTTTGTTGCAGGGTAGGGTAGTTAGGGTGATCACGTGGCGGGCCGGCTGAGAGCTCCCCGTGCGGGGAACCCTGATGGCCAGTTCCTAGTCCTTCTCCCCCATATTCTTGTTTCGGGTCCACATTCCACATCCCATGGATGACCCGACCCCCCGCTTCTCCTAGTTTGGGGCCCCTTTTAACCCTCTTGGGAGTAAGCTGGGAGCATCCGTCTCCCGGGGGATGTATCTTCCCCCAGATGCCTCCCCGAGGTGAGGCTCCGGAACCCTTGCCCCAGACCAGGCTCGGGTTGTTCCCTGAGAAGTTTACTCAAGGCCGCTGGTCCCAGGGAGGTGGGGGACAGGACCGAGGCACCGCCCCCTCCGCCTGCTGGTCTCTCCTCCCCAGGGTCCTGACCTGTAAACATTTTCTTTCTCTTGCTTCTCTCTCTCCTTACATCTCTCTTCCATTCCCACTGGGATCTGAAATGCAGCCCTCAAGGTTCTGTGATTATAGGGTATTGCCCTCCCTTCACCTCTGAGCGCCCTCCCCCTATACCTGCATCATACATGCAGCTGCCTCTCTGTGGAGTTCTGAGAAATTGAGACTTGCTCTAGAGATGTGGAGGTCTGAACTTTGCCAGCCCAAGGCGGCAGCCTGCGGCCTGAAGTCCCCTGGAGCCCTGAAATTTAACCTGCTCGGGGAGCTGTGGGGCTGTGGTGAGGGGCGCCCGCCCCCACTTCAGCCAGAGAATAGGGTCTGAACTCTTATACCATCCAGGGCCTTGAAATACGATCTGATGAACTCTATTTGACCCTCCGGTGGCTGGGACCCCCCCCCCCCCCCAGTTAGATCAAGTTGACCCTTTTTCAAGTGCTCTAAACCTTGAGCCTCGTCAGCCCAGCCTGCTCTGATCGTAGGGAGCCTTCTTTCTCCTTCAGTGCCTGCTGTCACCATGGAGTGCCTTGCATGCCATTGAAATGTTCCCCTCTTTTAGGCGCTGTCCCGGCCTTTCATAGTGAGAGCTGGAGACTGTCTTTTGGGGTGCAAGATGGGCTGGTCCGAGGGCAAAGCAAGGGGGGCCTAATAAGCTTGGAAATCTGAGACTCTTAACCGGAGGTCCCTGAAAGGGATTAGGGGGCAGGGGTGATCTGGGAACTCCCTGAGAGAGCGTGCAGTGACGTGCGCAGAGCTCGGAGTTCCTGGAGAGAGGAGCCCCTGTTAAGTTCAGCGCGGTTGCTGTTTCTCCACGCGGCTCCGGAGGAGCCCAGAATTGAGGCTCTGGAAGCCGTTGGGGCCTGGCGCTGTTTATAAACACAGAGCTGAGGGGCAGGCGGGTCAGGATGAAGCCACGGGCAGGAAGTGATCTGCGAAGCGCTTGGGGCTTCTTCCTGAATGTTTGCGCCCCGCTTGTGTGCCCCCCCCCCACCAGTGTGGAGGGCAGGCTCCTCAGCGGTGGCAGCTGCTGAGAAATCCGAGTCGTGAACATATGGCAGCTCAAGGGGTGTGCCTGGGATGCGCGTGCACGAGGCAGCTCCGGATGTCCCCAACCTGGTGGCAGAGGAAGGTGGGGGCGCGGCTCCCAGGGCCTGGGAGATGTGCTGTGGGCAGACTCCGAATGGCCAGGCCCACCTGCCTTTGGCTCCGTGGCAGGCGGTCGGCTTCCACAGGACATCGCCTCTCCCCTAGAGTGCCTTGGGCCTCTTCCAGAAGAAACATCTTGTCCGCAAACCTTTCTTTTCTGTTCAAGGTAGGAAGTCAGGCCAAGGGAGGCGAAGCCTCTTTGTTTTGAAAAGTGTTCGGACTCTGAGGGCCAGCAGACGGCTAGGTCCCTCAGGCAGGAGGTGCGCTGGGGAGCGAGGGGCTCCCTGGCAGCTGGGTGTGAGCGGAAGAAAACAGCCTCAGGAGTCCGATGGTCCCGAGTCCTAATACCACCAGTCCTGCTGTGGACTCTCGGGGAGGCCTTGGGCCAGCCGCTTCCCTCTCAGAGCCTCAGTTTTCTCATCTGTGTAGTGGACATCCATCCTCGCAAGGTTAGTGCCATGCTTAGCATTGGTAGGCGCTCCCCGTCAGCAGTGCAGGAGTAGGAGGGAGACCTTGCAGGAAAAGCCTGCCCCTGGAGGCTTTGCAGGCAGGACAGGGCCTCCCCGCACGTCTGTCTGTGTCATTTGGGGCCTGGCAGACCCCTCTGCCATCAGCAGGAACCTGGTACCTGGCGGGGGACAGAGGGGAAGAATGTTAGCATTCCCACCTTGCTGGAAGTGCAGAGAAGCTGGACAGCCAACCCAGGGTTGTCTGGGAACCTAGGGCAGAGCCTGGACTTGAACCCAGGGCTCCCGAGTTTTGGGGCCACCATCAGGTTCCACGGCTCACTCTTTGACAGCCCGGAAACGCCAGCGCCTCCTGGCATTGAGGCCACTATGCAAACAGCCTGGCAGGGGTCCCGCCCACCTCTGCCCGGCAGACTTGTTTTCTCATTGAGTTTAAGTGATTTATTGGTTTCTTTGGGTGCTGTCCTGCCCCAGGCATGCCAGCTTTCCATACCCACTCTTGTCGCTTGTACTTTTTCTTTTTCCATCCCCCCTGGAAGTTTCTCTTTCCCACCACGTTTCGTTCATCACAGGCCAGCTTCAGGGCTCAGCGTGGGTGGCCCCCGTACTCTGCTGGCCCATCCCTCCGGGATACTTTGTTTCTGTAGCTTATTGGGGAGCCCCGAGGGTCACAGAGGGCAGGCCACTGGCGGCCAGTCCCACAGAAAACATTGGGGTCCTCTGTGCTCTTGTGTTTGGTCTGATTTCATTGGAGGGGCCCTGCCAGGTAATAATTACCAGGCCTCGGTTATCACTTTGCTCAATTAACAGCCTCTGTGGCTACTGGATCCCCGAACTTCTCCGTCGGGGCGGATCCTTCCCCCAGGGGACATTCGATGATGTTTGTGGGACATTTGTGGTTGTCACGACTGGGGTTTGGGGGGCTCCTGGCATCAAGTGCGTGGGGCCGGGGGGTGCTGCTCCACACCCCCCCATGCTGGGGACGACCCCACCCAGGGAATGAACCGGCCCCAGTGTCCACTGAGCCGAGGGGAGGGAGCCTGCCAGGGGGACCAGCAGGTGCTTTGATGGCCTCGGCAGCGCTCAGCTGAAATAAGCTGGGTAGAGAGGAGCCACCCGGGCTTCCGAGTCGGGTTTGGACCTTGTCTGTAACTGGAGCTCACCCCAGACTGGCAGGGGTGTTTGAAGTGTCAGACTGAAGTGCACAATCACACGCCCAGCTGAGTCCCTGGCAGGTGAGTCGCGTAAGCGAGCAGTGGCTGCCGCCCTCCAGACCGAAGGGGAAGTGCGTTTGGCCGACGTTGGTTGAGCACTCACTCTGCTGTACTGCGTCGCCTCATCTCATCCTTCCCACATCCTGATGAGGTGGACCTGCCGTCCTCCCTGACGAAGAGACTGAGGGTCAGAGAGGCCGTCAGTGTTCTCAGCTAGGGAATGGCTGAGGCTGTTTATGGGGAAGCAAGAGTCCCAGTTCCTGCCCTGGGGATGCTTTCAGGCTTGAAGATGGGAAAAGAGGACCTAAAATAGAAGCAGTTGTGGGGGGGCAGTCAGAGGCGCTTTTTGCTGCGTTGGCGATGCTGGGGAAGGTTGGCGGGGGAGGAGGGGAACAGGGCTGAGCTGGGAGGGGGCCTCATAGGGGAGGGCGAGCCGGCAGCCTGAGCACAGGCGTGGAGGTGGGACCCAGCCTGGGCCAGGGGACTGGGGCCGAAGCTGTCTCCTCCTCCTGGGGGCGCCGGGCCGCGCCGGCCGGCCGCTGGCAGGGTCTCCCTTCGCTGTCCCCCCAGCTGGCCTGGGCGGCCCTGCACCCTGGCAGCGTGTCCCTCTGAACGTGTGTGTCTGTGGTTGCTCTTCCCCAGAACATGGTGATGAGTTTCCGAGTCTCCGACCTTCAGATGCTCCTGGGTTTTGTTGGCCGGAGTAAGAGCGGACTTAAACACGAACTTGTCACCCGGGCCCTCCAGCTGGTCCAGTTTGACTGTAGCCCTGAGCTGTTCAAGAAGATCAAGGAGCTCTACGAGACGCGCTACGCCAAGAAGAGCGCGGAGCCCGTGCCCCAGCCCCACCGGCCCCTGGACCCCCTGACCATGCACTCCACCTACGACCGGGCCAGCTCGGTGCCCAGGACTCCCCTCACGGGGCCTAACATTGACTACCCCGTGCTCTACGGGAAGTACTTGAACGGACTCGGACGATTGCCTGCCAAGACCCTCAAGCCAGAAGTGCGCCTGGTGAAACTGCCCTTCTTTAATATGTTGGATGAATTGCTGAAGCCCACCGAGCTGGGTGAGTCCCTGCCACCCCCGGGGGTGGCCCCACCGTCCGAGTTCTCCCAGCACTCACGGCCAGCCGGGCAGCCAACCCGGAGCATTTTCTGGGAAGCAGCAAGGGCCCAGGGGCTGCCGGGGCGGGGGGGGGGGGGGGGGCCTGTCCCTCCCGGGAAGCATAGGGGCCACCTTTGGGTCCTTGAATTAGTGACCTATTGCCGCGTAACAAGCTACCCCAAGTCCCAGCAGCTTGAAACAGCCAACACCTCAGTGCCTGAAGGTCAGAACTCGGGAGCGGCCTAGCTGGGTGGTTCTGGCTTGAGGTGGCTCAGGGGGTCACCGTCCAGCTGCCCGTCAGCCGGGGGCTGGGGCCCTGAGTCACGTGGTTGCTGGCTGTTGTCTGGAGACCCCAGTTCTTGCCACCTGGGCCTCCGTGGGCGGATCGAGCGTCCCCCCCCCCAGCGTGGTGTGGTGGGTCGCTTGCTCTGGAGCCCTGTGACGGGGTGGGGGGCTGCAGTGGAAAGAGGGAGAGAGCGTGAGCATGTGCACACACAAGAGTGCGTGACCCCGCGGGAAGCCGAGGGCTCTCCCTGGGGCTCTTACCACCTCGGCTGGGGAGCGTGTCTTTGCTTCTGCCGCGCTCCCCTGGTCGCAGGGACCAACGCTGGTGGACACGGGCTGCACTAGGCTGGACCACCAGGAGGCAGGGGGCCCTGGGGGCCACCTGGGAGGCTGGCGTCCGTGCTCTTCCTCCTGGTGGCAGAGGGGCTGGAGGTTCGATCTGAGTTTCGACCTGACCTTCCCTCCCGCTCCCACCCCCACAGAAGGCTGTTTCCTGGTAGGCAGCTTGCGGGAGTGACCTTGGTCAGCGGGTTCAGGCCTGTCCACACGGGCCGGCTCATCAGGGCACGGCTAGGTGTGCCTCCAAGAGGCGGGGCGCAGCCGCAGATGAAGGAAATGAGGCCGGGGAGCCCCGTCCTCGTTTCTCTGTCCGTTCCATCGACGGAGGGCCTGCTGTGTGTCAGGCCTGGAGCAGTGGCACGCAGGTGGGCCCCGGCCCTCCCGGGCAGCCGGGTGACGGGCCTGGGAGGGGAGAGCAGCCCGGACTCAGCCGCAGACGCCCCCGCTTCCTGGGCCTCCGCGGCCCCGGAGAGCGAGTGGAACGCGATGGGGCTCTTGGCGCCCCTCAGGTTTTACCAGGTCCCTGAGTGTCCTGGAGACCCCTGTCCCCGCTCACCCCCCCACTCCGTCACAGCCAGCCTACACCTGAGCGCCTGCTGGGCGGACACCCCCCTCCCTGCCCCAGGGGGATACAGCAGGGAGCCGACGAGGCCCCCCACGCTTGTGGCGGTTCCCGTCTGGCACCCCTCGTCCGGGGCCTCGGGGTGCCCCCGGCCCGTCCCGGCGCTGTGGGCGCTGCCGCCTGCCACGGTGGGCCCTGGTCACGCGTCAGTCCCCACGCGCTGTGGCGGAGGTCCCAGCCCTTCCGCACCCCCGCCCGCCATGCCCCTGGCCACGCGGCTCCATCCCCCGCAGCCCTGCTGAGCCAGCGGCCTGCCTGGTTCGGCCGGGGGGCCCCTCACGGCACACAGGCCTCAGCGGCAGTCCCGCGCCCTGCGGCCCCCTCCGTCCTGCCCTAGGTGGGGAGGGGGGAGGCCTGGCAGCCACCTCTCCCCTCCTGTCTCCAGCCCTTGGACTTGGTGAGGGTGGGCTGGAGGGGCACTGCTGGTGGTCCTGGCCCTGGGGTCTGAGGCCCTGCGCTCTGGCCTGGGGTTCCGCCCTCCACTGCCTTCTCTCTGGCATCAGGAGGTATTTCTCGCAGCCCCCAGGTGGCAGGCAGGTGGGTTCACCAGCACCCATCACAGGGGTGATGCGGCAGCGCTGGAGACCCAAGGTCCCTTCCTGAGTTTCTCCAGGACGACCGTCCCTGTCTCTGCTCCCCCGAGCCTCTCTCTAGATGCCAGGACCCATCCCCTCCACTCCCCACCCCCCACCTTGCCCTCCCCCCACCCCCCACAGGCTTTGGAGCCGCAGGCCTGGCTGGCCGGCTGGCTGGCTGATTCGGGTGATGGAGCTGACGATTCAGTCTCCTTACGACGGACTCAGGCACGATCTTTGTAACAGGGAGGCTGCAAGGTGGGCCGTGCACCCGACAGGGGCCGTGACTGGAGGTGGCTTTGAACTTGGGGCCGGCAGCCTCCCTCCCCTGCCTGGACCGTGGGCTTCCTTCCTGCAGGAAAACGTGCAGTCATCCCCGCCCCACAATGCATCACTTTGCCCTGAGCCCCCGGGGACCCCGGTCACCTGATCTCCGGGAGAGTCTGCTCCCCTGTCTACACCAGGAATCACTCTGCTCTTGGCTCAGAACAAAGAGGCCGACCCCACCCTGCCTTGGCTCCCACCCACTCCCCTGACCCTCTCCCAGGATGTACCCTTTTCTCGGGGCTCCTGTCTCCTCAGGGACTCCCCGGGGGCCGCCCGGCTTCCTGGGGGGGCTTCATCGTGCACAGGCGCCGGCCCTGAAGCTGGCTGGTCCCCACTGTTCCCGGGCTGGCAGTTCTGTCCACCCGGCCCTCACCCCAGTTGCCTCCCCACAGCGAGTCCTGCAGCGCGGGCACTGCCCAGGAGCCACCTCAGGAGGCTCTAGACAGCTTTCCCTTCGCCTCACTCCTGGTCAGGGCCTGCTGACCAAAACGAGGCCCGAACACTCCGGTCCTGTTTCCCCGGGAGAGCCGCCGGCCGGCTCTGGGATGGAGACCGTGCCCGGCCGACAGCAGGCATAAATCACGCGGGGAGGAATGTTCGGGCTGGGGGAGGGGAGGGGAGTAATAGAGCCACAGACCGGGAGCTGGACGGAGCTCAGGAGACAGATGATCCACTCTAGCAGGCGGGTGGGGGTCGATGCCCAGAAAGGTCAGGACACTAGCCCAAGGTCACACAGCATCCCGAGAAAGGGACTCCGGGGCCCCATGCTCAGCCACCTTCCCTCCTCTGTCCCCTTCCCTGTGCCGTTGGCACCTTGCTCCGCTGTGGGGAAGCCCCGGTCCTGAACCACATGAGGGTTTTGGCCCCCGGCCTCTGCTCAGGGTGGGGAGCCCAGCTGTCTGGGCCAGGCACCCCCGGGCCCGGGCGCTTGCCGCTCACCCAGAGCAGAGCTTGGGGGGCCGGGAGTGCAGTCTTGGGCCCAACACTGCTGTGTGGGGCTCAACTCCCTTGGGGCCTGAGGGTCCCCCAAGCCTGGCCACTTGGGGTGTCAGCAGGCAGAGGCTGGCTGGGGAGGCCCAGACCTCAGGGCCAGGTGCCTGGGGGAGACGAGGTCCTGTCGTAAGACTCGTCATGGGCAGAAGGGAGGAAACCCGGCCTGGCCCCGCGCTATTCCTCAAGGCTGCTGGCGTCCTGTGGGCAGCGCCTTGTGGGCTGGGACCACTGCTGCGGCCCAGCAGGGTGAGTGAGCTGCCCCCCCGGTTCTCCTCACACCCCGGGAGGTGGTCGGCGCCGACTCTGGTGGAGAGCCGCAGGTCCGGCGCCCTCCCCGTCAGGCAGGGCTCGTGTATCAACACGTCCCGTCCCTCGCTCAGGTGGTGAGCGCTTTGGCTGGTATTGCCCAAGCAACAAGCAAGGTCCCTGGCATGGCGCGTTTTGCCAGAAGGCTGCCCTAGAGGTGATTAAATGGTGATGGGCAGGGGGACTTCCCTGGTTGTCCAGTGGTTCATAAGACTCTGTGCTTCCACTGCAGGGGCGCGGGTTCGATCCCTGGTCGGGGGACTAAGAGCCCATGTGCCGTGTGGCGTGGCCAAAAAATAAAAATTGTATAAAGTTAGTAAATAGTGATAGGGGAGGAATGCTCTGATCAGGGAGTGCAGGGTTCCCATGGGGGCTGTCGTACAAGGACCCCCTTACTGTGCATTCGTGGGGAGGTGGCAGTCAGGAAGGCTTCCTGGAGGAGGTCACAATCGCATCCAGATCCAAGGGCTAAGTAGCAATTAAGCCCGACAAGGGGGAGCGGGGTGTCCAGGCAGAGGCCTGGTGGTGAGAGGGCTTGTGAATGGAGGCCATTGTGACCGGAGGGTGTCGTGGCGCAAGCTGGGGGAGGGAGACCGTCCTGGAAGCACGAGATGGGTGGGGTGGGGAACGGTGGGACCTTGCTGAGGGCTTCCCAGCTTTTCCAGGTGTTGTTTTCCTGCGTCCTTTCTGAGGCGGGTAATACCCCTGCAATGCAGAGAGGCAGAGTGGCCTGCCTGCTGCCCCACTGGCAGGCCCGTGGACCCTCTGTGGGATCCTTGGGGCCGTTCCATATTGCGAAGCCTGGACCGTCACGTGGCAGTCTGTGTGCTGTGTCCCAGCTCCAGGGGCAGGCAGCCTGACCCACTGGGCTGGCTGGGCCTTCCCTGCCGGCGGTGGTGACGCCAGCTCTGCAGCAGGCGGGTGCCTTGGGGAGCACCCAGCATGACCTTGAGGGGGCCCGCAGGTGGGCGTGGAGGTTGTCCCAGGCAAGGCCTCAGCCTGCCCCAGGTCCCGCTGGAGGTGCCTCACCTCCATTGCCTGTGATCCCCCCACCCCCGACGTTCTGCACGCCCTTGGTTTTCACCTGCCCAGCCTCCTCTCTGGTATCTTCCCCCACCGGGCTTCCCCCCAGCAGCCAGAGGAAGCTTTTAGAGTAGCAGGCTTGTCCCATTCCTCCTCCCTCTCGCCCAGCCTAACCCTGACCCAGACCCTCACCCTCGCGCACGCCGCTCCAGCCTCCTGCAGCACCCCAGGCCTGGTCCTGCCCCAGGGCCTCTGCACGTGCTGTTTCTTCTGCCTGTGCCATTCTTCTGCAGACACCCACCTGGCTCTCCTCGCCCCATCGCCTGATCTAAAGCTTATCTCTCTTCTCTTATTACCACTCTCTTCCTCCGTGACCTTGCTCCCAACCCTGACATTGTCGAGCCCCTGGAACTGGCTTGTTCCCCACTGCATGCGTGGGGCAGCGTGAGGTGGGACGTGAGCACAGGCCTGGAGCCGGGGAGCAGCCTGCAGGCTGCGGTGAGAATGCCTTGGAGCCCCTCCTTCCGTGCTTGTTCCTCCCCTAACCCACCGGCGGGAAGTCCGGGCTCCTCATCGCGTGAGTGGAGGAGCTGGGGTTTGAACCCAGCGCCCTTAACTGGGGCTTGTAGTACCCCTTCCCTCGCCCCGGCTGTGGAGCGGCCCCCGCGCCCAGCCCGGAGCACCTGTTTTCCCGCCTCCTCCAGGACGCCTCCGCCATCCCCACTGGGGCCCAGGTGCGGGGGGCTGCCTGCGGAAGGGCTTCAGGCCATTAGGAGGGAGACCAGTCCCGGCCAGTGGAATTCTTAAAATCTCCTTTTCTTTCTGTTTAAACTTTTGTAAAAACACGTGTTCATCATAGAAAACACAGGTTAACAGCAGAGAAGTCCGGCGCTTGTAGCCGCTGCTGCCTTCTCTCTGCGCCAGCAACCTCAGGTGTGTGGTGTGTCTTGGCTGCTGGTTTGTCACCCGTCACCCCCCCCACACACATCCCCAGTGTGTAGTGAGCACCTGCTGAGGTCATTAAATAGTCTTTGCTGTGGCGGTTGGTGAGACTGTCTGGCAGTCGTCCGCGTGTGCCTCGCCCTCTGTCAGGGTCTCCGACGGAGCCCGGGGGCTGAGGCCCTGGTTCAGTTTCTCCTCCTGGGATTCCCACTCCCCTGAGGACCCTGGGGCAGGGGTTCTCCCTTTAGTCCCTGAGAGGCGCTGAGACCCGTGGGTGTGCTTGGGGGGGAGGGCGTGTACCCTATCCCATCCCACGCCCCCCCCCCCCGCCGCCTGGCAGGGGCCCCCCACCACCCTGCTGTGCAGCATGGGCGACAGTAGGGGTCCCTTTGGCTCTGCATCCACAACGAGCCAAAGACATGGGAGCATTGTGTTAATTCTCTGGAGGTGAAGGTTTGGGAGAAAAATGGAGCCCGGAAAGAGGTGGGGGGGGGGTCCCCAGGGTTGCTGGTGGGTTGGGCTGGGGGTTGCAATTTTTAAATAAAAGCACTCAGGTTAGGCTTTCATTCCAGTGGCTTTGCAGGGGCTTAGAAGACACCAGGGCTGTGTAGATGGCTGGGGGAGGAATGTTCTGGAAGAGGGGATGGCGAGTGCAAAGGCCCTGAGGCAGGTTGTTCTTGGCAGGTAGGGAGTGAGAGGAGGCAGCCCAGCCCCGGGTGGCTGCGGTGGAACTAAGGCCACCAAGGCAGGGGACAGAGTTCCCCCTCCCCCGCCCCCCTCCCAGGCCCTGAGCTGGGCGGAGCCAGGAGACCAGCAGGGGTCCTGCCTACCGATCAACTGAGCACGGGTGGGGAAGGGACCGCCCTGGGTGCGTTTGGAAATCCGCGCCCACGTCATTGGCCAAGGGAGCTGATCGTGGAGGAGGGGGCGAGGGTCACAGACGCTGCTGAGAGGGTAGGGCTGTCACTGCTGCTGGATGGCGAAGGCCTGGGCTTGGGGGACCCCCGCCCCCTCCCGGTGGTACTGCGTGTGCAGGGTCCCAGCTGTGGTGGCAGCGGGCCTCCCACCGGCCACTTGGCTTCCTCGGGGGAGCAGTGAGCTGCCCCAGGCTGATGGCACGGCAGAAAATCGGGACTGCGTCCCCTGCCCCCACAGCAACCTCACCGAGAAATAGGAGTCCTTCCGGGAGGGGGACTCCGGATCCCGTCCTTCAGCCACCTGTCTCGCAGGTTCTGTAGGAAGAGCTCCTCGGCTGGCGGGCGGGCTGTCCCCTCCCCTGCCCCCCGGGGGACTCTGTGGGATGGGGGAGTGTTTGCACCCCCCCACGCAGCCTTTGCAGCCCAGCTCAGATGTTGTGAGGCCCCCTCCCCCCATAAGTAATCGCCCCGGGCTCTTTGGGCAGGTCCGGGCGCATCTGCAGGTAGCCTGCGTGCACCCCAGCCCTCCAATTAGGCGGCCCTTCTCCGGGGCCCCAACCGGGACTCCAGAGGGACCAGCCCTCCCTGCACAGCAAGCAGGAACTGGCAGCAGCAGCAGCGTGGCGGTTTCAGCAGCCCCCTCTTCCTGAGCGCCGTCTCCGGCCCTGGCACCCTGAGGAACCGGGTCCCCTGCGCGGAGGGCGCACAGGCTCGGGTGGGGGCGGGGGTGTGAGCTGAGCAGAGCTGGGGTACAAACCCTAGCCCGGGAACTCTGGCTTGGAAGCCCGAGCTGCTTTTACATTCAAATCGTGTTTGCTTTTTAAATAGCCTGCCCAAGGTGGTGCTTTGGAATTCAGAAGGTTCTGAGGCAGGGGTGGGCCCCAGGGCCGCCTGCTCCCTATGGGCCCCCCAGCCATGCCCGGGCGTGTGCTCACCCTCACTGGTGGCTGCCCTCACTGGTGGCTTTCGTGGTACAAGGCAGAGTGGGGACGTGGAGGCAGAAACCATGTGGCTTGCAGAGCCGAAAATATGTACACTCCAGCCCTTTACAGGGACAGTCTGCTCACCGCGGTTCTAAAGAGTTTGCAGCATAAAGAAAGCAGACGCCTTGCCTACCCCCCCCCCCCCCCCCGACTTCGCAGTTGTGGCCAGTTCTGGCGTCCCCTCCCCAGAGGCGGCTCTTGCACTGATCCCCCGCTCCCCCTTCTCGGTTTTGGGTACACAGATAGCCGCCTGAGGTACGCACTGCTCCGCACCTGCTCTTTCCACCTAAAACCATCTTGGGGGTTAGTGTCTGTCAGAGCATAAAGAGCCGCTTGGTCCATGGCTCCGTGTGTTCACGGGAGCGTAGTATTCCTCCATGTGGAGCCCGGAGCTGGTCTTTAATTAATTAATTAGTATCTGTTCATTGGCTGCGTTGGGTCTTCATTGTGGTACGCGGACTTCTCAGTGCGGTGGCTTCTCTTGTTGTAGAGCACGGGCTCTAGGCGTGTGGGCTTCAGTAGTTGCAGCACGTGGGCTCAGTAGTTGTGGCTCACGGGCTCTAGAGCGCAGGCTCAGTAGTTGTGGCACACAGGCTTAGTTGCTCCACAGCATGTGGGATCTTCCTGGAGCAGGGATGGAACCCGTGTCCCCTGCATTGGCAAGCGGATTCTTAACCACTGAGCCACCAGGGAAGTCCCCGGGAGCAGATCTTGACCAACCACGTGGGTGGGCATTTAGGTCATTAGCAATCTTTTGCTGATAAGAGTCCCGTCTGGCCGTGGCCTCGGCCCTCCTGTGCGCGCGCCCGCCGTCTGCAGTTGCTGCCTCCCGAGGGGTTGGTCGTTTTGGTGGATTGTACTAGCTTGCCCTCCCTTGAGGTTTTCACTCCTCCCAGCCACAGCCTCATCAGTTTATCAGACTTCTCAGTTCCCTTCCAGGCTCCCAATTTGACAACTTCTCAGTGTAGTGGGGGTGTTTTTTGGGTTTTGTTTAATTTTTTTTATTTGTTTTTGGTTTTGCCTTCATCAATTTTTTTTTTTTGGCTGAGCCTTGAGGCATGTGAGATCTTAGTTCCCCGACCAGGGATCTAACCCACACCTCTTGCAGTGGAAGCACAGAGTCTTAACCACTGGACTGCCAGGGAAGTCCTCAAATTTATTTATTTTATTTATTTTTAAAAATTATTTGCTTATTTATTTTGGCTGCATTGAGTCTTCATTGCTCTGCGTGGGCTTTCTCTAGTTGCAGCAAGCGGGGGCTATTCTTCATTGCGGTCGCGGGCTTCTCAGTGCGGTGGCTTCCCTTGTTGCGGAGCACAGGCTCTAGGCGTGCGGGCTTCAGTAGTTGTGGCACACGGTCTCAGTAGTTGTGGCTCTCAGGCTCAGCATAGGCTCAGTAGTTGTGGCGCACGGGCTTGGCTGCTCTGTGGCACGTGGAATCTTCCCGGCCCAGGGATTGAACCTGGGCCCTGCATTGATTCTTAACCACTGTACCACCAGGGAAGTCCCCCCAAATTTATTTTTAAACTGAAGTATGACTGACTTACAATTTGATTTTACTTCCTGGTGTACAACATAGTGACTTGATATTTTTATTCGTCGCAGAATGATCACCACTTCTCAGTGTAGTTTTACATTTTTAAACACTGAGATATAGTTTATATACAATGAAATCCACAGATATTTAGTGTGTAATTGGAGTTTTAGCAAATGCACATGCCCCAGTAACCCCAGTGCCACCAAATACAGAAGATTTCCATGACTGCTAAGTTGCAACGGGGCCCCTTCCCAGGTCATCCTTGCCTCCCCTCACCCCGCCCCAAAGGCAGCCTCTGTTCTGAGTTCTGTCACCGTAGATTAGTTTTGCCTGTTCAGGAAGGTGACATAACGCGCGCGCATGTCCTTCTCTGCGTCTGCTTTCATTTGGCTCAGCTTTAGGGCTTCAGTTTCACCCATGTCGATGCATGGATTACAAGTTTTGTTGTGTGAATATACCGCAGCTTGTCCGTTTGTTCTTCTGTTGCGGGCACTTGGGTTGTTTCCAGTTTAGACCTACTAGGAATAAATTAGCCTAGTGTTCTCACACAGGTCTTTTCATAGACATACTTCCATTTACTTGGGAAATACCTAACAGATTGCTGGTTACAGGGTAAGTGTATGTTTAACTTTGTTAGTCATTGCCCAACAGTTTTCCACAGTCAATGTAGCATGTTACAACCACTACCATCCCCAGCAGAGTGTCGTGGTTGCTCCACATCCTTGTCAGCACTTAGAATTGTCATCTTGTCATTTTAGCCACTCTAAGTGGGTATGTAGAGGTTTTAAACCAATCTGGCATTCCTGGGCCAGATCCCCAGGGGCCCTGGCTATTTGCTAATATTTTTTTAAGGATTTTTTTGCATCCACGTTCATGAGGGTTATTCAGCTGGGGTTTTCCTTTCTCATTGCACTTCTGTCAGGTTTTGAAAGCAGGGTTATGCTGGCCTCGTTAAAATGAGTTGAGAAGAGTCCTTCCTCCTCTACTTTCTGGAAGACTTTATTTATTTATTTATTTTTGGCCATGCCATGCAGCTTGTGGGATCTCAGTTCCCTGACCAGGGGTTGAACCCTGGCCCTGGAGGTGAAATCCCAGGATCCTAACCACTAAGCCCCTGGGATACTCCCTGGAAGAGTTTATATAAAGTTTATATGGTTTCTTCCTTAAACGTCTGTTTGAATCCACCAACCTGGACCTGCAGTTTTCTTTGTGGAAAGGTTTCTAATTATGAGTTCAGTTTTTTTAACTGATAAAAAGTTTTTCAAACTTCCTTTGTGTTTTGGTACCGGTTTTGATAATTTACGTCTTTGGGAGAGTTTGTTCCTTTCATCTAAGCTGTCGAGTTTACTGGCATGAAGCTACAGCCCCCTGTTGAAGGCTGTAGGATCTGTACTGCTGTCTACCTTTCGTTCATGACAGTTTAGTTTATGTTCTCACGATCTTATTGTTCAGTCTGGCCAGGTGTTTATCAAAGAACTTTGACTTTGTTGGTTTTTTCTGTTGTTGGCTTTCTGGTTCACTGACTTCCATCTTTAATTTCCTTCCTTCTAATGGTTTTGGCTTTTAGTTTGTACTTCTTTTTCTAGCTTCTTGTGGAGGAAGTGTACAGCATTCATTTTAAGCCGTTTTCATTCTTTTTAAAGAGAAGCATTTTAAAGCTATAACTTTCCCTCTCACGACTGCCTTAGCTGCCTCCCACAAGTTGGAGTATTGTGTTTTCTCATTCAGTTCAGAGTGCTTTCTGATCTCGCTTGGGGTTCTCAGTGCAGTGATGCCGGCTCTTCCCTGCCAAGGCCCCCATGCCCTGGCAGACGTGCTCCCTGCTTCTGCACCCAGTGCCCCGTGATGGCGAGCAGGCGTCTGTGTGCACCTCCGCTGCTGCCCTCCTCATTCATGCCTCTTGCTGTGAGCCAGGCCAGGCTGCTCTGTGACTCTTATTTTCTGCACTTGGAGGTTCACTGCCAGTTCACTTCCTTATCTCCTCGGCCAGCCTGTGGGTCCCTGAGGCGCGACCCTGTTCAGCTTGTCCTTGTCCCCTCCAGCAGGCAGTGCTGTGCTGGGCCCACTGAGAACTCATGATGTGCAGGGCCTGGGCCGAGCACTGTGGGGCTGGGCACGTGCTCACAGGCGCCCAGAATAGCCCTGCGAGTTGGGGACAGAGTTGTCACCGGCCTCCCACAGACCTGGAGAAAGTGGCTGGCCCCAAGGCACGCAGCTGGTATGCTGTGTCCTGCCGGCCCGGCAACGCTCTTCTGCCCACCCGCAGGCAGTCCTCAGTCCTCTTGAATAGATGTCCAAGCTGCTGAGGGCTGAAGAGGCTGCTGCTCTGCCAGTGGCCCTCAGTGGGGGACACGAGGGGGTGGGGGTGGGGGCGTGAGTGTCCCCTGAACCATAGGCTGTGCTTCTCCTTACCCAGGAAGGGGCAGGATGCCCCCATCCCCCCGGCAGCCCTCGCATCCATCCCACCGGGGTGGGGCTCAGCCTCCCGTTTCCTGCTTCCCAGTCTGAAGAGGGCCAGGCCCGTAGGAATGAATGACTGTGGTCGGCGCCCTCTCCAGGGACCAGACGTGACCCTGACCCCAAATTTGTCTTCAGTTCCACAGAATAACGAGAAGCTTCAGGAGAGCCCGTGCATCTTTGCCTTGACGCCCAGACAGGTGGAGCTGATCCGAAACTCCAGGTGCGCTGTGCCTGCCCTCTGCCCGGCCAGGGAGCCTTCGCCAGGCCTGCAGCAGACCCTGGGCGCGGTGGTGGGGAAGGGTGGCCCCTGCGCCAGCTCAGGGCGTGCACGCTCTCTCCACCTTCAATGCACAGCCCCGAGGTGGGCCAGTCACCCCCCTTTATCAGGGTGCCACACTTGCTGCTCCCGACATCGGGGTCGGGGCATTCTTTGTGCGGCAGCGGCCCTGCCCCCACCCCCTCGGTGCCTGCCAGGAGCTCCCCAGTTGTGCAAACCACAGGTGTCCCCTGGGGGCAGGACCGCCCACGGTGAGCGGAGGAGGGATGCAGGCTGGTCCCGGGCTCTGACCCTGCCCTCTGAGGCCTTCAGTCTCCAGCTGAGACAGAAGTCACTGCCCGCCGAGCTGCGTCTCGGGCGCCAGGCCCACACCCACCACCCCTTTTCCTATCCACGCCAGCCCCCCATTATCCAGACAGGAGGTCATTTGCCCAAGTCACCCGTGAGTAAATGGTGGGAGAGAACGTTCTAGGCGATACCCCTTGGCCTTTAGTTGTCATGGGAGGTAGCGGGTTAGTTCCCCTGGCTGGTCCTTGGCGAAGGGTCACCGTGACCACCGGGCTCGCCTTCACTGACCCCTCCTCTCCTCCCCACGCACAGAGAACTGCAGCCCGGGGTCAAGGCCGTGCAGGTTGTCCTACGGTAAGCCAGGTGTACCGGGACCCTGGGGTGGGTGGGGACACGGCTCTCGCCCACCTTCAGCTGCCCCCCCCCGGGTGGCCCCGGGACCCTCTCAGACGCCCCCCCTTCCCGCTCTCTGGCCTTGTCCATGGGTGCCCCAGCTCGCAGCCCCACGCAAGCCAGACACGGGTCCTGTCGCCTGCACCCTGGGTCGCCATCTGTCCTCCCCGCCCCTCCCAGCGGGCCCTGTCCTGCCCAAGGTGCCCGCAGCCCCACGGTCCCCAATGTCCCTGCAGAATCTGCTATTCAGACACCAGCAGCCCTCAGGAAGACCAGTACCCACCCAACATCGCTGTGAAGGTCAACCACAGCTACTGCTCGGTCCCGGTGAGTGGGGCCCCCCCCACCGCCCGGACCTGCCGTGGGGGGTGGGGCAGAGAGTGCGGAATGAGGGGGCGCACACAGAACCCCTGTGGTGGTCACAGCCGGCGTGTCTGCTTCCAGGGCTACTACCCCTCCAACAAGCCCGGAGTGGAGCCCAAGAGGCCGTGCCGCCCCATCAACCTCACCCACCTTATGTACCTGTCCTCAGCCACCAACCGCATCACCGTCACCTGGGGCAACTACGGGAAGGTGAGCAGCCTCCAGAATCCCTCCCCGCCCTCCCTCCCCCACTCTCCTTCGCTCCCCTGCCTCCCCTGCCCACCCGCCTCTGGCTCAACCCTGACTGTCCTCCCCTCCCCCGCTCCCAGAGTTACTCCGTGGCCTTGTACTTGGTGCGGCAACTGACCTCCTCGGAGCTGCTGCAGAGGTTGAAGACCATCGGGGTCAAGCACCCGGAGCTGTGCAAGGCGCTGGGTGAGCCCTGGGCCTTCCTGCGTGGCTGAGTGGGGCTCCCCACGGTCCCCGGGGGGTGACATGGCTCCATCGCCGCTGACACCTGCCCTGGACCCCCCCCTCGGGTCCCCCCTCCCCCCCAAAGCCACTCAGTGCAAAGGCCCTGAGGCAGGACGAGCCAGGTGTGCCAACAGCCCCCAGCAAGCTCAGGGAGTGGGATGCGAAGCGCGGGTGGGGGCTGCCGGGGTCCATGGGCAAGGAGCCTCGGCGAGCTTGCCGGGAGGCGAGCACCCCCAGCGATCGCGGCTCCGGGCGGGCGCTTCTTGCTGCTGTGCGGGGACGGGGTGGGCGGGGGCCAGCAGGGGACGGCTTCCCAGTGGGAGGCGCTCGTGATGATGAGGGTCTCGCTGGGAATGCTGAGACCATTCATTTTTTTCTTTTTTGTACTTTCAACAACCAAAAAAAGGGGGGATGGGGATACAGAGTATTTTAAAAAGCCAAAACTACCGCTTACACAGGCAGATGGAACCGTCCTGTGTCCTGCCCCAGGGGCTGCCCAGCACACAGTGGGGCCTCAGGAACGGCCTCTGTGATCCCCTGGAGGCCCTTGTGGGGTGGTTTCTGACTCCAGCCTCCAGGTCCGGGCAGTGGGGCCTGGCCGGTGGGGACACGGAGGCCAGCGTGGCGGAGTTAGGGCTCTGTGACCCCAGGACCTCAGCCTAAGCGCTCCACCCTGCTGCTGGCCTCTTTCCTCAAAGGGCCCTTTCTTCAACCCCACCCCCACCTGCCTGTGTCCCTGCGGGGACAATGGCCAACTTGACCAGAGGAGGCAGGCTCCCCGCACCAGCCTCGCCGGCTGCAGCACCACTTGGCAGGTGCAGGGATGGGTGTGGGGCTGGGCCCATCCAGGCACCCGTGGGCCCTGGGGGGCAGGGGTGGGGGGGGTGGGGAGGGGGGCACGGGCAGGGGGAGGCCTGGCTTAATCCCTCAGGGGCCAGCCAGGAGCCGGGGCCTGGGGCAGTGCAGGGGCCGCAGTGGCATGTGTCGAGGTGCAGAGGACAGCCTGGGCCCCTGCCGGGGCAGGCAGGGCTTCCTCTCTGAAGCAAGCCCCCAGCTTCCTTCCCGCAGCCAGCCTCAGGCTGGGCGTCACGGCTGCTGGGTTCCTCTCCGGTTGCAGCTGGGAAGTCCTGTTCTGTGTCTCACTTGAGCCCTTCCTGCTGCCTGTGCCCTCCCCCTGGTAGGCAGAGGAGGTTTGAGGTCTTGCTTTGAAGCATGGTGTGCACTGCACCCATTCGCAGCTGCCCTGGGTCTTTTTTTTTTTTAAGTTTATTTTTTAATTTTTGTTTGGCTACATTGGGTCTTCCTTGCTGCACACAGGCATTCTCTAGTTGGGGCAAGCAGGGCTACTCTTTGTTGCGGTGCGCTGTCTTCTCACTGCGGTGGCTTCTCTTGTGGAGCATGGGCTCTAGGTACATAGGCTTCAGTAGTTGCGGCACTCAGGCTTCAGTAGTTGCGGCACTCAGGCTCAGTAGTTGTGGTGCATGGGCATGTGGGATCTTCCCCGACCAGGGCTCGAACCCGTGTCCCCTGCATTGGCAGGTGGATTCTTAACCACTGTGCCACCAGGGAAGTCCCCTGGGTCTTTTTTTTTTCCCCCTCACCGCACGGCATGTGGGATCTTAGTTCCCCGACCAGGGATTGAACGAGGGTCCTCGGCAGTAAAAGCCCAGAATCCTAATCACTGGGCCGCCGGGGAACTCCCTGCCCTGGGTCTTTTTGAGGGGTCAAGGTCTCAGAGTCTACCATTCATTAGCACTTGTTAGACAGAGAGGGGAGCCGTAGGGTGGCTGAAGACAGCAGAGGGGTTGCCGGCATGGGGGGTGGCCAAGCTGGCAGGTCATCCTCAGTCCCATGTGGGAGGGGAAAGGAAGCTTCTGGAGGAGGGGGCGCAGGTGTTGTGTCGAGGAGGGGGGGGCAGTTCCAGCGTCCAAGCGGCGTGGTCTCCACTCTGCAGGGCCCCGGCGTGGTCCCCAGCCGTCTGGAGCTGGAGCTTACGCTGCCCCTCGCAGGCTGCTTGGCCAGCCTCCCTGCGCCCCCTGCAGGCCTGTCCCCGGGGCTGCAGTGGGCCGGTTTCCTTCCAGGCTTTTTTCCTGTACATCCAGGTTTTTTCCCACCGCTGGTGGGCTCACGGTGGGGTGGCTTTGGGGTGGCTGCCTGGATGGTGCTTGTGGCTCCGAGGGTCCCTGGTGGGCGCTCCTGGTCTTGGGGCTCCCCAGCCCTTGGAGTGGGGCCAGAGGCCCCGGTGGTTTCCATCAGAGTCAGCAGTCGCTGCAGGTGGCCTAAGGCAGCTCTTTGTTGCCTGGATCATTCCAGAAAAGGACAGTCTTGTAGGGGGGCTGCACCCCTCGTTCTGCACCCAGATTGTCGAAAATAAATGGATGCTGCGCAGGGCTTTTTTTTTTTTTTACTCTATTTATTTATTGCCTGCATTGGGTCTTCGTTTCTGCACACACGCTTTCTCTAGTTGTGGAGAGCGGGGGCTACTCTTCGTTGTGGTGCGTGGGCTTCTCATGGCGGTGGCTTCTCTTGTTGTGGAGCACAGGCTCTAGGTGCACGGGCTTCAGTAGTTGTGGCGCTCAGGCTCAGTAGCTGTGGCTCATGGGCTCTAGAGCGCAGGCTCAGTAGCTGTGGCGCATGGGCTTCATTGCTCCGCGGCATGTGGGATCTTCCCAGACCAGGGCTGGAACCTGTGTCCCCTGCGTCGGCAGGTGGATTGTTAACCACTGTGCCCCCTGGGCAGTCCCTACCCAGGGCTTTTTAGCATAGATGCTCCTCTTAGTCCCGGGTCCTGGAGCTAAAGCACGTGTCTCATCATCCTTGGAGACGGGCACAGGGTGCTCACCGCGTGGACCGTTGCCCCTCTGAAGTGGGGTGTTGAGGGTGTTCCCTGCTGCTCTCCTGAGCATCTCTGGCTGCTGGGAAAACCCGCCCCTCAGCCCCAGGCTTGCGGGAGCCTCTGTCCCGTCCTCGCTGACACTGGCCGCCCCTTTCCCACAGTCAAAGAGAAGCTGCGCCTGGACCCCGACAGCGAGATCGCCACCACAGGCGTGCGTGTCTCCCTCATCTGCCCAGTGAGTCGGGGCGCGCGGGTTCGTGGGGGCGGCCGGGTGGGCCGTGCTCTCCGGGCAGCTGCTCACACCCGTCGCCTCCTGCCCCTGCAGCTGGTGAAGATGCGGCTGTCGGTGCCCTGCCGCGCGGAGACCTGTGCGCACCTGCAGTGCTTCGATGCCGTCTTCTACCTCCAGATGAACGAGAAGAAGCCCACCTGGATGTGCCCGGTGTGTGACAAGCCAGCCCCCTACGACCAGCTCATCATCGATGGGTGAGTCGCTGCGGCGCACAGGGGTCCCACCGCCTGCCAGGCTGTGCTGGGCTCGGCCCCCCGCCTTGCTGGGCTCCTGGAAAGAGGAGCAGGGCCGTGCAGCTTCTGAGGCCTCCATGGTTCCTCCTGGGGCAGCTCTGTAAGCCTCGGGCTACAGAGAGAGGTGGGGGTCATCCCTGGGGGTCTTGTCAGGGCCTTTTCTTTTTCTTTTTAATGTTTATTTATTTATTTGCCTGAGCTGGGTCTCATTTGTGGCACGCGGGATCTTTAGTTGTGGCATACGGGATCTAGTTCCCTGACCAGGGATGGAACCCAGGCCCCCTGCGTTGCGAGCGCGGAGTCTTCGCCCTGAGGGTTTGTCAGGGTCTTTGCTGTGTGTGTGGCAATGGGGTAGCCTAGGGTTCAGAAGCAGGACCCAGGAGTTCCACTGCTGCTCCCTGCGTGCCCTTCCATTCTGAGTCTGTGTCTTCACCATGTAAAACGGGGACCCGGGAACTGCTAGCTTCCAGGCCACTGCATGATCTGGGGAGCTGCTTCTCAAACAGAATTCAGAGGTTTGGTCACATCCTTCACGTAGGAAGGTGAAGGAGACATATGTCTCCCCAAAACTCTGGCCGCCTTCTGTTGGGCCCTTTCCTAGGGGGCACCAGCGTGCGGCCAGGCTGTCCCCCGAGCCTAACCAGCGGGCCCTTCCCATGCCACAGGGGGAGAAGGGGAAAAAGGCCATTCTCTCCAAAAGGGAAACTTTGCTCTGGTCTTAAGTTTCCAGAAACCGAGCCCAGCACCTGACTGAGCGGCTCCTGCCAGGCGCCAGCCACACCCACTCCAGTCCCCAGAACCGGGGCTGGGGGAGGGAACTGGGCAGCCTGGGCAGGAGCAGGCCATGGGGCAGCTCTGGACCACCGACTGCACAGCCCCTCGGCTGCATGCCCCCTTCCCCTCCCCCGCACATGACGGCCGAGGCGCCGCTGAGGTGTGTGCCGTGGGGGAGGGAATGGCCCTGACGTGCAGTGGCCGCGTGTCAGTTGTCCCCACGGTCGGGCTCTTGTCTGCCATCTGGTCACTGCCCTGGAGGTCTTGCAAGCCCTCGCTCCCAGCCATCCAGGGAGGTGGACCTTGATCACGCCCACCTTACAGATGAGGAGACGGAGGCCCAGAAGGGGCGGCCACCAGCCCAGGCCCTCAGCTCACAGGTGGCCAGGCAAGGACTTGAACCCCAGTCTGGCGAGCTCTGAGCCTGGGTCCCCTCCCCAGAGGGGCCGAGCCGCCACCCCCACGCCGTCCAGCCTTCGGGTGGAGTGAGGAGGCCCCTGGGGCCACAGGGCTGGGCTTGAATGGCGGCTCTGTTCCTGGCCTGGCAGCTGTGTGCCCTGGCGCCTGCCTCCCCACCCCCCCAGGCCTAGAGCAGGTCACGGAGGCCCCGGTGGGGGTGAACTCTGACAGCTCCAGGGACAGGCGGGGCTGGGGTTGGGGAGTGTGACTGTGCCCTACACAGACTGCGATGATTCCATCAGCCTGTGCGGCCTGGGTATAGCCGGGAGGCTTCCTGGAGGAAGGGTCCTTGATAATTTGTTTATAAATAACATTTAATGTAAATATATTGTAATGCATTTATTTCTCAAGGCTTTGCAACTTTGTTTCTGGCCCTTAGCTGGGTCTTTGGGGGCCCCCAAAAGGACTCCATCCCAGACCCTGCCTTCAGGGAACTCCCACTGGGCTTGTGGGATGGGAGGACTAAGCCAGACACAGACATTCCTATTGTTTGTGCTCTGCTTGGAGAACAGGAGCCATAGAGTAGGGCTTTGGAGGGTGAGTAGGAGTTTTGCAGGTGTGAAGTGCATTACAGGCAGAGCTGTAGTCATACTGTGGTGACTCTGGGGTGGTGGGGCTGGGAGGGGCTGTGTCAGCCACAGAGGGTGTCCTGGACAAGGGCTCTCTGCTGTGTGATCGTGACCGAGGTGGTCAGAAGCCACCTGGAGGCAGGTACAGAGTTGATGTTGAACAGACACTGGGGTCTCTGGTGTGTTCCTGCTCCCAGCCTGGCATAGGCGCTGTGCCTGCCTCATCCTGCAGGCAGGGAGAGAAGACCAAGGCCCATGGCCTGGAAGTAGAAGGAGGACCAGAACCCAGGGCTGCTGCCGCCTGGCCTTTTTGGCCTTGGGACTCACTCCCCTTCCCCGGGCCTCTGTGTTCCCAGCTGTAAAATGGGGCTGGCTCCGCCTCAGGTACAGTGCTCAGGGCCGTGACTTGGCACGTGTGCCCCCTTGGGGTGCTGCTGGCCGTGTGGGAGCATCCTGGGCCCGTTCTGCTCCCAGGCGGACCAGAGTCTCTCGAGAGCTTCAAGCAGCATGCGTCTCCTCTCCGAGCCTCCGTTTCCTCCTCTGTAAAAATGGGCCGTGCAGCGTCAGGATGGGAGGATGGGGCGCCCCCAGGCCTCATGCTCTTGAGCGGCCGGAGGGCGGGTCCGGGTCTCTGCCTGTGCAGGCTGTCGCCGGCTGTCACCTTGCCACACGTGGGGGACTGTTGGCCCCCCCGGGGGGCCCCGCGCACGTTCCTGCCCCCACCGAGCCTCAGGTCAGCAGGTGTGGCCAGGGCTGTGCTGAAGGCCCTCTTGCAGGTCAGGCCGTCGCTCGGGGAGTATCCGGCCCCCAGCCAGGGGGGCGGGGGGGGGGGCCCTGGAGTCAGCACCGCCTCCTCTGCCCGCAGGCTCCTCTCCAAGATCCTGAGCGAGTGCGAGGACGCGGACGAGATCGAGTACCTGGTGGATGGCTCGTGGCGCCCCGTCCGCGCTGAGAAGGAGCGCAGCTGCAGCCCCCAGTGCCCCATCCTCGTGCTGGGTGAGGCCCTCGTTCCCGGGCTGGCAGCACTTCCGGGTCCCACGCGTATCCCGCCGTGTGGCCTTTCCACCCGAAAGGCGACCGTCCCAGTGGAGTCAGTGCCCCGGGGGCTGGGCGTCCAAGGCCGTGAGCGCGGGCCTGCCGTGCGCCGGGCCCCGTCCAGAGCACGGGGACCCGGTGGCCTCAGGCCACCTCACCCTGTGCCCCGAGGGGTGCAGCACAGCAAGGCTGCCCCTGCCTCTCAACGGCCTCGAGTTCCCTGCTCTGCCGGTCAGCTGCCGTCTGAGCGTCTGTCCCTGTCTCTCTCCCGCAGGCACCTCAGACACCAACGGGCTCCTGTCCACCCCCAGTGTCAACGGTGGGGGCGGCGGCACCCTGGGGGGCGCGGGCGGCGGGGGCGGTACAGGGGGCGGCGTGGAGAACGGGAAGCCGGGAGCTGACGTGGTGGACCTCACGCTGGACAGCTCGTCCTCCTCGGAGGAAGAGGAGGAGGAAGAGGAAGACGAGGAGGACGAGGACGAGGAGGGCCCCCGGCCCAAGCGCCGCTGCCCCTTCCAGAAGGGCCTGGTGTCAGCCTGCTGACCGCTGGCCGCCGCCGCCGGCCGGACACTCGACTTTCCTGGTGCTTACCACACGAGGGGCGCAGGCGGGCCTCGGGCACAGAGGGAGGAGTGATCTTTTTCTTTCTTTTTCTTGTTGTTCATTTTGTTTTTCCACCCCTTTCCCTGGCTCCTGGCACCTGTACCTCTGGACTCTCCTATCGGAGGATTAAAAAAAAGTAAAACGACAAAAAAAAAAAAAGTACAAAAGAAAAAAAAAAAAGAAAAACAAAAAGCAAAACTTAAAAACGAGGCAAGCCACCCACACAGCCGCTTCCCTGGCCGGCCGGAGTCGGAACCGACCCTGGGAAGGGCGGGTGGGCCCAGGACGCCGCGCCCCCCGACGACCATTCCAGCTGGTGCGAGGGACCGGGCGGTGGGGGCGCGGGGAGGACGGACTCCCCCCTGCAGCAGCCACGACTGACATTCGTCTGTTCCTCTGCTTTCTCTCTCTCTGCAAACGTGTCCTCTCCTGAGAGCCAGGAGCGGGGAGCGTGTTTTTCAGCCAAGAAGCCATGGAGTGGGTGGGGGCGGGCGGGGGCGGGGGGGAGGCAGAGGGTGGGCGATGGGGGGTGGCGTGGGGGGCTGGGGAGGGTTTAGCCACAGATGTGTTGTATTTTTTGAAAGTGCAATAACTTGGTATTTTGAAGACCCGGCGTGTGGCCAGAACCCCCAGCGGAAGGCCGGGGGGGGGCCCCAGAGCGCGGCACCGTGTGGCGTGGGGGGGGGGGGTCTCAGTTTTCTAGCCAGCTACCTCGGTAACTCCAATTCAGGTTAACTTCCCTACGGAACAGCGCAGATGTCCACGGACGCCGCCGCCGGCCCCCTCCTCAGCGGGGCGGGGGGGCGGCAGGGACCTGCCCCAGCCTCTCCATTTGGGGTGGTTCCGTCCCCCTCTTCTTGCTCTTGGGTTTCCCGACGGGTACGAGGCCTGCCCGGCACCCCCTCCCCCGGGAGCCTCACCCTCGTCTTCCAGCAGGACCGGGCCTCAGCTCCCCACCCAGCCCCGGGGGGCTCCTGGATGGGGTGGGGGGATCCAGTGCCCACAGGGGCTTCCACAGCAGCCCCATACGCCTCCAGGGACCCACAGCTGGGTGCCCGGCCCCCCCACGCCCAGCACCCTTGTCCCCCGGAGGCCACGCCTGGTTCTCCAGACTGCCTGTGCCCGCCGTTCTTTTTGCTTTTTTTTTTCTTCCCCACACCCCTCACCCCCAAGCCCCAGAAGATTTTTTTTTTCTTTGTATAAACAGAACTCTCCTAGTCAGGAAGCAATATCATTTCAGGTCTAAAGAAGAAAGGGACAGAAATCTGGTCGAGGGCAAATTCAGTTTTACTGTATAAACTCGGCTGTGCAGTTCGGCACCCCCCCCCCACCCCCCCTCCGTCTGCACGGGCAGCCGAGGGCCGCTGTTTTCTAATATTTGTATTCTAATTTAATTGTTTTTTAAAAACGCAAATAAAAAAGTCAAGGTGAAGCTACCGCGGCGTCCGCTTCTCTGTGTGTCCGGGCTGTGGCTGGGAGCACGCTTCTCCTGGCCTCGTGCTGCGGGGCCTTCTGAACGCGAAAGGCACGGCGTTTGGTCAAACGAGAAAGATTCCACCTCGAGCTGCCAGGTCCAGTGTTGTGTCTGATGGGCCGGGCAAGAAATTCAGACCGAGCCACCCAATCCCAGGATGGTCCCTGCCCCCACGGGGTGGCCGAGGAGATACACAAATGGCCAATAAGCTCCTAGAACGATGCTCAGTGTCCTCAATCTACAAGGAAATGCCCGGCACCTCATTCCTCACCCGCTAGGAAGGCTGCGTGGGGAGGATGGAGAGGAAGTGGGGACCTCGAGCTGGCAGGAGGGAATGTGAGACGGGGCAGCCGCGGGGGGAGCGTCCCGGGCTGGAGTGGCCATCTGCCCCAGCAACTCCACTCTCCGGTGTCTACCCCAGGGTCAAGGGAAACAGCTTCACGTGAACAACTTGTACACACCTGTTCACAGCAGCACGATTCACAGCAGCCAGAGGGTTGTCGGGACAAGCCCAGATGTCCACTGACAAGTGAGTGGACACACCACGTGCTCCAGCTGCACGGTGGAATATGATTCAGCCTTAAAAAGCAGCGAAGCCTGACACTCGCTACGACGTGGATGGACCTTGAGGACACGATGCTCAGGGAGAGAAGCCAGATGCAGAAGGATGCATGGTGTGCAAATTCCATTTATACGAAATGTCCAGAACAGGGAAATCCACAGAGACAGAGAGGGGTTAGAGGTTACCCAGGGCTGGGAGAGGGGAGATACAGAGTGACTGCTAATGGGGAAGGGGTTTCTTCGTGAGGTGAGGAGAATGTTCTGGAACTGGATGGTGGTGATGGTTGCACAATTCTCCAGATATACAAGAAGTGTCCTCTTCGTGGGGAAGGCGTGGGGACCTGAGCGAAAGATGCCCTCCTGGGCCGAGTGGCTGCCGAGTTGTCCTCCACCGTCCTCATCGGATGCTTCCAGTCTCCCTCAGGGCTGGCTGTGGGACCCCTGGCCCCCTGCCCCACCCGGCCCACGTTGGAGACCTGGGTCCGTGTGAGCACAGACAGGTAAGTGACCTTGCTGCTGATGGAGGACCCCTGGGGCCGCCCCTCTGCGCCCTCCCCAAGCTCCCGGCAAGGGTGGGCCCTCTCTCCCAGGCCATGGCGTGGGGGCCATCCTGTCCCCTCCAGGCCCCTACGTCACCTCACCCCACCCCGCCCTGGTGCTGCTGGCCCCAGGCTGACTGGGAGACAGAAGGGAGGGAGGCTTTCCCAGGGCCCTGTAAGTGGTGACGTTTGGTGACCCCAAACCAGAGATGGGGGGGCTGCAGCCTATGACCCCCCCCCTCCCTTCCCCAGTGAGTGGGCCCCGGCCAGACTTCTCCTGTGAAGTGTGGGGGGAACAGCCAGCTCAGATCCTGGATCGTGTCAGCGGGGCCCAGTGGGGGGTCGCACCTAGGGGTCCTCTGGCGGACGTGGGGTTCCCAGGCCGAGGTGCCCCCACCCCAGGGCCTCCAGAAACCCTGAAGTTGGAGCTGACCCAGGAGCCCACCCAGCCGGTTCTCCCTGCCCACCCCGCCCTTGCCCTCACTGTCCCCGGGATCCCTTCCTGGTGCCACCCGCCCGTGCCCGAGGGTGTAGGGTGTGGGTCACCTCCTCTAGGGGCCCCAGGCCTGGCACTGCTGGCGACACCCACCCCACCCTGGGGGCCCAGAGGCAGGGTCACTGCATCCAGGCCCCTGCCTCCCAGGCCGGGCAGGAAGGGTCGGGTTGAGCTTGAGGTCCTCTCCCTGGGACCCGAGTAGGGGGGACCCGGAGTGGTGTGGACAAGGGGCCCAGCCCATGGGGAAGGGACACCCCCCCCCAAACCCTCCATCCCCGCTCCCCAGCCTCCCCCCAACAAAACACAAAGAACATTAAAATCAAGCAAGTGAGGCAGCAGCGGTCGTAACAGGCTGCGTTTAGTGGTTTTCTTATGTACAAGAAAAATGATTTTTTTTGTCTTGTTTTTCATCATCTTTTGTCTTTTTGTTTTTTTGTTTTTTTATTACTTTTAAAGCTTCTCCCTCCCCACCCCCAAAAAGTGCATTTTTATCAACTGATTTTTTTTTTTAAATCTCCCACACTTTATAAAGACTCTCAAATACAGTCTATGGAATGTCTGCTCTGTGCTCTGTGCCCCCCATGGGCGCCGCCCCGCCCCCCCTCCACCAGGCCTGGCCCCCCAAAGTCCAAGGCACCTCATGTCTGGGCCCAGGTGGGGCAGGGGGGACCCGGGGCACCAGGACCCCTGGCCACCGCAGCCTTCAAGCAGCCCCAGCTGCAGGATGGGGGGGGGTCTCCCCAGCCCCCTCCATCTCCTGCCCTGCCCCCCACCCCCCAAGTAAATCTATATATTTAGTGCGAGCTAGTCTTGCTCTGAGACTGTGGCTCCTGGGGTGCCTGAGCCCCAGGCCCTGACCCGTCCTGCGCCAGCCAACATCCCCCCCCCCACTCCAGGAAGGCTGCTTCCTCAGCTTAAATAACTTTTTAAAATAAAACTGCAAATATAAATATCTTTCTTTCTCAAAAAATAGGATTTTTGCTTTTTTTTGTCGATTTTTACTTTTTTTTCCTCTCCTGCTTTCCCTTTCCCTCTCGTTTCTCGCCTACTACCATCTCGGCTGCCTGGACTGCCTCGGTCCTGGAGGAGGCCCTGCCTCTGTCCCATCACAGGCCACGAGGCTGTCCCTCCACGGATGATGGGTCTCAGCAGGGCAAAGACTCCCCAGAAGACCCTCGAAGGGGCTGGGGACCCCCTCCCCCCCCCTCCGAAGACCCCCTCCCCACTGGAAGGAAGCCAAGGGACAGCCATGTACAAACAGGGTGACAAGACAGGATGGCCACGAGGGGGTCTCCTGGGCGAGCCGCCCACCGCAGGGCAGACTTTGGTATGGCCCGGGGGAGCCCGGCTGGGCGCAGGCCGAGACCCACACCCTTGTCAGGCTGGGCCTGGTCCGGCACGTTTACATTCACTGGTTTTTAAATTTTTTTTTTTTTTTTTTTTTTGCCTTTTTTTTTTCTCTTAAATCTCAAAAGGCGGGGTGGGGCTCAAGGTGGGGGGCTAGCCAGGGCACAGCAGCAAGGGTGTTAATCTCTCTCCCAGGTCCTGCAGGCTGGCGACCGCTCCAGGCGGGGGCTCCGGCCCCTCCATCCTGCCGGGCCCACCGCCCCGGCCCCAGGACGCCCCCACCCCCGGAGCCCCCGCCTGGAGCTCCCCCCGCCTGGACCTCACTCACGCGCACGCACACGCACACACGCACATCCACGCAGCTTCAACCAAGATGATGGAAATAACAATTTCGCTGTTTTTCTTTTTTCTTTTTTTTTTTTTTTTGTACCAGGCAGTTAAAAAAAAAAAAAAAAAAAAAAAACCCCAAAAAAAGAAACCACAAAAAAAAAAAACCAAACAACCAAACAAAAAAACTTTTTGCTGTGTCCTTTCTGACCCGTCAGCACGTTCCCCCTCAAATATTTGTTTTTTGTTTGTTTGTTTCCTGAAACGCGAGAATTCAGCAGTATCTTTGGCAACACTTTATCACGACCTTAATTTAAAGAATAAAAATAAAATTGATCCACGTCTATATACAGTATGTGATTGCGCAGAGTTGGGGCGAGGGGCTGGGCTGGGGGGGCGGGGGCGGGGGTCCCGGCTCTGGGCCCATGCAGTTGCTGCGGCCCCCCGGGGATGGGCTGGCGGGCAGCAGGGAGAGGGGTTAAGGCGGAGTGGGTGGGTGGGGCCGGCGGAAGCTGAGCGCAGAGCTAGGGGCAGGGGTTTAGTGCAATTCCCGAGGAGGTTTGTGTTAAAGTGTGCTTGGCGGGGGTTCAGCCCTTGCCCCCCGCCGTAGTCCCAGAGGCCTCAATCCCCCAAGTCCAGTCGCCCCCCCTGGCCAGGACGACAGCTGTGATTTTTCAGTTGGTTTTATTGCGAGGGCCTGTGTGGGTAGAGGGGGAGAGGGCCGTCCCCTCAGGGAACCTCTCTGGGAGCTGGGGGGTGGGTGGGGGTCCCTGGCCTGGGCATCCGAGCTCTCTGTTCGGCTTCCACAGGTGGTTCTCCGAAAGAGCTCGCCCCATGACACTGGGGTGTGGACGGGGCCACCCGGCCCTGGGCTCCCCTGCCACCCCCCTCAGGAGGGGGGGTCCTGAGACATTTGGGGGGCTGACGGGCTCGGGGGTGGGGGGAGCAGGAGGAAACAAAAACTATCCTGTAGAAACAATGATGAAAGTTGCCTTCGTTAAAAGCTTCCCTTTAAAAACAAGAAGATGGGGTTTGTCACAGAACAAAGGGGCACGGGGTGACGGGCCAGCGGCTGGAGGTGGGGAGCAGGGACACCCCCGCACCTCGGGCTTTGACGAGGAGGGGCCTCAGCTCGGCAGAGCGTCTATTTACAGGGTCCCACACTAGGGTTGCATATGCGACAGGGGATCGGGTGGGGGGAGGGGGCCCTGGCCTCTGGCAACGTGGTCTCCCCAGCCCTGGCCCCAGTCCGTGGCCTGTGGCTCGGTCAACACCGGGCCTTTGCGGAGCCAGAGGCTGGGGGGAGGCAGGTGCCAGCCCCCAGATTACAGTCAGTGCCTTTGAATAAAAAGAGGGGTGCGGGGGGGGGTCGGTGGTGGTATAAGGCCCTGGAGGTGGGGCCCCCTGTCGCCCACCTCGACAGGGATGATGTATCCAAGATGGCGGCTCCTCGGTGGCCACAAGGAAGGGCGGCCATGTTGGAGGGCGGTGGACAGGAAGGGCAGGGGGACAAGGGCAGGGGGACGGGATTGCTCTGGCTGGTTGGAAGGCCAGCCCTCTCTCGGGCCCATCCCTGAGCTGGGGGGTCGGTAAGGGGGGGTCCCCGCGGACATGGGTGGCCACTGTATGGCTAGCAGGTGATGAGACAGCTCTAAATCAGAACCCAAAAAGGGACAGAATGGGAGGGGCTGTTTTGGGGGGGCGGGGGGGGGGAACATGGCAGAAACACAAAAACCCCACAGTCCTGCCTGCAAGGCAAGCCCTCGTGGTCAAGCACAAATACCTCAGAAGGCTTTGCCCTCGCCCGTGACTTCCTGACCCCTCCTCACCTCGGGGAACAGAAGTGGATTCTACGTCTGTGGTGGGTTTCTTTTTTTATTATTTAGTACAAAAATAAATCAACTTTTAGGAATTTCTGTTTGCTCTCTCTCTCTCGCTCGCTCGCTCTCTCGCTCTCTCTCTCTCATTTTATTTTTTTTTTGTCTTTTTGACTTTTCATAGAAGTTGGTTGCAACTTGTAAACATGTTTTTAAATTAAGAATTAAGATAAAGTGTAGTACCCGTTCTGTTACAAAGTGCCAAGACTTCTATTTGTGGTTGGTTGTCTTGTTGTTTTTTTTTTTTTTTTTTCCTTTCATTTTTGTAAAATCTTGTTTTTATTGCTTTTGTGACACTGGAACGTCTGGACACTCGCTCCCCGCATCCCTGCCACCGTGAGACCCTGGGTTCCCTCTGCTCTTGGCTCTTTTTCACCCCACACTATCACCTGCTCCTCTGAGGAAAAGTATATTTTATATATATATCTATATATCTATATATAAATTTTGTTTTTAGGGAGGAAAAGAAAACAAATCTAAAAAGTGCTTTTAAAAATTGGGAGAGGGCGAGGGGGAGGGGAGGGGGGTAAAGACAAAAAAATGTTGAATCTCCAAACGTCTCATGGGGTCGGGGGGGGGGGGGGGGGGCCTGGGTCTCGGGGGACGAAGATGGGGGGTGGCAGGGGCGCCCTGAGTGGTGGCCCGTGGGTCCCGCCGGGGTGTAAGTGCCGTGAAGGAAGGCGGCGGGGGGCCCTTGGGGCGTCACCTGGGCGTCCCCCGCCCTTCCCCGTCTTCTCCCCTTTTTCCACGCCTGGAAATAAATAGATGTGTGTCGCAGTGGCCAGGAGACACGGCGGGGACCACAGGCAGGAACGGGAGGCGGGGAGGCGGTCGGGGAGATGGAGGGGGAGACCCCCACGTAGGAAGTGCCCTGAGGAAGGAGGGTGGGGGGGGGATGGGGCCATTTTAACGTCCACTCACAGCGGACAGAAATCATCTTTAAGGTCTCGTCTCGAAGACTCTAGAAACCAGCGAGCGGGAGGCAGAGAAGAGCCCACCCCGGTCCCCCGCGACCCCCCTCACCCCGGCGGGGACCTGGGGCCCTGACCCGGCCTCAGATGGGACCCCAGACCCCGAGCCGGGGGGGAGGGGCGCGGTGGGGGAGGCGGCGCCCGGGGAGCTCAGAATCCTTGTGTCCCACAGAACCCCCAAACCGAGCCCCGAAAGCCATCGACGGGGGTGGGGGGGGGGCAAGCGGGGCTGGGGGTGGCGGTGGGGCGAGGGTCCCCGTGGAGGGAGAGAACATCATGGAAGAGAAAACTCTGAGAAAAGCGCTACCCTAGATTCTGTGACGCTTCATATATATATATCTGTATATATATATATATATAGATATAGATATCTGTATATAGATAGATTTTCTTTTTTTGTGTTTTTGGGGGGTGGTGGGTGATTTTGCTCTCTCTCTCTCTCTCTTTCTCGGGTTTCTCTTTTCTCTCTCTCTCTCTCTTTTTGTGTTTTTGGTTTTCAAGCGAGTCCGGCCGCGAAGCTGCCATCGGCGGTGGCCCCGGCGCCCCCGTCGCCTCCCCCCGCGGCGCCCGCTACATTCAACCTGCCCAGGCCGTCGGGGCTGGCCTCGTCCTCGTCCTCGTCCTCGTCCTTAAAGTGCTTCTCCTGGCCGTTGCGCCGCGCGTCCGGCGAGCCCGGCGGGGCGGGGGCGCCGGGCGGGGCGGGGGCGCCGGGTGGGGCGGGGGCGGGGTCGGGCCCCCCGAGCGCCCCGCCCCGCACCCGGGGCTTGCGGCCGCGGCGCGAGGGCACGCCGTTGCAGCCGTCCTTCTTGAGGTGTCTGTGCAGGTGGTCGGAGCGCACGAAGGTCTTGCAGCAGCTGTCGCACTGGTAGGGGCGCAGGCCGGTGTGCACGCGCATGTGGTTCTTCAGGTCGTAGTTGTGCGCGAACGCCGCCCCGCACTGCTGGCACAGGTACGGCTTCTCGCCCGTGTGCTTCCGCATGTGCACCTTGAGCTTGTCCTGCCTGTGGACGGGCCGAGGGTCAGCCGCGCGCCCGCCCGGGATGGCACGCCCCAAACCCCCCCCCACCTTGCCCGCGATCGGCCTTACCCGCGGCAAGGGGCACCCCCGCAAATCACGGGGCGCGAGAGGGGTGCCGGCCCCCATTCTGGGAACAGCACCAAGGAAGCCCCAGAGGTCTGCAAAGGGCCTTGGACCCCCGCCCCGTCGCTGTGTGGCCTCGGGGAAACTGCTGAACATCTCTGAAACCCCGCCCCCGCTTTTTTTTTTTTTTTTTTTTTTTTTTTTTTGCGGCAACGCAGGATCTTAGTTCCCCCACCAGGCATCAAACCCGGGCCCCCTGCCTTGGAAGCGCAGAGTCTTAACCACTGGACCGCCAGGGAAGTCCCACTGAAACCCTTTCCTTATCCACAGGAGGAGGAAGATAACAGGCCGCCCTCCCGCCCGCGGCTCTGCACGCTGGCAGGTGCATGGCTTCACACTGCAGGCATTTACTCAGTGCCTGCTGAGAACCGGACCCTGTTCCAGGTGCTGAAAATGCTACAGGGAACAAGGCGGAGGGTTTGGTAACAGAGAGGGTAAGCTGTCCTGGGTCTTAGCACTTAAAGGTCTGTGTCCTGGGAAACCCCCCAGTCACTGAAAATCCAGGGCAGTTGGTCACAGTAGTAACCAAGTCTCCACCCCAGGGGACCCCTCCGCCCCAGTTCCTGCCAAATGTCCCCTCACCTCTGCCTCCCTCTGCTCTAGCCACACTGGCTTCCTGGCTGTCACCCCAAGAGGCTAATAACCACGAGCCTACCTCAGGGCCTTTACACATGCTGTTCCAGCTACCTGGAGTACTTTTTCCCTCACAGATCTTCACAACTGAATTTCAGCCCAAATGTGATCTCCTCAGAGAGGCCCTCCCAGGCTCTCTCACCCCAGTCCTGCATGCCACCACCTTGTTTCGTGTCTGTCTCCCTGACTGGACTGTGAGCCCCGACAGCAGGGACTGGGTGTGATTCCAGGGGCCCTCCCTGCCCATCTCATCCCACAGGAAACAGTGTGGACCTGGCTCAGCCTGCAGTCTTTGGCCCACAAAGCTGGTCACCATATCAGTTCTGGAGTGACTATGGCCCAGGGCTTGCTCTGTCGCCATGAGCCCTTGAAATATGGGCTGGTCCAAAGTGAGATGCGCTAGAAGTGCAAAAGGCACCCCAGATTCTGAAGACTGCATTTGCTTAATGTAACGTATCTCATTTATAATTCTGCTTACTGATCACATGTTGAAATGGAACTAATGGATTATGTAAAATATGTAAAATGGATTATGTAAAATTACTTTCACCTGTTGCCTTTACTTTTTAAAAATGTGGCTGAGGACTTCCCTGGTGGCGCAGTGGTTAAAGAATCCGCCTGCCAATGCAGGGGACACGGGTTTGATCCCTGGTCTGGGAAGATCCTACATGCCGAGGAGCAGCTAAGCCCATGAGCCACAACTACTGAGCCTGCATGCCACAACTACTGAAGCCCATGCACGTAGAGCCCATGCTCTGCAACAAGAGAAGCCACCGAGATGAGAAGCCTGCGCACCGCAAGGAAGAGTAGACCCCACTCGCCACAACTAGAGAAAGCCCGTGCAAAGCAACGAAGACCCAACACAGCCAAAAATAAATAAACAAGCAAATCTTAAAATTAAAAAAAAAAAAGTGGCTGCCAGAAAATGTCAAGTCATAGAAGTGGCTCACATGATATTTCTATTGCACTATGCTGGTCCATACTGATGGGGGTGGATTCCTGCCTGGAATCCACAAAGCAGGGGCAGAGACCTGGCTTTCCAGAGCTCTGGCTAGAATCCGACCTGCTCCTTGCTGCAGACTCCTGTGCTCCACTGAGTCACTATGGGTCTCTCCCTTCTGATGCCCACCAGACTGAGAGCTTCTTCAGTGCCAGGAGTAATACACTCCTACTCATCCTTCAAAGCCCCACCTGAAATGCGCCTCCTCCTCCAGGAAGTCTTTCCCAACCCAAGACGAAGGCCCACACGCCCCCACCCTGGGGCTCTTTCAGTCCCAAATCCCTCCCTCTGGCACCACCCACCCTGCTGGTGTCCCTACTTGCTCTAAGTCTTCTATGGCTCTTTATTGTTCTGAGGATCAAGACCTGGCCCTTTGCAACCAGACCTGTGGCCCTGTTATCCCCATGTGAGCCAACAGAACTTGGGCCACAGTGAACTCACTGCTCCCTAGATGAACTGAGGCTGTTCCCAGCAAGGGGATAGCAACTGCCAGGCGCTCTCCCGCCCCCTCAGAGCCCACTAACACGGTCTCCCAGTCACCCTGCTCAGATCCTGGGGCTGGGTCGCACAGGGAACTGGAGGGACTCAGATTGTTCCAGCACTGTACAGAGATTTCCCCAGCTGAGGCTCGGCGGCTCAGAGAGGGGAAGTGACTTGCCCTGAGTTGCACAGAGGGTCGGGGGCTGCGCCAAGGTAGGGTGGGGGTGGAGGCAGCCCCAGTTTCATCACCTCAAGCCCCGGCCCGGGTAATTATAGCCCCGGCCGCCACAGGCCCCGCTTACTCAACTCTCTAGTGTGACTCAGAGGGGCCCCTGGGCTCCCCGGCCTGGAGGGAGGGATGGGGGCTGGGGCCCTGCGTGGGGGTGGGGGGCAGAGAGGAGCCAGGTGGGCGTGGGGGAGGAAGAGGCCTGGCTTGGTGGCCCTCTGCAAGCCTCAGTTTCCCTGACTAGCAAACAGGATCAGCTCTGGGTTGAGGGTGGGGTGGCCAAGAGAACCCCAGGCCAGAATGAAACTGAGCCTGGGTGTCACGGGGGTCACCTCTCCAGACCGTGGCTCGCTGGGCCTCCACCAAGCTGCTCCTCCCAGGCCCAGAGACCCCTAGTGCAGCCATCCCAATTCTGCCCCCCTCCATCTGAAGGAACAGGGAGGCCCCCAACACCACCGGCACTCCAATCTCACCAAAGGGGAGAGCCAGGCCACCAACCGGGCTGCCTGACTCCCAGCCAGTGCCCTTTGCCCCTGCCTGGCACTCCTGGGCCCTGGAGTCCTGGCCACACCCTCCTCTCCTGGCCTGCTGGGGAGGGGGCCCGGGTACTGGGCCGGGGGTCAGCCCCCAGATCTTGTCCCCACAGGGTGGGGCCGGGAAGCTGGGACAATGGCCTCTTTCTTCCGCCTTGGTGGGCGTGGCTGGGGGAACCCCAGGGCGGGTCAGAGTAGGGGGTGATGCTGAGTCACCCAGCCTGGCTAGGCCCCTGCACGCCAGCCCCCCACCCCCACTGGGCTGGCCCACAAAGCCCAGCCTGCCACCTCTGGACGCTTAGGACAGAATCACAAATTCCCCACAGCCTGGCCTCAAACTCTTCCTGTTTGGGGGCCAAGCCCAGTGGCTCCCGAGCCTTCTTCCCTCCACTGGCTGTGGCCATCCCCTAAGCTGGACTGGCCTCAGGGCCTTTGCACTGGCTCTTCCCTCTGTCTTTCCCTTTCCCTCTCCCCACGGCTCCTTCTCTCTCCTCCTTCAGCTCTCAGTCCTCGGGGAAGCCTCCCTGCTTAAGGCAGCACCCAAGCCGCCCCCTACCCGGTTCTCTGCTCTCTTCCTCCCTGGCACTTTCCACCAAGTAGTGTAATCAATTCTGCGGTTTTATCTCGCACATGCTCCGTCGCCCCCATGGGGATTTTGGCTTGTCTCTGCTTCTAGAACAGGGCCTGGCACCCAGCAGGCACTCTATAAAGGCTGGCTGAATGAAGCAAGTTCCCTGGGCTCGCTGAAGGCTTAAAAGTAACACAACAACCCAGAGCTCCCTGCTCCCAGTGGGGCTGTGGCGATCTCCCAAGGCCAAAATTCTCCAGGCGGGATGAGAAGAACCACCCCGGGGGAGAAAGAAGAAGAGCTACTCCTCGGGCCCTTCCTGCCAGCCTCGCGCAGTTCGGCACCGCGTGGCACACTTTATGTCACGCAGTCACCGTGTTCGGGCCTGTGCAGCACCCCGACAGACAAGGCACCCTTGCAGGGCAGGGCGGTGTTTTTGCACGCGGAGGCAGGTGTGAGCGTGCACCCACGTGACGGGGGCAGGGGGGTCCGTGAGTGGCCGCGGCTGGGGCCAGGGGCCCCCAGGAAGCCCCCCACCCCCTCTACGCCCGGCCCCGGCGGCGCCAGCTCACCTGGTGAATCGGACCTTGCAGATGTTACACTCGTAGGGCTTCTCGCCCGTGTGGGTCCGGATGTGCCGTGGCAGCTTGCCGGCGCCCTGGATGACCTTCTCGCAGATGGGGCACTTCTGGAAGGCCTTCGCCCGGATCTTCTTCTCCACCTTCTGTGACCAGGCAGGGTAGACATCGCCGTCGTGGGCGCCGCTGAAGTACTTCAGGTAGTAGTCCACGACGCCCTTGTCATCCGCCCGCGACTCCTCGTCGCTGTCCCCCGCCGCCGCCGCCCCCGCCCGGCCCACCGACATCATTTGCTGCAGCAGCGTGCTGGCCGCCAGCCCGTCCGCGTCGGCCCCGTCCCCGTCCTCGCCCTCGGCCGCGCCCGACAGGAAGCCCGGAGAGTCGCCCGGCTCCGGGGCCGCCTCTGACAGCGAGGCCGCCTCCTCCTCCCCGCCCCGGCCGTAGTGGCCGTTCTGCGTGGCGCTGGCCGGCGGGGCCACGGGCGGCGGGAAGAGGCCCCCGGCGGGGGCGTCCTCGTCCCGCTCCGGCCACAGACCCGGGTGGCTATCGCCCTCATCCCCGTCCCCGGCCGGGGGCCGCTCGGCCGGGGGTCCGGGCCCGTAGAAGTCCAAGCCGTTGCAGTCACCGGCGGCCACGGCGGCCACGGCCGCGGCCACGGCCTCCTTGGTGGCGTCCAGGTCGTCGTCGGATGCGCCGAAGGCGGACCACGGGAACGAGGCAGCGGCGGCGGCGGGCAGGCTGTTCATAGGGTTGCTCTGGAAGAACTCGAGGTACTCCTTGGCGCGGAGGAGGTTTCGCTGATCCATTTGATCTACGAGGTCCAGCTGCCCGGCGTCGGCGCCCGCGTCGGCCGCCAGGATCTGCCGGTCGAGGAGGTCGGCGCACACGTGGCTCACGGCGGGGATCTCGAGCAGGCGGGCTGCGCTGAGGATGTCGCCCACGTTGGCCGTGCTGACGGTGAGCGTGGCCGTGTAGGCGAAATCCATGAGGGCCGTGAGCGCCTCGGCGCTGACGAAGTCGATCTCGTACACGTTCTGCTGGTCCACCACGGCGCCCGACGTGAACAACTTCTTGAAGTACTGGCTGCAGGCGGCCAGCACCGAGCGGTGCGTGGGGAACTCGCGGCCCTCCACCAGGATCACCACGTCGCACAGCAGGCCCTGTGTCCGCTGCTCGTTGAGTCCGCTCAGGATGTCACTGCTGTGGTCGGGGAACGGGATCCCGATGGGGCCGTCCACGCCGCCGGCCATCTTCCGCGCCGAGACCTGCAGCACCGGGGAGGAAGGGGCGGACGTGAGGGTCGGGGAGGGCCGGGCCACCTGGCCAGGCTGGGAGACCCTGGGAAAGGAGCGCCCGCATCCCCGCCCACACCCCCCTGCCTCGGTTAACCCCAGCGCTGCACCAGGATGGTCCACGGCTCGTTCCGCATCATGAGACGACATTGGGGAAACCCAGCTGGGTGCTTCAGGATGAACGCCAGCCCCCTTGCCCCTTTACTAGAGGGGAGTGCCCGGCCAAGGGGCGATCTGAAGTGGCGTGGGAGCACACAGAAGGTGCTTAGTAAATGCCCGACACGAGTTGTTTCCTAATGAGTCTGAGCACGGGCTTCTGCCCGCGCTCTCTCTGGGAGGCCACGGCGGCTGAGCGCCCAGCAGTCCCATAGGCAGCACTGTCTCCACTGCAGAGGTGAGAAGGCGAGGCTGAGGCTCAGGGAGTCCCAGGGCCCCGTGGCTGCACCTCAACTCAAACCCAGGGCGTCTGACCCAAGAGCCAACATCCAACCGGCAGGGCTGTCCATCCCTGCCTAGCGCCTCGGCCTCGCTAAGCTTCCCTCCTGCCTCCTGGTCGGGCCCAGTTCTCTTGGGGGCGCTCTGAATCAGCAGGAAGGCGTAAGGCCAAGACCCAGGGACCCGGCCGAGGTCATCGGGGCCGTGGACGTGCCCTGGTGGCGTGGGGTGGTGACTCTGCAGGACAAACCCCTTCCTGCCCTGTGGAGCCCCTAGGACGTGGCTCAGCCCTCGCAGTGAGTAATGGGGGGAAACCAGGCCACTGCCTGATGGTCCTCCCTGCCCACTCGAGCTGACCCCGTGAAGGAGGAGTGGGGGGCCAGGGGCCCCCTGCCCACCTCCTGCCTGGCCAGCCCCTCTCCTTTTGGCCACCCTGTCTGTGCTGTTCAGCCCGGGACAAGGCCTTGCCACTGTCTGAGCCTCAGTCTCCCCATCTGTCAAATGGGCAGAAGCCTTGGAAAAGCAGGGCCATGAGGGGACTCTGTCCCGCCCCTCTCCCCCCCTCCTTTTTTCCGCCTTCCTCTGGGCTGTGACTCATCCGCCCACTCGGGCGCTTGTGCAACCCTCTGGCTCTGTCCCCACCCCTCCACCCTCTCCGGGGAGCCCCCGGCTGCCCCGAGCCACCCAACAAAACCCACATTCCTCCGGGCCCAGCCAGCCTGCTTTCAGGCCAGAGCCTCTGCACATCACTGGGGAGAGGGCCCGAAATGGCCCTTCCTCAGCCTCCTAAAGACCCTAGGACTCCCGGCCGAGTGACCCAGCTCAGCTCTAACCTGGATCCCTCCCGCTGTGCCTCTAGTGAGATGCAGGCGGCTTGGCCCGGCAAGGGAGCCGGGCTTGGTCCGGTCAGCCCCAAGGCCAGGGCAGCACCGTCCCGACCCAGGGCCGCCCTGGGAGCGGGGTCCAGGCCTCGGGGCCGACACAGAGGCCTTTGTGTGGCGCACAGGCGGCCAGTACACTTCCCGGGACGCCTCTCTCCACGGCCCGCCCTCTTTCCCGCCGACCGCACCAGCTGCTCAGCACCCCCTCTGTTCCGCCAGCCCGCCCGCGGTGGGTGCGGGGGGAGACTCCGATGTGGCTGCTGGGAGCAGGAGGATGGGGGGGCGGGGAGGGGCGCGACCCCATCCAAGGCTCGGCCATGGGAAGCCTCGGCAGAGCCCCCTGGGGCAGCTTCCACCCCCTGCGACCATCTGCCGTCTGGCCCCAGGCCCCAGGGAGCGAGCGGGCAGATGGGACTCTGGGTCAGACCGGCTTCGGCCCCTCCTCTGACCCAGGCCACCAACGTGCCAAGATGGCCACCCGGGCCCCGCTGGCCAGTGTCCCCTCAGGTGTCCTCCCGGGGCCTCTAGGTCGGGACCCGAATTGGCCCAGGTGACTCACCCGTCGCCGTGACCACGCCACCCCGCGCCTTCCCACCGGCACCGAGCCCACGGGGCCAGCCGCTGGCACAGCCTGACTTCAAGTGTGAGCTGCCCAGGCTCCTACTTGCTGGAAGCCACCCTGCTGGGAAGGAGCAAGCTCCGGCCTTGAACGTGGCCTGGGGCAACAGACCAAGCCTCAGGCCTGGGTCTCCACCAGCCAGAGGAGCCGGGGCCACATGCAAAGAGCCTGTTGCATGGGGCAGCTCTTGGGTCTGGGCTGGGTCCGAGGGTCCGCGTCCCTGTCCCTTCTCAACTGGGGCCTCTATTTCCCCAGATAATCACCTGAGACCCTCCCCCAAAGGGCAGGGCCTGGGGCGATGCCAGCCAAGGAAAGCCCACAAGAAAGTAGCATGACCCCCATTTACAGATGAGAACACCAAGGCCCAGAGACAGCTAGAATCCGGGCCACAGGCACCTAGCAAGGCTGGTCTAGGAGCTGACAGAGGCGAAAGGCTGGGGGTCCCCCCACCCTCCCCCCACCCCGCACCCCCCACACACCTCCCAGCAAGCCACAACCTCTTCCCTTGCCCTGGAGACTAAACTGGCGCTGCAGACACCAGACCCAGCCCTCTCTCCAGGAACACATGCCACCTGCCTGCCACACCCCAGGCCACTGCCCCCCACCGGGGCCTCTCGGGCCCTCCCGCTAAGAAAGGGGAGGGACTTCCGTGGCGGTCCGGTGGGTAAGACTGCGCTCCCAACGCAGGGGACCCGGGTTCGATCCCTGGTCCACTAGATCACGCATGTGTGCTGCAACTAAGAAGCCCACATGCCGCAACTAAGAAGTCCACGTGCAGCAACAAAGATCCCTCATGCCACAACTAAGACCCAGTGCAGCCAAAATAAATAAATATTTTTTCTTAAAAAAAAAAAAAAGGGAAAAAAAGAAAGGGGAGGAAGACCCTGCGAGATGGGAGAGGGAAGTCACGGGAGGTCCCGGCAGCAAAAAGCATCGATTACTGAGCACCCACTGCGCGCCATGGCGTTGTCTCACCAGGAGAGCCTTGTGCCCTTCTCACTCTAGGAGGCCCTGCTGGCACCTGACACCTAGTAGGTGCCCCCACACATGGCGGTTTCCTCAGTAATGATGAACCAACGAAACTTCTCTCCTCCAGGAAGCCCCACCTCCACGCCGGCCAGGTCCCCACCCTCAACGGCCAGGGTCCCCTGAGCTCAGGCCCACACCCACCCAGGGCTCTGTCTTTCATCACAGCTCCACCCCCACCCTCGCCTCCATGGGATTTCCGGGGCCGTTCGGTGCTGACTCGGCGGCCGGCCGAGGGGCAGGCCTCGGCAGGCTCCTCCTGGGCTGGAGGTGGGGCGCCCCCCTCCCTCTGGGCTGCTCCCAGGCCCCCACGCCCAGGCCCCCCCACCCCCCGGGGGGCAGCGCACAGTAGGGGCGCAGCCAACGATGGGAGGAACCAAAGACCAAAGAGCTATGTGCTGGAGACAGCCCACGCCCAGCCCCGCCCACCTGGCTGGCAGGCACACCCAGCACCAGGGGACCGTGCCAGTCCCACCTCCAATCTAACCTAGGGTCACTTGCTGCACCAGGCAGCAAGGACCTGGGCCTGCTTTCGGCCCTCCCAGGGGCCTCCTCTGTGCCCTGCCACTTTCAAGAACTAACTGGACCCTGGACCCTCTCATCAGGGAGGTGATGAGACCAGGGCAAGGTCACACAGCAGCCCAGTGGCCAGGCTAAGACTCGGATGCTCTGACTTGAGCTGGCCTGGGCTGCCACCACTCAGACACTGGGGATACAGGGGGAGGTCAGGAGCGTCCTGACCTGGCCCCCGGCACAGCATGTGTCACCCAGGAAGGACCCTAGGAGTGTGGGAAGGGTGTCCCGGGCATGGGGAACGGCAGGGGCAAAGGCCTGGAGAAGGGAAGGGGAAGGAGACTGGATAGTCCCCAAGGTCAGGTGCAAGGTGAGGGTTGGGGCCGCGCCTCCTCCTCCCACCCACACTCCTCAGGAAGGAAGGGGGGTGGCTGGCAGGGGATAGGTAGGTAATTGCCACCTGACGCCTTCCTGGAGGAGTGTCCAGGGATGCAGGCAGCTTAACAGGGGGTTAAGGCCGCCCCCCACCCCATACGCAGGGAGAGAATGAAGGAAAACTATGTAAGGGAGCTCTAACACCTACTACGTGCCTCCACAGCCCGGGGCCATAGCCCGGCTCCTGTACTTCCAAGCTGGGTGACCCTGGGCCAGGAAAAGCACCTCTCTGTGCCTCCTTTTCCTGGGGGGTTGTGACGGTAGCAAAGGGTTCCACTCTTGTCCATTTGGCAAACTTTGGCCTAGGACCTACTAGGTGCCAGCGACAGACCGCAAAGGCCCAGTGAGGCTGTTTACGCCCTCCTTTGTGGTGGGGGGGGGGGAGCTTTGAACTTCACTTCTGAACATTATTCCAGGAATCCAGCCCCCTCCCCAATTCCTGTGTACCAAGGAAGTGTGTGGTGGGCCTCATGAGGAAGCTGGGCCAGCATGTGGGGGGGGAAAACCAGGCCCAGAGAGGGTGGGCGGCCGGCCCAAGGTCACACAGCAAGTCTGGCGCCCAGGTGCGGCTGCCAGGCCAGTGCCCGGCCGCCCCCGCCCCCTCCCAGCCTGGCAGCCTGTGTTGCAAGGTTGGTCCTGACGGGTTACCCCGCCCTGACCTGGTGCCAATCCCTGCCTGGCCCGGTCCCCGGCCCGGGGTTTAATGGGACAGGAATGCAGCGTCCTGATAGGGGGGTGGGGGGCACCAACGGCTCAGGGTGACTGCTGGCTGCCAGCTGTCAGCCGGCCCCCTGCCCGCCTGTCCTCACCAGCCTCCCTCCGGGCCAGACACCAGCAAACAGGCCCTCGGCCATTTTATGTGTCCATTTATTGCCCTAAATGGGGAGGGGCTTCCTGCCCGGGCCTTAAAGGGCCAGAGGCAGGAAGGCTGCGGGCCCAGTGGGAAGTGTGTGTGTGGAGGCTGGCGGAGCTGGGAATTAGGAGGTCATGGGGATCCCATCTGAGCCCCAACTCATGGGTGGGGCTCAGGCCCACCCTGTTCCCACGCTCTGAGTGCCGTCATGGGCCAGGAAGTACAGCCCTGACACGAAGACCAGGTTCCAAGAGGAAGCCCTGCGAAGACAGAGCCATTCTCAGCAGAGGTGGAAGGAATAAGCTTCCCGTCGCTGGGGGTAAGCAAAGCCAGGCTTCACAGAATCCCATCAGTGTCTATCCCACCCTCAGCTCAGCCTGCACCTGCTTACCCAAGATGCCCAGGAGAGGCCTGGGTGACTTCTTCGTCCAGACGGCTCCCTCCCTCCCCTGAGGCCGGCGGGTCACCTGGAGGTGCCTACACCACCCCCACCCGCCACCCACAGCCTGAGCAGGTGGAGGGCTCAGCCTGGAGACGCCAGACAAAGGGGCACTCAGCCCACTAGGGCCCCAGAGTCCTGGGCTTACAAATCCAGCCAGTTCCCTCCCACCAAACACATCCTGATGGGAGGTGGGACCGGGCCTTGTTTTCCAGTCAAACCAGAAAGGCGTGGGTGGGGACGCTTCCACGGAGTGGCCGTCCACAGCCTGCTGGGGGGACAGATGGAGGGGCTGGTCCTTTGGCCAGATTCTCCACAGGGCGCGCTCTGGTGCTCCAAACACACGGGACTCGGGCCACAAGAGCAGAGGCTCTTCCTCACCGGGGCTTGAGGGGGGCCCTGGTCTGGACCACCTCAACATCAAGTCTCACAGCTAGCTCCGGGAGGCAGGGTCTGTAATCACTGCCCCACTTCACAGGCCAGGAAACTGAGGCCACTTGCCCAGGATCACACAGCGGAACTGGATTTGAACACAGGTCGCCTGTCTGGCTCCATCTGGACAAACGAGTCCTCCCAGGGCTCCACCCATCTCTCCCCCCACCCCCCACACACTGACGACCCTCAGGTACCAGCCGGGGACTAGATCCCCCCACCCTGGGGGCCTTGGGGCTGAGGACGGCTTATTCTCACGCCCCCTCAGAGCTGCCTTGTGGTAGCCCAGACAAGGGAGACGTTTGCCTGAGGTCACACGGGGAGCATGGGCGGGGCTGGAGTCTAGCTGACACCTGCAAACGCAGGCCGTCAGAACAGAGATGCGAGGAGGGGCTCCCCTAGGCCCTGACACCACACCAGCAGTCACTCAACAAACATTCCTGGGGAATCACTGAGTAAATCCTCAGGACAACACTCTGGGGTTCCAGGTAATCTCCCCATTGTGCCGATGGCAAAAACCAAGGTTGGCGGAGGGGAGGGGACCTCCTTAGGTGGACCTCAGGTGGAGGTGAGGGCCAGGCTGAGACAGGACCACACGTGGGCCCCACCCAAGCCTGTTCCTCTGGTCTCCACTGCCCAGGGCCATCGCAGGGTAGTTTATGGTCTATCAGGTGCTTGGAGCACAAGGGGACAGGTGGGGGGTGTCTCAGACACACACACACACACACACACACACACAGACACTCCAGCACAATCCCTGCTAGGCCCTGAGCGCACCCAGGTGCTTCCTCCATGAGGGAGGGAACGAAAGGGAGCGCAGGCAGTACCTGGGGGGAGCCTGTGAGCACCTCATCTTACAGAGAGGGATGCTCGGGCTCCAAGAGGCCACGGGGCTTGTCCAAGGTCACAGAGCAAGTGGACCAGCATTCGAAGCCCCTGTGGACCCCTCCCCTCAAGCCAGCTCTGCTTCAGAGGGGCTGGCCCTGAGTCTTGGCTCTGGGAGGTGACCTGGGTCTCCCCGGGCATAATGGGTTGTAAAAAAACGCAGAGCCCTGACAGTCTCCAGGGGCCAAGGGGCCAAGGGGCGGGGCTGCAGCTCAGATGGGGTGGGAAGGGCCTGCCTTGGAAGGCTGGGAGGCAGGGAGGCTGAAGCTCCTGCTGTGTGACCTTGGACGCCTTGCTGCCCCTCTCTGAGCCTCACTGTACTCTTGGGGCAAAGCCTCCATTTGGCCGACAGGTGCCTGCTGTCAACCTCCAGGCCCTCTGGAAGACAGGTGGGCAGGTGCCCCTCGGCTGTGACACAGAGAGGACTTTGGACGCGTCCTGAGCTGGGAGGCAGGACCACAAGGGTCAGACCCAGCTCCGGTTGGGTGACCTTGGGCTGCTCTCTGCTTCCCCTTGGCCTCAGTCTCCCCTGCTGCATCACAGGGCAGTGCTCTGAGGCTGGCTCTAAGCCCATGAGGCTCCACACCTGTGTGTGGCCTCCCCTCCCGGCCTCAGTTTCCTCGCATGGCATTGGGGACTGCCACCAGCCCAACCAGCTATGGGTCAGAGGGTTCCAAGGAAGAGAAGGGAAGGAAAAACGCCAACACAAGGACTAGCTACTGCCTCGAGAACGTTCCCCACTGGACGAAGGCTGAGCGCTGCCAGGCCTCAGTCTCCCACACGGGAAAAGGGTGCATGGACTCCCTGCAGCCACCCGCGGCCGAGGGCCTCTGCCGAGAGTTGCGTGGCTCCCGGCCGGGCCAGGGTGCTGACTGGCCACCACGCAGCCAATCAGAACTGAATAATAAATACCCCCCCAAAGTGACCCACGAATTAAAATTTCAGTGTCCCCGTTGGCTCCTCTTTCCTTCATTAGGCATGCGGATCCCAGGGCTTCGCTCTTCCAGCCACCGGCTCCTGCCCCCCCTTCTCCCCCAGGCTCCCGTCTCCACAGCGATGGCTGGCGGTAAACAGAGCCCCGCGCCCAGCCGATAAGTGCCAGGCCCGGTGTGCTCGAAGGGCCCCACGGGCGGGTGGCCCTCGGGGGAGAATGCCCCCTTGCCTGGAGCCTTGGGGGGCCTGGGCAGCGGCAGGGCCCAGCCTGGACTCCCCGGACCTCTCCCAAGACCAGCTCTGCCAATAGGAAGTGATCGGCTGGTCCTGGGGAGGGCCCCCCCAGTGTGGGAGCGGCACACTCAGGGTTACGCCCTGGCCCTGTTGGGGGTGGGGGGGTGCCTGACACGGAATCCTGGACGCCCTCTCCGGCCGGGCCTGCTCCGGCCCTGCTCCGGGAGGCAGCTGGCGGGGGGGGGGGGGGGGGAGCAAACCGAGCCCGCCACCCATGGGTGAGCCAGGTGGGCACACCCGGTGGAGGGGTACCAACACCTCTCTCACTTCCGCTGCCAGGAGAGGGGGAGAGAGGAGTTGCTTACCTCCCCCTGCCACCCCGCCAACTGCTGGCTACGTTCCCCAAACATTTAGTGGGCGCCCACTGGGTGCGCGGGCCCGGCTGGACAGCAGTCTCTCTGCTGCGGTCCACGGGACTCCCTCGCCGCCGGCCAGCCAGCGCGGACAGTGCCTCCCAGGACCCGCAAAGGCCTGGGCCTCGGGGGGGTGCACCGGCCCCAGCGCTCGGCTCAGGCCCCTGCCTGGTTCCCAGGCCCGTGGCTGGGGGAGGGGGCCGGTTCCTAGGCCCGGGAGGGAGGGAGAGCGAGGGAGGGGGCCGGATCCCACCGGCTCACCCCCTCCTCTGCCCGGGCTCAGGGATCGCACGTGGTGGTGGCGTCAAAGGGAAGGAGGGGTGTCCGGGCCAGAGGAGACGGGGTCACGCGCTTTGGGGGCGCGGGCGGGGGACAGGGGTGCTCCCTGCTCCCTCCCCCGGGGCCGGGGCCGGACGGCCGCGCGGGCAGGGCGAGGGGCCAGGCCGGTCCCCCCGCCCAGGGCTGAGTCAGGCCCGGGCGGGGGCAGGAAGCGGCCCCCTCCCCCGCCCCGGCCGCAGCGCGCGGCCCCCGCCCCGGCCCGCGGGCCCCCACCGCGCCTCCCGCGCGAGGGGCTCCTACCTCCTTCCCGGGGCAGCGGCGAGGGGGCCCGGCCCCGGCAGCGGCGGTGGCGGCGGCTGCGGCTGGGCTGGCTCCCTCCGAGGGGCCGGGAGGCGGCAGTGAGCCTGGCCCCGCGCCACCCCCCGCCGCCGGCGGCCAATCCCCACCCGGGCTGGGGGGAGGGCGATGCAAATTACCCCGGATCTGGGTCCGCCCGCCCGCCTCCCCCACGCCCGGGCCCAGCCTGCACTAGGCCGCGCATCCCCGGGCTCGCCTGAGCCGCGCGGCCGCCCAGGCCGCCGCCCTCCCCGGGGAGCGCCCGGTGGGTGACCGCCCCCCCCGGGGCGGGGGGCTGAGGGGAGGGGGCCTGGGGACGGTTACACAACCAGGCGGGGAGGGGCCCCGGGGCGGGGAGGGGGCCGGCCCGCGGGCCGCGCAGCCGGAAGCCGGGGACCGCCACCGGCCCCCGGCAAGGGGAGCCCGGCTCCAGGCCCCGCCCCCTGGCCGGCAGGGCCCGCCCCCGAGCCGCGCCGCGCGATCGACCCGCGCCCATTGGCTCGCCAGCCCGCCGCTCACCGCCCCTCCTCCGCACCGCCCCTACCCGCGGTCCGCGGCGGGCCGCCGGCGCGGGGCACCCTGGGACTTGTAGTTCTAGCCGCCTGCCACCTGCCAGCCGCAAGCGCGGGGGAACTACGACGCCCAGAGGCCCCAGCGGCCGCGCCCGCCCACCCGGACACCCCACCCCTTCCCCCTCCTTTGCAAAGCCCCCCTCCCTGTTTTTTCAGCCCCCTCCCCCCATCCCCCATGGAGCTCAATCCTGGCCAACTCCAACGTATGCACGCAGCACCGAATAGGCCCCCGGGGGGCGAGAGCGCCCCCAGTACCCAGCTGCAAACTTAGCACGCGACGCGCCCCCCTATCTCCCCACGCCGGCTCCCCCCACCCTCAATGCAGCCCCGCTTCCCCTCCCCATCCCCCCGCGCGCCTGGGAGCCCCGAAAAACCATGCACGGAAGGGGGGGGCGGGGGCTAGCGCACAAGCCCATGCACTTCGCCCCCAATACCCCCTCCCGGGCGGCGCCCCTTCCCCGCGCTCGGGATCCAGGGCGCCTCCCGCCTCCGGGCAGCTGCCAACCACCCCCTCCTCTGAAACTTACGGAACGTCCCCGGCTCCCGGGATCGCCCCTTCCCGGGAGGGCAGGGGTGGGCGCAGCGCCCCCGGCCCGTCCCCGCCCTGCACCCCGTGGCTGGGGGCCGCGCCGGGCGCTGACTTACCTCGCGGGGCCGGGCCGGGGCCGGGCCGGGCCGGGGCGCGCGGGGCCGGGGCCCGGAGTTGGGACTGGGCTCCTCGGCCGCTCGCCTCCGGGGTCCGCGTCTCGCTCTCCCCTCGCAGGCTCTCCCCTCGTCGCTCCCTCGCTCCGGCGGCGGCGTCACTGCCCCTACAGTAACTGTACAGTACAGCCAAAGCCCCGTATGATGCTCGCGACTCCCTTCCTGGTTTCTCCGAGGGCAAGAGGGGTCCTCCCTTGTCTTAAAGGTGCCGCAGCCGCCGGCCCCCCCCACGCCCAGCCCGCCCCCCCCCCCCACCCCGGCCTCAGAGGCCAGAACAGGCTCGGCAGGTCCCCTCTTGCCACGTCTCTGCCCTCCCGTGGGGCTTCGCCCGCTGCGCCGGGGAGACCGGGCTGTTATTAGGTTTTGTCAAGTTGGGGGGGGGGTCCAGCCCGCCCCCGGCGCGCCCCCCCCTCCTCTGACCTCTCCGCCCCGCTGCGCGGCGCCGTGCCAGCCTGCCAGCTTATCTGGCCCCAGAGCTCCCCGGGGCGCGGGGGGAGCGGGCCCCCCGGGGTGGAGGGGGGTGGGGGCCTCCAGATAAACAGGCCCCCAGCCTCTGCGCAGAGGCGGGTGCGGGGGGGCGCGGGCTTTGCCCCCGACGCCTGGGGCGTGGCAGGATGGCAGCGGGGGCGGGGAGGGCTGTGCGCACTGCGAGGACCGACGCGGGCGTGGGTCGCGGCTGCCCGGGCTGCTGGGGGTGGGTGGGGGGCGAGGGGGTGGAGACCGCAGGCCCCGCGCCGGCCCTCCCCGGGCCTCAGTTTGCCCAGCCGCGGAAGGGACCCGGGGGCGGGCTTTCGGCTGAGGGCTCGGGTCCGCTGGGCTCCCGGGTCCCTAAATGAAACAGCCAACCTGCCCGCCCGCGATTATATAAAGGAGTCGCCTCCGCCCGCTGCGCCAGGGGCGTCGCGGGGGAAGGGGTTGGCGAGGGGCGGGCTGGGCTGTTGTTTTCCCGGCTTCCCAAGTTCCCCCACCCAACTGCGGGCCACTGGGCGGGACGGGGACCCGGCCCCGGACGCCTGGGTCCTGCGATCCGCTCCCGCAAGGGTCTGCGTGGCTGGGGAGGGGCGGAGGTGGGGAGTGGGGAGGCGTTGGCTCGGCCCAACTTTTTTTCCCCTGTCCATTTCTCCCACTTCCTCCCCGGTCGTGGGAGAGGTCCGGCGGGGGACGGGGGAGGGGGAGGAGGGGACGAGCGGTGAGAACAGCCTGACCCGGGCCCGGCCGGCTGCCCGCTGCACACAGTAGGCGCCGGGGGAGGGCTGGCTGGCGGGACCAGCCGCCTGGGGGGCTCTGAGCCTCAGTTTCCCCTTCCTCATTCCCTTGATCAGAGAGGGCTGGCACCTGCTTCGTAGCTGTGGTTTGCTGAGCGCTTCTCGGGTGGCTGGCTCTGTCCGGGGTCCTGTTTACCTCCATTCTAACATCTAATGCCATGATCGTGATTATTTACTGGTATTATCATTTTTACCACCATTACCTTACAGGCAGGAAACTTCCACTGCCGTGGGTGAAAGGCATACCGTCTGTCCTTCTCTGACTTCAAAGCTTTCCTCCCCCCCCCCCCCCACCCCAACCTCCTGCACTTTACTGCCTCTTCGCACATGTATTAAAAGCGCCTTTCAACTCCCAAACGGGTTGAATTGGCTTTTGTAATAATAATTTGGCTTCAAGGGGAAACCCGGGAGGCCCCCAAAAGGGAAGTGACAGCCCCAGGACTTGCAGCCCGAAACCAGCCCCGGGGTAGGTGCAAAGGGAGTGAGGGAGGGGCCACAGGCGTCCAGCGTGAGGGCGGAACCCGAGGACTTTGCTCTAACGACCCTGCCTGGGATACAAGCCCTCTTCCTTCCTTAAACCACCCTGCCATCAGCCTTGGGACGAGAAGGGCCAAGCAGAAACACAATTTGCAGGTCCCAGGATAATATTGAACTTGGGCTCTGTAGATACCTGAAGCTCAGGCCTTAGTCCTAAATGGTCTTATTTGGCATCCCCCCAAGCTCCACCCACTCAGCCAGAGCAGGGGTGACTCAGGGTCCCCCCTTGTACCGCCCAGCCTCAGATATCTGGCACCCTTCTCTGCAGTTGATAACCTGACTCAGAAGAGGCAGGGAACTCATATGTAAGATTGGCATTGAATCTAATCCTTATCAGGCCTTGGGAAAAAGCAGGGATTATATGATTTCCATCTTACATTTGAGGAAATGGAGACCCAGAAAGGGACAGTGACCATGGATGTCGAATCCAGCTTTACCTGGCTCTGGACCCTGCCGGAGGGACTGTGGGCAGGTCCTTCAGGAAATGCTGGGATGGCATACCCCTACCCTGTGCCCACTCCTACCCCTGCAGTGAAGAGAGGGAGGGGAGCAAAGCTTTGTCCTGACCCCCACTCCTCAGTCCCACCCCCTCCCCTCCCCTTCAAAAGATACCCAAGTAAATACTACTAGAAAACCTAATAAAGTATAAAAGATTGAGTTGCTGTGTGACCTTGGGCAGCTTACTTAACCTCTCTGATTCTCGGACACCTCTGTAAAGAATAATGGTAGAAGGACTTCCCTGGCAGTCCAGTAGTTAAGACCCCATGCTTCCACTTCAGGGGGCACGGGTTCGATCCCTGGGTAGGGAACTAAGATCCCTGCACGCCGCAGCACAGCCAAAAAAAATAATAAAAATAAAAATAAGTTTTTTTAATTAAAAAATTAAAAAAGAATGATGGTAGAGACTTCTGAGGGTTGTGACCAAGGAGAAACAAGATGGTACATGTAACAACCTTAAACAGCACAGTGCCTGCTGGTGGGAAGTCCTCAACACAGGACAGATGTGACTATGTTGTTGCTGTCATTATTATTATTATTGATATTTGGGCCATACCCCCTGCCCCCCCGCCCCCCTTCATGGCCAAGGTAGAGATGAAACCCACATTTCCAAAGGTGAAAAATTCACACACACTAAGCCTTTTTTTATTTTATTTTATTTTTTTACCTCATTGATAGACCCCTCTAAGATGCTTGGCTAAAGAGTTCTTGGAATGTATCAGAACCAACTTCATCACAGCAATAAAACAATACAGAAACTGATAAATACTTGAAACTTGCCTCAAACAGGTTTGTTCTAGGTGAGTAATAACACCAGCTCTCATTTTCTGAGTTCCACCTTTGTGTGTTATTTTAGTCCATCTGTGGAACAGGGGTTATCATCCCTGATGTACACGATGAAGACACAAGAGACACAGAGAGGGTAAGAAACTTGCCAAAGACAAACAGCATCGAGTGGGGCGACTTGAATTCGAGTTATATGGGCCAGGCTGCAAAGTTATATAATACTTTGAACTGGTAATTCTTGTCACCATAAACAGGGGTTGCTTCTGGGATGGGGAGCAGAGTGAGGGAGCTTCTGTTCACTCTCTTTGATCTTTTGAATTTTGTATCATGCATTTATTACTTATAGTAAAAAATACTTCTAAAATAACACATCACTTAACCTATGTGCTTCAAAGAACACTACTGAGAAAGTGAAAGAAAAACCCACAGGATGGGAGAAAATATTTGCAAATCATAGATCTGATAAAGGTCTATTACGCAGTAGGATATATAAAGAAACCTTAAACTCAACAATAAAAACACTACCAATGTTTCTTTAATGGGCAAAAGATTTGAATAGACATTTCTCAAAAAAAAGATTATAAATAACCAATCAAGCCCTTGAAAAGTTACCCAACATCATTAGTCATTAGGGAAATGCAAATCAAAACCACAAGGAGACACCACTTCACCCCTGCTGGGGTGGCTAGAATCAACAAGATAGATCATAACAAGTGTTGATGAGAATAGGGAGAAACTGGAACCCTCACACGGTGGCTGGTGGGAATGTAAAATGTTACAGCTGCTGTGCAAAACAGTCTGGCAGTTTCTCAAATGGTGAAAACAGAGTTACCCTATGATCCAGCAATTCCACTCCTACACGTCTCTACCCAAGAGAAATGACAACACGAATATCCACGACAGCATTGTTTCTAACAGGCAAAAGTAGAAACAGTTCAGATGCCCCTCAACTGATTAGTGGAGAAATCAAATGGTCCATCCATGCAATAGAATATTATTCAGCCTTGAAAAGGAGTGAAGCACGGAGGCTACAATGTGCATGAACCTTGAAAACATGGTGCTCAGTGAAACAAACCAGACACAAAAGGCCACAGAGTCCATGATTCCATTTATATGAAATGCCCAGAACAGGCAAATCCAGAGACAGAAAGTGGGTCATTGGATGCCTGGAGCTGGGAGGAGTTGGGGAGAATGCAGGGGTGGGGCACCAATAGACATGAAGTTTCTTTTTGGGGTAATGAAATGTCCTGGGATTAGATAGTGGCCATGGTTGCACAACTCTGTGACTAGGCTAGAAACCACTGCATTACGCACCTTAAAGGGTGAATTGTATAGCATGTATTTTATCTCAATAAACTATATACATACATATAATTACTTTTTTATTGAAGTAGTTGGTTTACAATAGTTTTACTTTTTAAAAATATTTATTTATTTATTTGGCTACATTGGGTCTTAGTTATGGCACAACAGGATCTTCACTGCGGCATGCGGGATTTTTTGTTGCATCGCGTGGGCTTCTCTCCAGTTGCGGGGCGCAGGCTCAGTAGTTGCGGTGCACAGGCTTAGTTGCCTCTCGGCATGTGGGATCTTAGTTGCCTGACCAGGGATCGACCCCGAGTCCCCTGCATTGGAAGGCAGATTCTTAACCACTGGACCACCAGGGACGTCCCACAATAGCTTTACTTGTTGACTGAGGAACGTTTTGCAGCTGACAGAATTCCTACATCTTTGTTATCTCATTTAAGCTTCCAAATACCTAGGATATTTTAAGAGAGGGTATCTCAGTTACTACAGAAGGTCATACGGGTGCTGAGCTTGGAAGGGGGACCGGAGTTCAGGTTTCCTGCGTTGTAAAGGTTTTCAAGTGGGGATGTTACCTGCCATCTAGGGAACTTCTCGGATGATACAGGTTGAGTTGCTAAGACTTTGCTCCCTCCTGGGGGAAGATGGGGAGGAGAATCTCAGGGCAAAGTGAGCTCTGAGCAAGGGGGAGGGGGCCATTCCTCCATCCCAGACCTCAGCTCACCCACAGCCTATGGGGATGGCTGTCTGAACCCATAAGGCTCCCGTGCGTGAAACTGGAGTTTCTTAAAAGCAATCTTCTGGACTTCCCTGGTGGCGCAGTGCTTAAGACTCAGCACTCCCAATGCAGGGGGCTCAGGTTCGATCCCTGGTCAGGGAACTAGATCCCCCATGCCGCAACTAAGAGTTCTCATGCCACAAATAAGGAGCCCGTATGTCACAACTAAGACCCAGTGGAACCTAAATAAAATAAATAATAAATATTTAAAAAATAGAAAACTATTGAGAACCTGCTATAGAGCACAGGGAACGCTACTCAGTGCTCTGTGGTAACTTAAATGGGAAGGAAATCCAAAAAAGAGAGGATATATGTATACGTAGAGCTGATTCACTTTGCGGTACAGCAGAAACTAACACAATATTGTAAAGCAACCATATCCAATAAAAAAAATTTTTTTAATCTGCCTAGAATTTGAATAATGTAGTTTATGAAGTAGAGTCGCTGCAACCATCTTCAAAAAATAAGTGAATGAAACAAAACAAAACAAAACAAAACCCACGGGGTCACTGAGCTTGATGTGGACCTCATGCCATCTCTAGAACATTCTGCTCAGCGGTTGGTCTGCCTGGAAACCCACTTAGCCAACCCTTAGCGCCTCCCATGGGCCAAGTCCCTGATCTCCATCTTACATTCTAGTGGAGAATACTGATAATAAGAAAAATAGACACATAAGTAAAATAATTTCAGACAATTAGCAGTGAGTAACTGCAGAGACAGTGACTGAGGCCCGGGGGCTAACTGTTTTTAAATGAACATGTGTCAAAAGACTTTATTTCATTCATTCATTAATGAAGGATCCAGCAAGATGTTACAATGGGTTCAAAGGAAAATCCGAAAAACATTTATGTAGAGACAGGTGAGCAGTGCTGGAAAGAATTACAGACAGAAACCAAACGTGGTTGTGCACGATTAATTTGTTTTTCTCTGGGCAAGAATCATTGCCAGGGAATTCCCTGGCGGTCCAGTGGTTAGGACTTGGCGCTTTCACTGCCGGGGCCCCTGGTTCCATCCCTGGTCAGGGATCTGAGGTCCCACAAGCAGAGCAGCAGGGCCTAAATAAATGAATGAATCAATAAATGAAACAAACAAACAAAAAAGTATCATTGTCGTAAGTATCAGTTTTCTACACGTACCCAGTTGTAGAATAGCCCAAAGACGGCAAAAGGCAGGGGACCCCGTGGAATCAGACCATGGCTGGGTTTGTCTAGGGGCTAGTTCTGTTATTGAAATGGTCATCAGGGAGAATTCTTCAAAGGAGGTGGTATTGAGCAGAGATCTGAATGAGGATATGGTGGGGGGCATCCCAGGCCTGAGGGTCAAGGGTACAGGGTGGGACTGCTCTTCATGACCGAGGATCAGCCGGGAGGCCGGTGCGGCTGGAGCAGCAGATTCAGAGGGCCGTGAACGGGCACCTGCAGGCCAGGCAAGTGCTTTGGACTTTATTATTATTATTATTATTATTTAACATTTGTTTATTTATTTATGTTTGGCTGCATTGGGTCTTCGTTGCTGCGCACGGGCTTTATCTCGTTGTGGCGAGCGGGGGCTACTCTTCATTGCGGTGCGCGGGCTTCTCATTGTGGTGGCTTCTCTTGTTGCAGAGCACAGGCTGTAGGTGTGCGGGCTTCAGACCTTGCAGCACGTGGGCTCAGTAGCTGTGGCGCATGGGCTTAGTTGCTCCGAGGCAGGTGGGATCTTCCTGGAGCAGGGATTGAACCCGTGTCCCCTGCATTGGCAGGTGGATTCTTAACCACTGCGTCACCAGGGAAGCCCCTAGCCTATACCTTAATTTTATAAAGACAGAAATTAAAACACCCGAAAAAAAGTTGCTTGACCAAAAACTCCTAAAAATATGCATAGCCCAGAGATTCCGTATCTAGAAATTTATCCAAAGAAGATATTTTGAGAAGGTCAAGCTATAGTAACTAGAAAAGGGGGTTATAAACCAGTACATTTAAAAGGTCCCATTATTCTGGGGTAGGGACTTCCCTGGCGGTGCAGTGGTTAGGACTCTGTGCTTCCACTGCAGGGGGCACAGGTTCGATCCCTGGTTGGGGAACTAAGATCCATACCTGTGCCGTGTGGGCAAATAAAATAAAATAAATTTTAAAATAAAAATAAAAGGTCCCGTTATTCTTAAAAATACACACATGTATACTCTGTGTTCACACTGAGGTATTAACAGTGCTTCTCTCTAGGTGGTGGGACAAGGGTGACTTTTTTGCCTCTCTGAATAGTTGAGTTTTTCTTCATTTAATATATACTGCTTTTCTAAAATGAAAAAAAAAATAATAATAAAGGTAATTGCACCAGTTAGAATATCCCATGAGGGTTTTGTATGAGTTTCCTAGGGCGACTGTAAGAGATTACCATAAGTGTAGTGACTGAAAACAACACAATTTAATTTTCTTACATTTCTAGAGATCAGAAGTCCAAAATGGGTCTTACGCTGGTCCTTCTGGAGGCTCCAGGGGAGCATCGGCTCTCGCCTTTTCCAGCTTCTAGAGGCGCCGTATCCCTGGCTCGCAGCTCCTTCCTCCCTCCTCACAGTCAGCAGCGCAGCGTCTCCCGTCTCTCTCTGCCTTGACCCTCCTGCCTCCTTCTTATAAGGACCTTGTGATGACACTGGGCCCCCCAGGGAATCCAGGGTAATCTCCCTTGTCAGGGGCCTCAATTTAATACCATGTGCAGAGTCCCTTTGACCATGTAAGGGAGCATCTTCATAGGTTCCAGGGATTAGGATGCAGATGTCTCTGGGAGACCATTATTCTGCCCACCACAAGTTTGTATGGACAAACCAGGCAATTAATAGTGCAGCTGGGATTCTGAAAAAGCTAATGTGATTGCAGGCCACATTAATAGAGGTCTAGCGCTCAGCTCAAGGGAGGTGGTGGTCTTACCAAACCATTCTGGAGATGAGACCAGCATGCTGAAAGCAGACAGGGAGCCGGGTCACACAAGGAAAAGATGGACGGACTGATAGCCGGGCCTGGCTTGCAGGAGTCCTCTGTAGGGCTTATGGGTGGAAGGTGGAATTGATTCTGGGGCGTTCCCAAGGGAGGAAGGGATGTCACACCTGGTCCTGGTCCTACCTGAGTTTCCTCTCACTGCCTGGCACAGAGTACTGGGCTCTGTCTACATGGGGTACACTACTCCAGGGGGGCAGATGAGCACAGTATCAGGAGAACCTCCTGGAAGCCTTGGGTGTGTGTGGGGGGGGTCTTTCCATCAGACTCATTCGGTCAAAGGGCTGACAGGGCTGTGGAGGCCTAAGTCAGAGAATCCAGAGCAAAGTTCGATTCCTAAAACTGTGCAGGTGTTTGCACACCTGTGTCCATAGCACCGTTATTCACAGTAACCAAATGGACAGATGATGGTTAAACAACATGTGGTCCCTCCACACAGTGGAATATGATTCAACCTCAACAAGGAAGGAGATTCTGACACCCGCTACAACAGGGATGGACCTTGGGGACGTGATGCTCAGTGAGAGAAGCCAGACACAGAAGGACAGACACTGTCTGACTCCACTCCCAGGAGGTCCCTAGAGGAGTCAGATCCACAGAGACAGGGAGTAGATGGTGGGGGCCAGGAGCTGGGGGAGGGGCTGGGGAGTCAGTGTTTCATGGGGACAGAGTTCCAGTTTGGGAAGAAGAGAAAGTTCTGATGTTTGCACAACAATGTGAATGTACTTAAAACCACTGAGCTGTGCACTTAAAAATGTTAAAGATGGTAACTTTTGCATATATTTTACTACAATAAAAAAGAAATTCAGGGTCTGTTTAAAAAAAAAAGCCTAAAAAAAATCCAAAAGGAACTATTTTGGGGTCCAGCTTAACAGAGCACAGCCTTTTTATTTTGGCAAGTGACGACACTGGAAAGAAAAGAACGTGAGAGCCACCAGCCGCAAGTACAGAGACAAATGGCTCCCAGCTCAGCTTCTGGACGCTTCGAGCCCTGCCGTGACCACTCAGGGGCACACCGCTGCTTTTGTGGGCAGGGACTTCGCCTGCCCTGCGTGCCCCATCAACCCGGAACTGGTGCCCGGGTGCAGGGCAAGCCAGGTGAGGCGCCGGAAGCCCCTGGTTCCCTGGTGGGTGGACGCCTCCTCCCATCCCGGCTCCTCCCAGGTCCCCGGGGCCCCTCCCAGACGAGCTAACATTTAACCAGCACAGCCCCGGGGTGGCCAAACCAGGTGTGCAAGTATCGAAATTCTTCAGCAGCTGCACGGACAGCCCCCAGCATCATGGAGAAACGTTTTCTAAGCCGCAGAGGGTGGGGCGATGGCTGGTCCGCGCGTACCTGGTGAGGCGGCTTAGACTCCGCCAGAGGTGGAAGAGGCTGGACGGACCTGGCGCTGCGGTCCCTCCCTCCCCCACCCCTCAGGATTCCCGTCTGTGCAATGGGCCTTTCCAGCCCGAAGCTCCCAGTCTCCGGCCAGCCCCCGGCTCCTCTCTCCACCTGAGCGCTGGTCTCCTGGACCCAGCCCCCCAGGTCCAGGCTGGATGACAGCTTCCAGGGGCCTCGCAGGACCTCGAAGGAGTGCTCCACCGCAGGGGGGCCAGCCTGCCTGCCTTTGGGGTCCGGCCCAGAGTTCTGTCTCTGCCACTCTTTCCGCAGCCGGCCCCCACCCACTGGGAATTTGTTTAGGGTAGGGGGTCACATTGGTGGGGGGGAGGGGTGTGATTTCTCCACTCCTTGGGGACAACTGTGGTTGTCCTATGGGGAGGATGTTCTGGACCTGGAGTGGGCGGGGGAAGGGGTGCCACTCAACACCCCAGAGTGCCCAGGACGGCCCCACCCCAGGGAATGCGTGGTCCCAAAGGTCCACAGTGGACTGGGGGGTGCGGGGCGGGGAGGGAGCAGCCTGGATCTAACATGCCTGTGTGCTTCTTCCTCTCTGCTATGCAGAGGAGGAAAACCACTGCGCGATGGCCCCCGCTGGACCGGTGGCCCAGTCCCAGCACTTGAGCCTGCCCGCTGCCCTGCCCCCCACCAACTCCTCCCGAAAAGCCTCCTCCCCACCCCCACCCCCACACTGCCGCGGGCATTCTGTCTCCACGCTGGGGAGGGGGAGGGGGAGGAGGAGGGCGGGGAGGGGGGGGGCTTGACTTTTTATCTGTGCAAGGGGCCTGAGGCTGGACACTCAGTGGAGATGGTGTCTGTGGGTCAGCTTCATCCAAGGGACCCCAAGTGAACCAGGCCTGTCCTGTCTCCTACACCCCAACCACCCCCGCCCCGCGCCCCCGCCCCCCCCCCCCCAGGGCCTTCGACAAGATGGCATCTCTGGGGGGAGCCTGCAGAGTGGAGGGAACCACAGCCAGGGAAGCCAGTGGAAGAACAGAAGAGGAGAACGTGGCAGCCTTTCTGGTCGGCCAGACCTCCCCCTCGGATCTTTCTTTTTTTAAAATCACCGCAATTTAAGAAGCGACTCCTCCCTCCGTCCTGCTGCCTGCCACGTGGGCTGGCCAGAGGAGTCGCCGCTCGCCCTCTCTTTCCCTTGGCCCGGCTTGGCTGCGAGGCAGTAGCTTCAGTTTCACTTTGGTGTCACTGGTTTCACTTTCGGGGAGAGAAAGAAGAGAGATAGAGACAGAGAAGAGAAGAGGGGCAGAGAGGGAGGGCGGCTGTGTCAGGTGCAGGGTCAGCTTCTGCCCTGTCCTGCGGGGCTACCACCTGCTGGCTGCTCCCTCTCCTGATCTTCCTCTGGCCTGTGGATTCTCAGAGTCAAGATCAAGGGGTCAAGGGCAAGTTCTCTCTGCGTGACCTTGGGCAGGGCGAGCCACCTTCTCCTCCTGGGCTCCTTCCCTACACCCCCGGCCTCCTGTCCAAGTGGGGCCGGGGATCACATCCGCCCCATGAGATACTGGGAAGATCAAAGCCCTGCTGAACGCTGACTTGGGCCAGTCCCACAACATCCCCTTTGGGAGGGGGCTGAGCAAGGTCCAAGGCAGAACAGGATGTCGGCTGCCTTTACCCAGCAGGGACCCTTGGCCCAGAAACCACCAGGATGGAGGCTCCATGTGGCCCAAGTCAGGGCTGGGTGGGGAGTGTGGGGGACAGTGTCTCCTGAGGCCACCTGCTGTGGCTTGGGGCTCGTGGCCCGGCAGATGGGGCTGGCTCCATGTGCCTTCCAGCAGGCCTGCCTGTCACCGGACAGTGGCGTGGCCTTGTCCCTCTCACTCCTGCTGTTATTCCTGCAGGGTGGGGGACCACAGCCCGGGCCACAGATCCACTGCCTTCTGGGCCTGGCTGAGAGCCACATGATGTCAGGAGCTGGGCCCATTCTCCTCTCCCCAGCACCCCGCTCGGGGCCTGTTAAAGGACTCCCCAGACTGGAGGAAAGCGTGGGGGTGAGTCCCCTGGGGATGTCAAGAACACAGCTCAGGGAATTCCCTGGTGGTCCGGCGCTTAGGACGTGGACTTTCACCACCATGGGCCCGGGGTTTGATCCCTGGTCAGGAAACTAAGATCCCAAAAACAAACACCCTCCCCCCCGCCCCATACACACAGCTCAGCAAGATAGGTGTAGGAGCCAACGGGACAGGGCGGTTTGTTTTCAGGATAACAGCTTTATTGAGATATCATTCACATACCATTACAGTTCACCCTCTTAAAGTGTGCAATTCACTGGTTTTCAGGACATGCACAGTGTTGTGTAACCATCACCACTATCTAATGTCAACACATTCTCATTCCCCCAAAAGGAAACCCTGTCTCTATTAGCACCACCCCACCCCCTCCCCAGCCCCTGGTAACCAGGAACCCACTCTCTGTGTCTGTGGAGCTGCCTGTTCTGGACGGTTCCCATCCGTGGAATCACCCCCTGTGTGTCCTCCTGTGTCTGCGTCTCTCCCTGAGCATGGAGTCCTCAGGGTCCGTCCACGCGGTAGCGCGTCAGGGCTTCTCTCCTTTCCGTGGCTGAGGGATGCTCCTGTGTACCGAGTAGGGATGCTCCTGCGTACCGAGTACCCACGTCGTGCCTTACCCTGCTTATGCATTCCTCCGCTGAGGGATCTCTGGGGGTGTCTCCACTTTGGGCGTCTGTGAATGACGGCAGGTGTGAACCCAAGTAGGTGTTCATTTAGTGCATGTCCACCCACCCTACGTGACGTCTGGGGATCCCAGTTTTGTGCGGGGATGGGGGTGGGGGGATTACGAAGCACAGCCTGAGATGCACAGAGAGTGGGACCACCCCCCCCCAGGGGCGGCCCAGCACCGGGTCTCCCTGGATCGTTGCTGGATGCTGGGGAAACCCTTTCCCCACCCCCACCCAGGTTGGCTCCAGTTGTGAACCCAGAACTTCAAAAGGGAGAGTTTGAGAAGTTCCCAGAACCTCAGGGGTCGGCACGGAGCAGCAGCAGGGCCGGCAGACTGGGAACACGGCCCCGGAAAACGGCCCCTCCCTTTTAAGGAGGAGGAGAGCCGGGCTGGGGGTGGGCAGGCCGAGGCGGGGAGGGGCGGGGAGGGCAGAGGAGCGGCAGGAAGGGGAGGAGGGCGGGGCGGGGCGGGGCTTCCTCAAAAGGCAGGTAGGGGGCGGCTTCCTCGCACCGGTGCCTGGCTTCCCGCCTCCCCTTTGGCTGGGAGCCCCCTGGGCAGGGGAGGAAGGGGAGGGGGAGGAGGGGAGTCACCCAGGATCCCGTTCCTGTCACTCCGGAGCCACTTCCTGCTCTTTAATGTGGGGTGAAAGCAGGAGACAGCGCAGCCTCGGGCTTCACGCATCCCGGGGAGACCCCGCTTCTCTGGGTAGAGGCTGAGTCCACTCCGCCTCGCCCCTCCTCCAGCCCAAGTCCAGGTGTGGGGAGACCCGGTCCAGCACCAGCAGCTCCTCACATGCTCACTGGGCACCTGTACAACGTCTTTGGGGAAATACCTGGCTTTTAAATTGGGGTTGCTTTTGGTTGCTAAGTTATAAGGATTTTTTTTTTTTTTTTTGCTTTGTTGTAGGGAAAGGATTCTTTATATCTTCTGGGCACTAGCCGCATCTCCCCTACAATGATTTGCAAATACTTTCTCCCACTCTGTGGGCTTTCTCTTCACTCTCCTGAGGGTGGCCTTGGATGTACCCAAGTGTTTTAATTTTGATCAAGTCCAAGTTCATCCATTTTTTCTTTTGCTGCTTGTGCCTGTGTGTCACGTTGAAGAATCCACTGCCAAGTTCAAGGCTGTGAAGATGGGTGATGGGAAAGTCAAAGGAGCGGTTTTGCTGAGGGTTTTACATGGAGGGGGGCAGTTGTCTGGAGGCCCTTGGCAGGGGGAAGGGAAAGGCTGCCTGAAGTTCGAGCAGGACTTGGGGGTGGGGGTGGGGGGGAATGGAAGAGGGATTCCAGAACAGGGAACAGCAGGTGCAAAGAGAGGGAGCCAAGAGTGAGTGAAAGACTTGCACTGCCTCCCCCTCTCCTTCCTCCCTCTTCCCCCTCCCCCCTCTCCTTCCCCTCCCTCTTCTCTTTCCCCTACCCCCTCCACCTCCCTGACTCTGACCCCTGGGTCCCCCCACAGGCATCAGGGGTGGGGGGAGGTGAGGTGGCTGTGCTTAGAAACCTCATTGGTCCCCACCACAAAATCCAAGGCTGTTATAGGAGAAAGGAGGGGTGCCTGGGCAGGGGGCAGTGGGCTGACCCTATACTTGAACTTGCAGGTGAGTGTGGTAGGGGAGATCCCCAAGAGACACCCACAAATAAAGTAGCAGGAACTAGGCAGGTGCAGACAGAAGGGTGTGTAGAGGCTCACAGGTGAGCAGAGTAGGAAGTGCGTCAGAACAGATGGTAGGTGCCCAGGGACAGGTGGGCTTGGTCTTCTGGGAGAAGAGGGGACATGGGGACAGGACATAAGGGGCCAGCCTTTACCTCCACCCGAGGCAGGCCACCAGGACAAGGGTATTCGTGGAGTGATAGGTCTAAGGGGAAGGTATAGGGGGGTCTCCAGTCCAAGGCTTGCCCTGCCCCATGACCCAACTCTCTCTGTGACTTTTTTTTTTAATATTTATTTTATTATTATTATTATTATTTATTTATTTTGGCTGTGCCAGATCTTACTTGCAGCACACAGGATCTTTGTCTGTGGATGCAGAATCTTTAGTTGTGGCACGTGGACTTCTTAGTTGTGGCATGCATGTGGGATCTAGTTCGCTGACCAGGGTTCGAACCCAGGTCCCCTACATTGGGAGCATGGGGTCTTACCTGCTGGACCACCAGGGAAGTCCCTCTCTGTGACTTTTTTTTAATAAATTTATTTATTTATGTATGTATTGGCTGCATTGCGTCTTCGTTGCTGCACGCGGGCTTTCTCTAGTTGCAGACATCGCAGGCTACTCTTCATTGTGGTGCATGCGCTTCTAATTTTGGTGGCTTTGCTTGTTGTGGAGCACGGGCTCTAGGTGCGCAGACTTTAGTTGTTGAGGCACATGGGCTCAATAGTTGTGGCACATGGGCTTAGTTGCTCCACAGCATGTGGGATCTTCCTGGAGCAGTGATGGAACCCGTGTCCCCTGCATTGGCAGGCGGTTTCTTAACCACTGTGAAACCAGGGAAGTCCCTCTCTGTGACTTTTTGCAGGAGGATCTGTAACCTGAGGCCAGCTTCCCTGGGTGTCCATGCCCTGCTAGCTGGTGTGACCCTAAAGGACAGCCACAGTGGGGACTGGCCTGGACCCCTGTGGTGGCCTTTCTGAGCATCCTGCTTCTTTGCTAACTCATCTTCCCAAAGCCGCTTATCCAAGGTCACTGACCAGCTTGCGGTCGGCCACCATCCCGGCCATCCAGAAGACCTGGCTCCCCACTCGGCCACCACCTTGTCCTGCATCCAAGGCCAGTGAGGTGTGACATGTTCACAGCCTTCGGTTCACCTGTTAGGCAGCCAACACCCCAGCCCCTATGTCCCGCCCCCGCATCCCCAGAAATTAAACAGTCAACACGAGGCACCGTGGAGGCAGACCAGACCCCCTTCTGAGCCGAGCACCCCTTCCGGGCCCGTTAGGAATGGTCACTGCTCTGCTGGACCGCGGGTTCCCCTGCCTGGGATGCCCCCTCCAGCCCAAGGGCTCTCAGCATGGACGCCCAGTGCACGGCCTTCTACCTGGCGCTGCCTCTAGGGCTGTAGACTCTCTCCAGCGTGCAGGGCGTGGAGATGGGGGGAGGCCTGGCATCGGAGCCTCTGCATGGGTTCCCGTGTCACCAGGGATGGGGAGGGAAGACAGGGTGACCTGTTCTGGCCAATTCATGGGGTGTAGCCAGGGTGAAGGGGCAAGGGATTCAGGATGCTCAGGAGAGGGTCTGCTCCTTCCTGAGGGTCAGCAATAGCCATCTCATTTCGTCCGTGATGACCCCCTTTTAGGGGGCGTGGCCTCCCCCAGGGGTGGGTGTCAGGCCGAGGATGGGGGCAGGGGGGAGACGCAGCTGCGGGCCTCGGTCCCTCCCTCACCTGAAGCCTCTCTCTTGTTCTCCAGGTGCTCCTCTGCGGGCCCTCCCTCGGTCCCCAGGGAAGCCTGGGCAGAAACCTGAGCCTCTGTTCAGGCTGCCATGGGGCCTGGCCTCCCCCCGCCCCGAGCCCTCCTTCCTCCTCCAGGGCCACCCTGTCGTTGCCGTGGGGACGGCAGACCAGCCAGGTCCTCCACCCACCTGGCCTCCGGGCAGGCAGCCTGGGGCCCGCACACCTGGTCAGCTGGGGGCCCCGGCCCCGGGGAAGTGGGGCGAGACCCACAGGGCCCCTGCTGGTTTCGTTTTGAGACGGTCCCTTCCCCTTCCTCACTCCCACTCCACCCGCCCCGACCCCTGCTTTCTGGGAAACCCTGTGGTAGCTTCCTCTGAGCTGAACTCTGTTAACCCGGAGTCCACTGAGTTCCGCCTCCCGGACCTGGGGCTTCCTGCCCTGCACACACCTCCACCCCCGGGGGCCGGCTCCCCGTATTTCTCCGGACTCCCCGCCTTCCAGAAGATTCTGGGCCGCCCCCTGCCCACACGCCTCCTGCCACACTGTGTCCGGGACTCTGGACGCAGGAAACCTGATGCGTTTCCTATGTCCAGGGCGGCCCTGGACACAGAAGAGCCAGGGTCTGACCTCTGCTCCTGGGGGGCTGTGGCCTCCTACGCAGGCAGATGCTGGGAGGGGCGTGGCTAAGCCAGCTTCCTCCCTTCACTGCTGAAAAGGGGGCCAGGTCACTCTCCGTGGGGCCATCGCGGCTGCAGCTGCGTCCCTGACCCCACCCACTGGATGCTAGGAGCCCCTCAGTCGTGATGACCACAGATGTCCCCAGACACCAGTGTCCCCTGGGTTGAGGGGGGCAAGACTGTCCCCACTGAGACCCAGTGGGCATGATGACAGCTGGGAGAGGACAGAGCAGCCTCTGGCCACGTGGGGCATTGAGCACTGGAGATGTGAGGTGTCTGAACTGAGATGCTCCAGGAGGGCAAAACATACCATAGTGCAGACTCTGTACCCAAAAAAAAAAGAAAGAAAGAAAGAAAAAAAGACCAGACTAACTTTTCATATTGATTGCAAAGTGCAACAGTAATATTTTGGCTACATCGGGTTAAAAAAACACGCCATAAAATCACCTTTGCCAGGGACTTCCTTGGTGGTCCAGTGGTTAAGACTCCATGCTTCCACTGTGGGGGCCCAGGTTTGATGCCTGGTGGGGGAACTAAGATTCTGAATGTCACACGGTGCGGCCAAAACAAAAAAACAAAGAAAACCAAGAAACCAGAAGGGTTAACTCGTTTTCCTATTTTAAACGTGGCCACGAGGAAATTTAAGTCTCGCCTGCAGCTGAATGACACGTGCATTCCAGTGGCATCTGAGGGCTCAGGGGGCCGAGACCCACCTGGAATCTACCTGAGGGTTCTGCGCACCTTCTTTCCTTCCATTTCCTTCCACCCCACCCCCGGAACGTCTGTTACACTAGGAGAAGGGAATTCAAGGGTCCCAGGGATGGGGCTGATGGGAACTGAGAATTCCACTGGATGAAGCAGGCAGGCATTTGCCCATGACCCCGAGCTTTTAAGATGGCTCCTTCCCCTATGGCCGGGGTTTGGGGTGAAAGCCTGTGGCACCCTGATTGAGCCAGACCATCTTTTTCAGCTCATCATTTATTCCGAGGTCACCTGTGAGCTGCTCAGTACTCAGGACCCAGCGGGGCACAGAGCCTGCCCTCTGGAAACACAGGGGACAGCACACGCTGTCTTGCAAAGTGCTGTTTAATAAGATGAAAACTTGGAGCTGAAGAGAAACTGGCATCTAGACACTGAACATCTTCTTCTAAACCAGGTGCAAAAAAACAAAAAACCAAAAAAGACCCCAAAACCCCAGAAGCGAAGAAAATTCAAAACCCAGGTGAGAAAACACCCAACGGGCGAGATTCTGAAGCTCTCGGATTTGTTTCCTGATTGATTTGTTTTTGGACAAAGAGGTCAGACAGAAGGGTGCTGGGCACTTGGCCGTCTCGGGGTTTAAAGAACAGCCACAAGGAACCTTGACAGAGAACCTCTCACAAGAAGCTCTGACCCCGCCTTCTCCCTGGACCCCCACCCAGATGTTACCCGTTTCAGGGAGAAGAGCCCGCCCCCTTGCAAGAGAGGACCTCAAAGGGACAGGGAGCAGCATCCCCAGGCCTGCCTGTGGTCACCCTTGGACCACTGCGAACCGGGGAGAGACCAGAGGGGGCCAAGTCTAGGGATGTTTGCAGGGGGGGAAGGAGGGAGACCCCTGGCTGTTAAAGTCCAACACTTTCATCATGGTCTCCAAGGCATGTCCCTGGCTGACCCGGAGTGGGAAGGGGAAGAGCTACGTGTCTCTCTGGTCCTTTGCTGAGGCTCCTCGGGGTTCTGGGGAAGCAACAGCAGACAGTGGGTGGAGTCGATGGGCTGGGGGAGGCACCTGCTTTCGAACCATCCTCCCCCACCGCCCTCACCAACCCTGGAGGCCTTACCCCACCGACCCTGAATTCTCCCGCACCCCTCGGCCCCCCGTCAATGTGGTCTCTTGCTCCTTGCAAATGGCCGTTGGCTCTGTTAACAGAAATAGGTCAGGCCCAGAGCCTGATGTGTACAGGACGCGCCCGAGGATGGGCCCGTCTGTGACCGTCAGTGCCGGGCGCCCACGGGCCAAGATGCTGAGTCACAGTTCACCCCTTAGGCCCCCTTCCCGCTCTGAAGCTCCGCAGGGAGCCGGGGTATCCACAGAGCGACACCATCACTTTTGGTTCTTTTTTATTCTTTTCTAAGTCAGGTGAGACTTTGGGGGCAACTATGAAGTGGCAGAAACCTGGAAAGCTGGTTGGAAGAGCTACCAACTTGTCTTCTCCTTCGTGACCACAGGGTCTCCCTAAGAAGAAAAGGATCCAGCAGTTCCCACAGGGCCACAAGCCCCCGCCTTCTTCTGTACCTTCTCCAGAAATGCAGGGCCAGTGTGGCTTGCACCAGGCCCACTGCTCTCGGAGAACCCCTCCTCTGCAATTTATCACCCATAAATATCGGCTCGTTTCAAGCCTTCAGGAAGTACTGGGGTTGGGGGGAGGCTCGAAGCTTCATCTTCAGAGAGCCTGGAGGAGGGGAAGCCTTAGAAGCAGCCCTGCCCTCCACCACTTCCTACTGCCCGACGGCCCACAGGCGGCCTTCTCCATTGGAGGTGGTTCAGCCCTGAAGGTGGAAAGGCTGGGTCTCGGGCCTCGGGCCCCAATGCAGGCTACAGCAGGGGGCCTGGCTGGACACCCCAACGGACCCCAGGAGCCAGGACAGCCTCAACCCTGCCATCTCACTTCCAATCGGCTGCGGCTGAACGGTTCAAGGCCCGAGAGAGTGACGTGCCCTGGGTGGTCACTTCTGATTTGCTGGGCCGGCGGAGGTGACACAGAGCCACCCGCCCACATCTGTGGGCCTGCAGGGGTGGGGGAGCAGGCCTTATCTGCAGATCTGCTGGGGTTTCAACCACACGACAGCTTGGAAACCCAAGGCTTCCTTTCCGCCGAGCGAGTGTCAGCTCAGGCTGCTGCGAGATGTCAGAGCGTCTGCTGCCCGAAGCACAAGGACGAGAGGGTCCCTCTCGGGGGCAGGTCACACTCTGCTGAGGACAGGCTGCGTGGCCAGAGGCTGAAGCACCCGGGGGAGGGTGGGAGAGGGGACCTCCCAAAAGCCGCCGGGCCCGATGGCTCTTCTGGGCCAGGAGGGCCACCTCCGAGGGGCAGACGCCAGGCGGGGGGCACACCCCCACCCCCAGGTGACAGCCCCCCCCTTCTGGTGAAAGTCGCCAGCGGCCGGGGGTCCCTCCTCGGAAAGGAGCCAAGCCAGTGCCCGCCGCCGCCCCCACCTCTCGGGGGTCAGGCCGCCCTCGCGGAGGCGCCCACCCCGGGCTGGATGGGGGCTGCCACCCCACGGGCGAGGGACAGAAGCACAGCGGGCACGGTTGCTTTTTTCTTTTCCCTGTTTTGTTTTGGTTTCTCCTTTAAACCTAAGGAAGCAGGTTCTGAGAAGACAGCACAGCGGCACTGGCCTCCCAGGGCCCGAGGGCCACGCGTGCATCCCTGAAGGGGGCGGGTCTGTCGGGGGCGGGACCGTCACACGGCGGTGCGCGTGGGCGTGCTGGGCTGGTTCAGCCGCAGCGTTCTACACAACCAGCCGGCAAAATCCACTTCTTCCACCTCGGACCGCTTGATGAAGGCGTGGTTCTGAAAGGGAAGGAGTGGCGTGAGCAGCCCGGCCTTGGCCACGAGCTGGGCCCCCACCCCGGAGCCGGGCGGCCCAGGCCCGAGGCCACGCGACCCGGGACAGGGTCTCGGGGGAGGGGGCGTCCCGGATGCTGTGGGGGGTGGAGCCGTATCCCTGCCCCCACCCGCGCGATGCCAGGAGCCCCCCCAGGGATGACCACCACAGATGCCCCCCGACGTGGCCCAGGGTCCTGTGGGGGCAGAGGCTCCCGGGTGAGAACATCTGGTCCGGAACCACGGAGCTCTGCGAGGGTAGCACGTTCCCTATGTGTCCTGTCCGGGCGGCGGCCACCGGCCACGAGGCTCCTGAGCCCTTGGCACAGGTCCTGTGCTGCTGGAGAGCAGGGTCCCGCCTCTTTCATCATTTATTTTTTGGCCGCACCACGCGGCATGGGGGATCTTAGTTCCCTGACCGGGGATCAAACCCGCGTCCCCTGCATTGGAAGCGCAGAGTCTTTATTAACCTCTGGACCGTCAGGGAAGTCCCCAGTTTAAGTAACTTTATTAGACACCCTGGTGGCGGTTCCTGTTCGGAAGCACGAGTTTCATGGTCGGAAGGGTGGGGGGTCTAGGCTCCCCACGTGATACCTGCCTCTCATGCCAGCTGGGGAGGCGAGACCACCCTCACCCTCCTAAAGGTGGGCAGGGGCTTGGGTGAAATACCAAACCAAGGGGACAGGGCTCCTGTGGTCAGGGTGACAGAGTCGCCCCACATGGCCTGAGGTGTCACTCAGGCAGAGACCTTCGATGTCGTCCTGCACCGTGTGCCCTGAACACACGTCACTTGGACTCAATAAGGAGTTTCCAGAAAGAAGCAGGTGGACACAGACTCCTTCTCACAAGGTGCTCCAAGGGCCACGGCAAACTGACTACAGCCGGGACACACAGCTAAGAGAGGGGTGGGCTTAGACAGGGTGCCTTCCCCGAGGAGGAAGCGCTGGAGCAGCAACAGGACATGTTCCCAAAGGAGAAGGACGGTCCTGTGCAAAGGTCGAGGTGGAGAGCAGGGGGGAGGCCCAGTGAAGGGCATGGGGCAGGGGTGGGGGGGTTGGGTTGGGGGGAGTGGGGCCCTGCAGGCAGGGGCAGAGGCCCCGCCGGAAAGCGTGGCTCGGTTATTCAAACTCCAACATCACAACCATCCTAAGAGGCCCCTTCTCTCCCGTGTGGACACCTGAGACCGAGAACCCACGGCTCATGTCTCATGCCTGTAGCTAGCAGTGTTTTCTCTCTTCGAGACACAGGATGCATAAACTAGGGACGGTCTCAGCCTCGGGGGTGACTCAGGGGGTGAGGCCTGGTGACGGAGGAAGGCTAACCTCCACGCAGACGTCCACTGTGACAGCCACTCTGAGGCTGGCAGGCGGCCCTGTTGGGGCAAGGCCAGTGCCGGCAACCACCTTGGTTTTCAAGGACGTTGAACAGTATGGCTTCAGAGGAAGGCAAACACCCCCAGGGTGTCCCCGACACCTTGGAGGCCAGCCATTCTGAGACACAGCCCCAGCCCCGGGCACGTGGGCCCTTCTTTCTCCCAAGGAGCTGAGAGGACTGCAGCCACTTTGCATGGTGCCCTCCAGAGAGCCAGGGAGACCACGGGGGTTCTCCAGCTTGGCCGAGAGACATCAGAGCAGACTCAGGTGTCTGCCTGGGGCGAGAGGGGCCTGCCAGGGACCCCGAAACTCTGAAATCTGTGGGTATCACTCACCATGAGCATCTTCAGATCTGCTCGCTCTGCTGGGTTCTTAATTAGGCTGCGGGTTCCGAGAGGCGGGAGAGAGGACAGAGGGTGGGGAGAAAAGACAGGCAGGCAGTCAGCGGCCGTCAGGGAGAGGCCTACGTTCTGCCGTCCTTTGCTGCCTGGTCCCCGAGGGTGAGGGGCCCCACTGCGCCCTTGGGTGTGAGAGCAGGGCACCCCGGGAGGGACGGGCGAGAGCCTGAGACCCGGACAAGAGGGAAAGGGAAAGAGGATGGGAAACCCCCTCGCGGCTGCTCGGTCAGAGGCCAAGCAGCAACCGCAGCTAAAGTTCTAATAAAACCCCCAAGTTTGGGAGTCCAAATGTCAAAATGGAACTTTTTCCTTCAGAAAAGCAGAACTGTCTAAAGGCAGCTGCTCAGAGCAGCTCGGGGCTGAGGGGCAGTTACCTGGCAACCTCACGGGGCACAGAGAGGTTTACGGGGGGACGGCTGGACACACAGCCACAGGTCGGCTGGGAGATACGCGGCCCCAGGCTGCAGTGTCCACAGCCCGCGCACCCGAGGCCGCGTCACCCAGACGCCTGTCTGGGGGCGGGAGGGCCACCTCCCAGACACTGGCTGGGAAGGCCTGCCTGGAGCTTGGGGGCTGTGGGCTTGCAGGGTTAGGGCCCCGGGGTGCCTGCTGGCAGAAGTCAAGGCGTGAATAGCGTTATTTCCAGAAAGCCTGAAACCCTGGTTTGCTCAGGGTTTGGGGGACACGGTGGGGACGGCAGCTGGACGCTGTGACTCAGCAGCCTGGTGGGGGGGGGGGGGCAGGGGAGGGGAACCTGGGTTCTCACGTGAGCTCTGGTCCCGCCAGACGCCGCCAGCACCCAGCATTGCTGAGGTCAGACCAGGAAGCAGGCAGCCAGGCCCACGCCCCACCCTCCCCGTGCGGGAGCCCGTGGCATCTTACCATTTATTTACAAACTCCTGGAAGTCCTGGGTGAAAACACCGTTGGGCAGCTTGGGAGGAGGCTGTGGGGCAGAACAGACGGGCGGGGTCAGAGCTCCGGGAAGGTTCTGGACTCAGAGAGAAAAGGCACCTCCTAGCCCTGCACCTCTGAGGACAGCCCAGCACTTTTTGGGGACCCTCGGGATGCACCCCTCCTGGAGGCAGAGGGCAGCCATCCCCACCTCCTTCCGGCAGCTTCCTGGCAGCCCTGCTGCCCGCCCGGCCGACTGGGTTGGGGTCTCCCCAGGTTTTCTTTCAAAAGCTTGTGTTTGGGGACCACAACGGGTTCCGGAGGGAAGGATTAGGGGGTCCGTCCTCACTCATGGATGAGGGTGGTGACTCCTGACCACGGGCCACACTGTCTGCACACCAACCCCCCAACCCCCACCACAGGGGTGTCTTGGAGTGAGCTGGGGGTCTGGACCCCAGGGAGGCAGCTACTCCAGGGCTTTGGGCCTGAAAACAGGGGAAACCCGAGGGGCCTGGCCCCGCACATGTCCTGGGGTGGGGACAGTCGTGTGCAGGCTCAGGCCCCGTCCGGGAGGGCGGTGAGCCTCCTTCCTGTTCAGGGGTGGGAGGTGTCGACGGCCTCCCGGGGAGGACGTGCTCGCCGGGCCTGGGTGTTGCTGCCAGGTGCAGGGAGAGCTGTGTCACCAGAGCCACCCCACCCTGTTCTGTCACCACTGACCCTGCTCAGAGCTGCTCACATCAAGACCCAACCCCGGGCCAAGCCCAGCCGCCCCGACTCCAAAGGGCTGGGAGCAGTGACCCAGCCAGGCCGAGAGGGAGGACCGGGGGTCAGCTGCAGGCTGAGGAAGCTGCTCCCGTGCTCGTGCCTGGATTTACCCGTCTGTACAATGGGAACATCCACGCTACCCTCTCACGGGGCGGGGAGGAGGACTGGGGTGGGGGGGTGGGGGCGGGATGCCCTGTGCCCCCTTCCCAGAGAGCAGGGTGACGCCTGAACTTTCCCTGAGCAAGTGGGATGATGTATGACTTCACACACAGATGCCGAGATGCTCGGAGAATAGAGGTGCTGGTGACAGGGCCCTGGCACTCGGCTGCTGGGCTAAGAGTGAGAATTCTGGGTTCATCTCTGTAAAAACATGAAGAGAGTCCCCTGGGGAGAGTAGGTGTGTGCAGTGCGGGAGGAAGTGAGGCCACCTATTTTCACACCTGATAACATCCTCCTGAACACAACCGGTCTCCACCTCTCCCCGCGACCCCGCCCCACACACAGCCCACAGCCTGCACGTCGAATTCTCTTCCTTCCGGGGGGGACGCTTTCCAACGGGAATGGCTTGATCCCGCTGGTGTGGGCACGCACCTCGTTCACGATGTAGTCCAGCAGCTCAAAGATCGCCATGGCCGGCCGGCTGTCCATTCCATGACCTGCCCGGGGGCACAAACAAAGACAGGTGAGACGGGCAGGTGGCCGCCCGAGCTTCCGTTGGGCGTCGAGGCCTGAGCGCGTTGGATGCCACCAAGTGCCCTCCTCCCCACCCGGCCCGACCCTGAGGGCAGGCTCCAGGGCCGTCTGCCTTCCTGGGAAAGGAACTTCTCTCCTGAGCCTCCGGTGAATTAAAACCAAACACACCACCAAAGTGAAAAGGAATGTTTGCTGAGAAGGCACGCGTGTGGCACGGGCTGAGTCTGGGCCGTGCCAAAGCCCTACTCCCTGGGGCGGGGGGCCAAGCGGGCAAGGGTGGCAGGGTGACCTTGCACGGACCTGTGGGCTCAGGAAGGTGGCCCGCTGGGCTGGCTGACCCCTGTCCTAGACCCAGCTGGCCAGGCCCGCGTCCGGCAGCTGGACTTTTGCCTTCTGTCTCCTGTCCTGAAATGCGCATGTGGGCTGGGGCCGGGGCCGTGGGAGGTGCTGGCAGGCCCAGCCGCCTGGCACAGCCCACTGCTCCTCCCTGCCCAGAAGGCCCGGGCGCCATGTGGGAGTCGGGCTGGGAAGGGAGGGGCCAGGGCTGGGGCCTGAGGACCCAGAGGCGGGCGGGGGGGCTTCTCAGAGGAAATCTACACAGCCCGGCAGTCTGGGCGCGACACCAGGGAAGGGGAGGGTCTGGGCTTGAGAACACCGTGGAAACCACCACCTGCAAACCAAGTGTCCATCGGCTGTGGACAGACACCACACAGATACCACGTGGTGGAATATTACGTGACCATAAAAAAGGAGCGAGACATTGACACTCGCCACGGTGAGAACGCAATGCCCAGTGAGAGAAGCCAGACACAGAAGGACACACAGGGTGTGACTCCATTTACGTGAACTGTCCAGGACAGACAGATGCACAGGGACAGAGAGTGGCCTGGCGGTTGTCAGGGGCAGGGGGAGCGGACGGGGGTGATGCTAACGGGGACAGGGTTTCTTTTTGGGGGGATGGAATGTTCTGGACTCAGACAAAGGTGTGATGGTCGGACAATCTTCTGAAGGTATAGAAATCCCGTGAGCTACAAGCCTGATTCGAGTGGATCATATGGTACGTGACGTCTACCTCGACGAGGCTGTTAGAAACCACCTAACCAACTGCAGCCACTGCGTGGTCCTTAGGGCTCTCACTTAATTGAACTCTCTTCCGGTTGACTTAAAAAAAAAAAAAATCACAGAACCCTAAGCCCACCTTCCTAATTACACCACCTGAGCCGTGACCCCGACCCTGACCCCTCGCCAGCCCCCAACATGGTGGGAACGTCGGCCTGAACCTCACAGGTGGCTGCTTGAGGTACTGAGGGGCCTCTGGGAGCCCCACGGGCCCCCGCCCCCGCCCCCGCTGGGCTGTGTGTCGGGGCTGAATCCAATCAGCCACCTGAGGAGACCCCGAGCTCCTTTCACTTTGGGGTCCCTAAAAGGCCTGGCCCAACCCTGCAGGACGGCCCCTGTGGAGCCCAGGCGGTGGGCACCAGGTTGCCTGCTGGGCAGCCCCTTCGGCTTTTCTGTACACTTGATTGAACGTTCCTGTGATAAAATGCTGGAAAAGCCCGCCCCCACCCCCCATGGCTTGGCTGCGGAGTGAGAGTCTGGACCCCGCCCGCTGGCAGCAACAGGTGCAGCTGCCCCAGACGGGACGGTCTGGGGCGCCGCCGGCAGCACGGTCCCCAGAAGCCTCAGGACCATCTGAGGACTGCTGACCGCAGTGAGCACGGCCCAGGGGGACAGGGGGCGCTGAGAGGGGCCAGAGGGGAGGCAGCTGCCGTCCCTAGGCGCCGCGTGCCCTGTCCAAACCGGAAGTCCCAGCCTCGGGCCATACCGCTGACGGGGCGTCCGGGGGGTCTCGGCCGCGGCGAGATGCTGTGAGGCTCTCCTTCCGCGCCGTCGACCATGGGCCGGCCAAATATGGCCTCCAGCTCCTTGGTGTCCGGCGGGGGGATGGGGTACCTCCCGATGGACAGCTCCACCAGGGACAAGCCCATGCTCCAGATGTCCGACTGCACCGAGTAGTGGGTGCCTTGCAGCCTCTCCGGCTGCGAAGAGACGGGGAGAGACGGCCCGAGGGAGACGGAGGGGCGCTGGCGCCCCAGAGGGTCCCTGTGGTCCCCCTGCAGCTCCACCCCGCCCTCGGACGCCTCCAGAGACCCAGCAGCAGGAGGAAAGCCACTGCACCCCCTCCCTCCACCCGCTTCCAGCTGTGCTAACGACAGCCCCTGAAGCCCCACAACCCGAAGCACTTCCGGATAGCAACCAGCCCAGGAAAGACGGCGGAACGCCTCCTTCTCACGACAATCCTAAGACCGACTTCTCAGACTCTGCTCTTAAAAACCACCCAGAGAGGGACCTCCTGCACTGCCAATGCGGGGGCCCGGGTTCAATCCCAGGTCAGGGAACTAGGATTCCACACGCCATGCGGTGTGGCCAAAAAATACAAATAAAAATAAAAATTAAAAAAACTGAAAAATAAAATCACCCAGATACTTCCTAAAATAACGGAGAGCTAGTTGCTTAGCTCAGAAACTGACTGACTACTCCCCGACTAGACTTTTACCAACAGTGGAAAGGAACCAGGCCGGCGTCTCCAGAGAGACAAAACCCGTGTGAGAAGATGATGGAAACTAGATACTCGAAGGAGAGAAGAAATTCAGCAAAAGACAGAAACTGCACTAACAGGGAAGGGCAGGCTTTTAGAAAAGCTGCTGGAAGACAGGGCCGCGTGGACGGGGGCGGGGAGGACCCCGGAAGGACTCACAGACATGTACGACCGCGTCCCCACGAAGGAGTTGGCCATGGAGTCGATGAGCTGCCCGCTCACCCCGAAATCGCACAGCTTGATCTCCCCTCTGGAGTTGACCAGGATGTTGGACGGCTTCACGTCTGGGGGCAGAGCCGGCGGTGAGGGTGCCGCAGGCCCCCGCCAGCCCGGCCCGGGCGCGCGTCTGTCCCCTTACCTCGGTGCATGATCTGGTGCTTCTCCCGGAGGTATGCCAGGCCCCGCAGCACCTGCAGGGAGGCCGCAGGGCACCGTGAGCGGGCCCGCCCTCCGGCCACAGGGGCCCATCCCGCTGACGCTCCCACGGCCCCCTGCCCACGAGGGGGACCCTGCCCTCCCCTCGTCTGAGGAGGAGCTGTGGCCCCCGGGGGACTGAGACGAGGCCCGAGGCCCCAAAAGTAGGGCTGTAAGCATCCAGCCAACAGTCCTGCCTCCGAGGTCACCGCAGCCCGAGAGGCGGCCTCTGTGCGGCCCTCCGGGGCCGGGACTGTGCTCAGGCCCCCAGGCTGACGGGGTGAAGGAGGCGGTGGCTGTTGCACCGGGTCAGGCAACACGCCACGACGACAGCACTGTGGTGCCTCCTGCCACCCCCACACCCGTATGGGGCAGGGAAGTGTTACCCCCACTTCACGGGTGAAGGGACGCCACCTGCTCGGGCCCGCAGCCGGAGAGGGGGGCACTGGCACCCCTGCCGCTGTGCAGGGCGCCACGCTGAGGCCCACCCCTGGCTTCTGGAGGCTCCTTGAAGCCTGGCCACATGGAAGGGGGCGGAGGTAAGGATAAAGCCCCGAGAGCGCGGGGCCGGGAGCGCAGGCCCGCACACTTACCGCGATGCTGACCTTCCCCAGGATCTCTTCGGGAATTCTCTTGGCTTCTTTCAACACCTGGTCCAGGGAGCCACCGTCCTAGGGGCAGCACAGGAGAGAGAGGCAAAGCCGCCGTGAGCTGTCGCCAGGCAGGGCTCCCCAGAGGGATGCCAGAGCGGCCGAGGACAGGGAGTGGGTGGGGGAGCATTTCCCTGGTTCCCGGCGAGCTGGTGCTCAGTTTCCTCCATGGTAAACAGAGGCCGGACCGCAGCCAAAGGCAACCCGTTGGCCCACAGCAGGGACTCCTGCGGTCCCTGCCGCCTCTGGGGCCTCAGGAAGCGGAAAGGGTGCCAGCGTGCTGGCCAGGCGGCCCATCCTTCCCGGAACCGAGGCCCGTGGCTGGACGGCGTGACTCAGCCTTCCCGAGGTTGCCACGGCAGCGGCAGGCGGAGCAGAGCCACGGAGGCCAGGCCTCCACGAGGCCTGTAGCCGAGCTGCCGAGCTCGCAGCCAGAGCATCCAAGACTGTACCTGAGCCAGACCCGCAGCTCTGGGCCCGTGTCCCCTCCCAGCAAGCCGGCCACGGCCGCCGGAGAGAGCACAGGGGCGCTGTCCCCAAGTGCCCAGCGCAGGAGGGAGGCCAAGCCAGCGGCTCCCCTCACTGCTCCCCGGCCGAGGCCCCCCAGCTCTGCCAGGAAGGCCTGATGGCCGAGGGGCGTGGGGCAGGGGGAAAGACAGCTCGGCCCCTGTCCCGCAGGTGTAGCCACTGCTCACTGCCCTGCGTCCGGGACGTGCAGCAAAGGACCTGACGGGGTACCCCAGTGGATCCCCCAACCTGGGTGTAGCCCCAAATCCACACGATCACGAGGAGACAGCAGGAACCAAGTGTCTTGTGCAAGGCCACCCGGCAGCAAACCTGGAGACCAAAACCCAGGGTGTCGCCGACCAGCCCAAGGAGTCTCTTCAGAGACGGGCTCCGAGGACACCCCCAGGCCCCACCCCAGGATGCTACGCAGACCGGAGCTGACATTCAGGGGATGCAGTGGGAAGGTGGTCAGAATCTGAACCCACGGCCGGGCGGAGAGCCTGTTTTCTCTCTGCGCTGCTCTAGGGCTCCTGTGGGAAGGGGGAGAAGCCTGCAGCCTCGGGGAAGCCCCGCCCCCGCCCCCCCCCCCCCCACTCTGCCCCAGCTGTGCTTGGTAAGAAGGGCCGTGGTGGGAGTTCTGGAAACCCGCAGGCCCTTCGACGTTTTGGGAACCTGTGTGGGACTCCGTGGACTTGCTCCAGACTGAGGACGAGGGGCCACGCGCGCATGGCCGGTGCAGCAAGGGAGGAGCCCACGGGACTAGGTGGTCCAGTGCCCCTGGTTGGCTGGCTGCCCGGCCCAGACCTGTTCTGCATGCAGGGCGAGATGGGAATTCCACTTCCTCTCACTTTCAAAAACTTTTTTAACAAAACATTTGTGAGGGACTTCCCTGGTGGTCCTGTGTTAAGATGCCGCACTCCCAATGCAGGGGGCCCAGGTTCCGTCCCTGGTCAGGGAAGCAGATCCCACATGCACGCTGCAACTAAGAGGCTGCATGCTGCAACTAAGGAGACCGTGAGTTGCAACTAAGGAGCCCGCCTGTTGCAACTAACACCCAGCACAAATAGTAAAAAAAAAAAAAAAAAAAAAAAAATCGTGATATCTGCTCCCTGACTCAGCTTCTCCTCTCAATTCTGAAGGGTTGCGATGTTGGCGGGGTGACTTTCAGGGAGAACCTCTACGCAGAGACTACAGTGGGCCAGGCCCCCAGGCTGGGATCTCAAGGTGACCCAGGACACAACGCAGCTCTTCTCCACATCAGACCCCCCACGCCCCACCGCAGACACCAGAGCAGATCATCCTCTGTGGGGGGCCATCCTGGGCGCTGTGGGCTGTGGCGCAGCAGCCCTGCCCCCCACCGGCATCTCCCAGTGGAGAACCCCTGGTCCAGAGCGGAGAAGACACCCGGACGGGATGCGGCGGGGAGCGGCAGGCAGCACGGCGAGGTCTCTCTGAGCCCAGGTCTCGCTCCTTAAGCACAACCACAGGCTTTCACTTTGCCTGTGTGTCCTCTAAGTGTCCTTAAGCCCTACTTTCATTGAGCAGGGAGTACACGAATACATTTTTTCTTAAGAAATTCAGATGCAGATAAATTATACCCTGCCCTCACAGCAATTCCACTTGCCTCTCCTGAAGTGCGACATAGTCTTCCAGATCCTCCCATGCTCCTGCATACGCATCCACGTGCGCAGAGAAAGACAGAGTTTTAAGTCTGTCTGTCTATCTGTCTATCTATCCATCCGTGGGCTCATATTACACACACTTCCCTCCTGGGGGATTTTCTCATTGGGTGCATATGCGCTGGCTTCATTTCTCCCCTGGAAAGCAGCCTCGTGCCATTCTTCACCTCCCCTTTGCTGACGGACGCGTCTGATGTTTCATTATGGTAGGACAAGGGATCACATTCTTCAGTAGATGTGACCAAGGCCCAAGAAATACCAAGAGGTGCCTCTGAGTGGTCAGTCAGCTGCTCTGGCCCGGAGACACCCACTGTCCGCTGGTCCAGGCGCCTAGTCTCCCAGGGACAGGTCTGGGCGCTGGGGAGCCGCCAGCCCCGTGCTCTCCCGCACTGGCAGGTGAGCTTTCTCCTTCTGTGCTGAGTCGGGGCTGCTCCCCACAGCCAGCTGCCTCTTCTCATGAGCTGCAGCTGGAATCTACCTGGCGGGAAACCAGAGCCAACTCGCGCACGACCTTGCGTAGAGACGAAAGCTTGCCCTCGACAGGGACAGACAGGGAGGTGACGCAGGAATTCGGGGAAATGGTGGCAGCGGTGACGAGGCCACAGCGGACGCTCCATCATCACTCACAGACCAGCTCGTCCCGTCTTCACGCCCTCGGCCTGACGGACAAGGTGTGAGACTCGTCCCGTATCGCGGTGAGAGGTGGGGGGACTGCAAGCGCCCTCTCACTGCCGCATGCGGGACCCCGCAGGGCACCACCGGGCACGAGGACACTGGTGCAGGTGGTGCTCACTGCTTCCTGTCGTCTTGTCCTCCTCACGCCCTCCCCACCCAGAGTCCCCCGTCCTTAAGGCTCACTTCCGTGGACTGTAACCCACCAGCAGAAAGCAGGGCGTGTGGGCCACACCCGAGCCCGTGTCCTTGCGTCTGTGTGCGACCTACATGTTCCACGGTCCCCATGTGCTCGCGATGAAAGCGAGCCAGAAAGGCCCAACCAGGAAGTGATAAACAAGCTCAGCAAACAGAGAACCCAGCGTCTCCCCTGCATCCCGGCGCTTTGGTCTGTGCGCTGCCGGAACCGATGCTTTACACCCACCAAGAACAGAGCTGGGGCGGGGCGGGGGGGGGGGGGGGGCCTGTGACGCTGCCTCTTTTCTTTTCTCTCTCTCTTTTTTTAAGGTCGTGCCTCACAGCGTGCGGAATCTGGGCTCCCTGACCAGGGACTGAATCCACACCCCCTGCAGTGGAAGCTGGAGCCTTAACCACTGGACAACCCGGCAAGTCCCATGCTGCCTCTTTTCTGCAAGGGAAAGAGAAGCCTCCAAACTCTCAGGGTATTCAGGGAGCAGGGGTGGGGGGTGGCTGAAGACGATGGGAGGAGGGGAGGGAGGAAGGCGGGAGAGAAGCATTGCAGCACAGAAGAGGCTCCCCTCAGACCACAGCGACTTCACGCCCTCTGCTTGCCCTGATTCTCGTCTGCACGGTGGTTGCCAGGTGGGCGGGCAGATGTGACCGCCCTCTCCCAGGTGGGGAAGGGGCTCCCAGGGGGGCACTGCCAGGCGGGGGTCAGGTGGGGGCGCAGAAGCGGCGGGGAGCCCTCCCTCGGGCTCGCATGCATCCCTTGCGGGCGCTTGCTCAAACTCGTTTCCTGCCTTCGTTACAAAACCGTCAGGGGGACAGCGCGCTGGAGGCGAGGCGAAACCGAAGCCGCCCGCCGAAAGCCACGCAGCATCCTGGTTTTGCAAGGGCCCTGAGGGCCGGGGCCTGGACAGCCGGGCGCGGGCAGGGCCCTACCTGACGAAGGAGGGCTGGCGGCATTTCCTCCGGGGGCCTTCGGCTCTGACCACTTCTGCTTTCATTACACCCAATCCCACCCACTTCTGAGGCTCGAGACCAGAGTTCCTTAACTAGGGGGCACATCGGAATCAACCGTGGTTTAAAAGAGACGGGCGGCCGCTGTCCGCGGCAGAGGCCTGGTCCCACAGGCCTGAGCTGGGGTGCAGACCTGGGTCCCCAGACCTTGCACTCTGGTTAGAGGGCGTGTGGAAAGGAGTGATCGAGTGTTTCCTCCTGCACCCCACCGGTGGGCCTCAGCCCTCAGGCGTGCCTGCTTAGGTGCAGGGACTTTCTCTCTTTTTCTGGCTGCACTGTGCAGCATGTGGGATCTTAGTTCCCGGAGCAGGGATTGAACCCTTGCCCCTTGCAGTGGAAACGCAGAATCTTAATGATTGGACCGCCAGGGGAAGTCCCAGGCGCAAGGACTTTCAAGCTGGCATTATTCACAACGCGGCGGGGGCCTGGAAACAACCTCAGGGTCCACCAGCAGTGTTTCATCAATTACCCGACAGGCACACGTGGACGCCAGCGCGGGGGACGGAGGGGAGAAAGACGGAGCCGGCTCTGTGCCAACAGAGCGCGATGTCTACCATGGATCCGGGGAAAACGCAGAGCTGGGAGGAGGCGGTCTGCTGCTTGAGAAACTAAGGCGCCTACGTAGGCTGCACCGCCTCGCAGCCTCCACAGGCTCCGGGGACGGGGCGGGGCCGCAGGCTCACCATGTGCTCCATGCAAATACTGATCTCGCCGTCGCTGTAGAAGGCCCCGTAGAAGCCCACGATGTACGGCGAGTTACACTCGTGCAGCACCTGCAGCTCGCGGATGATCTGGTTCCGGATGGCCGGCTTGATCTCCAGGTGGATCAGCTGCAAGGGAGGGGGAGGCGGGGTCAGGAGCGGGCCGCTGAGGGGGGCCGGGAAGGAGCGGGGTGTCTGTGTACCTGGGAACGGAGAACACGCACCCACACGCAGAGGCGAGCGGGAATGCTCGCGGCAACGCTCGCGGCAACGGGCTTTGCAGCAACAGCTGAAAGGCGGGAGCAACCCGGACGCCCTGAATCAACGGAGGAAGGGACGGGAAAATGTCCCTCCACACGCGGAACATCGCTTGGCCGTGAAAAGGGGAGGAGCCCCGACAGTCGCTGCCACGTGGACGGACCCTGAGGTCACGACGCTCAGGGAGAGAAGCAGACACAGAAGGGTGTGCCTTTACGGATGGGACACGTCCAGAACAGGCAGATCCACAGACACAGAGAGCGGGCCCCCGGTTGTGAGGGGCTGGGGAACAGGGGAGGGACCGACCATGGGGACGGGGCGTATCTGGGGTGATGAAAATGTTCTAAAATTGACGAAGGTGAGGGATGCACAGCTCTGTAAAAATACCCCAAATCAGTGAATTCAATACCCTAAAAGGCTCAATTGTGTGGCAGGTGAATTACATCTCAATAAAGCTGTTTTAAAAAACTATATCATCAGAGACTTCCCTGGTGGTCCAGCAGTTAAGACTTTGCCTTCCAATGCAGGGGGTGCGGGTTTGATACCTGGTGGGGGAGCTAAGATCCCACATGCCTCACGGCCAAAAAAACCAAAACATAAAACATAAGAAATGTTGTAACAAATTCAATAAAGACTTTAAAACTGGTCTGCCTTAAAAAAAATATCATCACAGGGCAACATTTTTCACTTGGTTACAGGGGGAGCTCTGTTAATCAGAGCATACACACGGCCAGCCTTTCCCAGGAGCAGACCAGGTCATGCCCTGTCAGGCGAGGAGATTCCTTCACCTCTGCCCCCTGTCTGGGGCGGGCTTTCTGGACCCCTTCCCACCTCCAGCCCAGTGACAACACAGAGCATTCTGCTGCCACCCTAGGATCTCAGGTCCCCTTCCCCTTGAGTTCAAATCAGCAGAGGGGACTGTCACCAAATTCATCGCAACATCTGGAAAGGTTAGAAAGGAAAGGATACTCCAGAGAGACGCAGAAAAGACAGCTGACAGTGTACCAACAGCAATGCCCATCTACAAACCCCAAGTAAGCAAAGATCCACCACACAGCAGGTCCACAACCTGGATGTTCCAGCCTTTGGGATAAGACAAGAAAAGGCTGTGATTTCCTCTCCTCTGGCAGAGAGGTGGAGCCAGATCCCTGGTATCTGAAAATGACCACTGACAATTCACCAGACACTTCTGCAGAGTCAGTTACATGGCGATGGGAAGAGACAGCATAGACGGTCCTGCCGGGAGGAGACGCACCACCAGAAGAGGAAGAGACACGGGCAGAGCAACCCTGCTGTGGAGGAGGTGCTGACCGAGGGGTCACAGAGGGTGGCCCAGGGCTCAGGTGACAGTGAGGCCGGGCCTCCAAGGCGGAAGGAGAGCCTGTTGGAGGGGTGTGTGCCGAGTTCAGGGGGGCACAGGGCATGTGCAGGGCCCACAAGGACAACCCTCAAAACCTTGAGAACTGCAGTGACATGGTGCCTGGTGCTCACGCCGCCCCCACGCCAAGCCTCACGCCCCACCTGACCCAGCCTGTGGAGCTGAGGTCTGTATCAAAAATGGACTGTTCAGACGTGAGGGCAACATGAAAGTATTAATGACTGTTTGCATGCGGAGCCCTTGAAACCTGGTTTGTGTTTTGCACGTCCGGTGCGCCCCGGCTCATACTGACCACATTTCAAGGGCTCGGCCGCTGTGCTGGACCAGGGGCCGCCATTGTGGACGGCGCAGCTCTCCACCAAGAACCTCAAAGGAGCCGCAGATGAATGACGGGGGCGGTGGGGGAGGGGAGGGTAGAGAAGCAGAAGTGGGGGAGTTGGACAAAACTGGACAGATCTGGACGAATCTCGGGGGTCCTGGAAGCCTGGAGTTGGGCCCTTCGTGTGAATTAGGCCAAAGGAAGCCAGAGGCTTTCTAGAAACATATGGTAAAGAGAGGATGCAGGGGTGGCTGCTGCGTGATCTCAGCTTCAGTGGGTCCATGATATCTGGGGCTTTTAAAGCGAGCCTCCTGGGTGGCCTAGCAACCCCCGCCGAGGGGGCACCAAGGAGAAGCAGGAATGGGACAAGGGCCACTTTTTGGAGCACAGGTACTGGCACTTCGCCCCGCTGACGACCCGTGGTGGGGAATGGGGGTGGGGAGGACTGCCCCCATTGGGCTGACCAGCAAGTTCAGGTTCAGAGACGTTACATGATGCTCCCAGGGGCACACGGCGGGTGAGTGGCCAGGGAGGGTTGGGGCCGGGCTCACTGAACACTGAGACCCATGCTCTTTCCACGTCACCACCCAGGCTGTGAGAGCGCTGCCAGCTGATTAAATAAGAACGGAGGGGCTTCCCTGGGAGGCTAAGGCTCTGTGCTTCCACTGCAGGGGGCACGGGTTCCATCCCTGGCTGGGGAACTAAGATCCCAAATGCCGAGAGGCAGGGCCAAAAAAAAAAAAGTAACGCTAGGAGTTCGGAGTGTAAGGCCGTTCCCACTGCAGAATGGGGGATGTGAGTTAGGGATGGGGGTGCAGGGCACAGACTAGGAAAAGAGGGGAACGGATAGTGGAGGTGAGGCCCTGACAGCTTCAGGCCCTTGGCAGTGAAATCGAAGAGTCCTCACCACTGGACCGCCAGGGAAGTCCCTAGCTACAGCTTTGACTGAGGGCCCCCACTTGAAAGAAAGCAGCGAGTGTTAGGACGTGGCCTTGGGCAGGTCTGTAACCTCCATTCTGGAAGCAAGCAGGTGCTGAGGGGAGGGACGCAGACACACACACACACACACACACACACACACACACACACACACACACGGCCGAAAACATATTCCTCCGCTGGGAACACAGGGAAGTGGGGAGAGCCCCACAGGCGCAACACCGCCACCGAACTCTCTGCAGCCCCAGTGACACAGAGGTGGTGTGCCCAGGGCTCTCGCAAGGATGTGGGAGGAGCACCAGGCACGCGTCCAGAGAACATTTACAGATGGACGTGACTGCAGAAACGGAGACCGGTTCTCTCAGGCCTCGGGGAACTGGTGTCACCGCTCGTGTTGTGTGGTGCTGGTCAGGGTAATCCCCTGCCCGCCAGAGGGATCTGTGCAGGCTTTTCCAGAAGCTCCAGCCCCGCCTGCGACCTCACACCTGGGCTGACCTCACACCTGGGCCGACCTCACACCTGGGCCGTCTGGAGAGCTGAGAGGTTCACACCCTTGGAACGAGTGGAATTCCACCCAGGCCAGTGGAGGAAGGACGGAGGCCACTCTTCCTCAAAAACCACTTTGTCACGTCAATTTTCCCACCTGTGTCCTCGGCTGAATACAGGCAAACAGGCCTCCTGGGGGAACCGGCACTCCGAGAGCCCTTGACCTCGGCAGCCTGGCCAAGGGCTCCAGGGCCATCAGGGAGTGACACCCTGATCGGCATGGCTCTGGGTGCGCGGCTGCACAGGTCACAGGCGACCGGAGGAGGTTACGATTGGCGGGGAACAAAACTGAGGTCCACACCCCCCAGTTTTTGGACCCTTTGCTGTCTCTCTTTTTGGCTGCACCACATGGCATGTGGGATCTTAGTTCCCCGACCAGGGATGGAACCTGCACGCCCTGCAGTGGGAGCGCGGCGTCTTAACCACTGGACCACCAGGGAAGTCCTCCTTTTTTTTTTCCCCTAAACTTTTTGTTTTGAAAGGATTACGGAAGCACAGGGAAGCTGGAAAAAGCAGAATCCCATGCGCCCTTCACCCAGCTTCCCCCCGGCCGTGACGCCTTCTGTGACTGAGGCCAGTGTCAAAGCCGGGACACAGACATCGGGGCAGCACCGCTAACTAGACTACATCAGGCCCCCAGCTTTAAACTCCAAAGCCTCACTTTGCAGGCTTTCAGAAAGCCATAGACACACTCTCGGATTTGTGGTTCCACAAGGCACGTCGGGGGCCACCCGGAAGAGTCCTGGCAGGTCTGTGAACCCTCCGACCCTAACGAACTCTGACCGGTGCACTCTGTTCCCGAGTTCCCCACTCTGTCACCTCTGAATTTCACGTCTGTCCTTCTACTCCCCGTGCTTCGGGCGACAGCAGACCAGGGATTTCTGGGGCTGCTCTGGTTTTGAAAAGGCTGCCTGCGGTGAGCAGACAGAAATAGAAAGCGTGTGGCTGTAGGTTTCAGGAGGGAGGGAGGGCGGGGCTCTGAGGGCAGGAGGAATAGCTGCGGTGCTAAACCCCGAGTGCGTGGTTCCCAGGAAAGGCATGCCCTACGCAGATCCTGCTGGGGAACGGGGTGGTCAGGTTTCCAAGAATGCAGTTCGGAAACTTTGGAACTACGGGGCGATGGGCTTCCAGAAAGAGGGGGTTTTCTATGTCTGAAAGAACACGCTTGTATGAGCTGAATCAAGTGTCTATGCAACATTCCCGGGTCACGTGTGCAGGAGCCACCATTCCCAGACCTTCTCCTCTTCCCCACTCCCGCCGTCTCTCAGGGACCCTCCCCACATGTAGCAGGTAGGCTGCGCTGTGGCACAGGGGCCCCGATGAGGGACTTCTCAGCACTTGGGATTGCACCCAACAGGGCGGTAACGGTGGATTTTGTGTGTCCCCTTGGCTAGGCCACAGTACCTAGCTGTTGGGGTGGACACCAATCTAGATGTCACCATGAAGGTATTTTTCAGATGTGATTAATATGGAAACCCCAGACTCTGAGGAAAGCTGATGACATTCTGCAAGTGGGTGGGCCTTATCTAATCAGTTGAAGGCCTTAAGAGAAAAGACTGCCGTTTCCCCACCTCCCCGAAAGAGAGGATTCTGCCTCTAGACACTCTCTCTTTTTCAAAATTTTTGGCCATGATGGACAGCATACAAGATCTTAATTCCCCAACCAGGGATCGAACCCAAGCCCCCTGCAGTGGAAGCACGGAGTCTTAACCACTGGACCACCAGGGGAGTCCCCAGACTTTCTCTGGACTCGAGCTGCACCAGCTCTTCGCTGGTCTGCAGCCCACAGGCCTGCCCTGGAGACTTCAGACCTGCCAACCCCCGTGATCGCTTTAAAGTACCTCTACCCACCCCCTCCCCCAGGCACCCCTAGTGGCTCTGTTTCTCTGGAGAATCCTGGCTAATACAGGTGGTTTGGGTACCCCATTGCCAAGGGACCCCTCCCCATGTGACTGCTGCTACCAGCAGCCGGTCTTGGGTGGTAGGGCTTTCTCCTGGTTGTGAAGTCGCGGTGAGTCCAGCTCTAAGGGGACCTGATTCTCCTCTCTTCTGTTTGCTACGTTTCTCAAGCCAGCGTGCCCCTGGGAATCTGAATTTCAGATGTCCCAGAAGGCAGTCGCAAAGGGAACAGCTGTGTGAGGCAAGCTGCACTGATTGCCACAGCCTAACTAGAACCCATGCTGGGGGGAGGGCCTCTGAGCCCGGGAGCCAATCAGAAAGCAGAGGCCAGCAGCCTTCAACCCCTGTCTCCTGGTTCCAGGGGACCTGCCCCCACCACTCGCACCCACAGAGCACGGGGACAGGGCCATCGCCCGGCCACTGGCTGCCTCTCACCTTTCTTGCCATGATGAGGCCCGACGGTCTGTGCTGGACCTTGGTGACCACCCCACCGTTTCCGGCTCCCAGCTCCGAGATCCTTTCGAAGTCATCGTCCTTAAGCTCCCCGACCTTGGCCTTCTGGGTGAGGAAGGCTTCCAGCCGCTTCTTCTGCTGCTCGTCGAGTTCTAGCTCCTCGAGCTTCTTCTGGAGGTCCACCAAGTTTGCTCTGTGGGGAGAGCCCAAGGGCAAGGGTTAGCCAAGAGCGTACAAGCCACCGAGAGGTGACTCAGCCCGAGCCGAGGTCACCGCGTGGCCACTGCGTTCCGGGCCCTGGGTTTGTGCCTGGGAGGTAAATCAGACCTGATTCTTGTGCTTGAAGGGCCTACGATCTAGAGGGGGAAAGAAAAAGACCACCCGCAGACACACAGCTTGAGGTCCCCGGGACCTCAGGACCTCGAGGACCAGCTCTAATTCAATGGCCCTGGTAACAGACCCGGGAGCCCTCCTTCCTGACACAAGGGCTCTGACCACGTGGCAAGGAGACTTAAGGAACTGGGAAGACAAGCCCGGGGGTCGGGGAGTGAAGGCCCAGGTCAGGACACCTGTCTTTCACAGGGATGGAAGAGGAACTCATTTTGAGGGGCCTCGGAGCAGAGGACTAGAGCCAAGGGGCGGATGACAGAAGCTGCAGCATCCGGGCCTCTGATCTACACCAATCACACAGGGGAACAGGAGAGGGAAAGGAGAGGGGGGCAATATAAACGGTGCGGACAATTCCAGGGCACCCACTCCACCAGCACGCTCTCGTTACACCCCGAACGCCACTGTCAACGTGAGGCATTTATACGCACGCGCATTCTGAGAGCGGGCTATTAAACCAACCGTGTGTACTGCACTTTATTGGGTGATTCAGGGAACTTTCAAAGGAAAGGTTGACAGTTAGCTATTTTCACTAGTGCCCTGACTTTGAACCAAATCCTGGAGGGAAAAGCAACTCCCGGGGGCTGCCCAAAAGAAGAAGAACAGAAGCTGTATGTGCAACTTAAAAATTTCTAGCCACGTTAAAAAAAAAAAAAAAAAAATCAGGTGAAATTAGTTAATCTGGAATACGTATCACACGTACAGCTCCCCTGCATTTGGACAAGCCACATTTCAAGTGCTGGCTGTGACCAAGGGCTCCACCCAAACGGTGAGTGCAGCCCTAAGAAAAGTCCCTAGAGGAGAATGGGCCACCTCCGAAGGTCCGCGGTCACCATTCTCTAGGGCATGTAAGCCAAGGTTGATCACCCACCCGGGGGAGACCCCCTTAGGGGGAATTCAAACAGGAGATGAAGGGGAAGACTGGGGTTCTCGCAGGAACCTTCCAATCCCCAAGTTCAACTGTGACTTGCCTACAACTTAGAGAGGTGTGACCGAAAGGGCACAAAGGACCTGGGTGATGTCACCTGAGCTGGTACCGCAAAGAGGTCACTGGCAGGTAGGGGGCTAAGTGACACCTTCTGAGCAGGTACCAGAGCTTTAAGCATCTTCCTCGGAGGCACCCCTCTTGCAGACCCAGCCCACACAGGAGAGAAAAGACGCAGAGGTTCAGTAACCTGCCTGAGGGTCACAAGGTGAGGAAGTGGCAAGAGGATGGAGTGACACCTGTGTCCTTCCGGCCTGCAAAGCCTGTGCCCATGGTAGCGGCCGCCCCTGAGCCCGGACCTGGACGAAGGGGGAACGAGAAGGACGCGGATGCACAGAGGAGGGAAGACAAAGGAATGAACCTACGTGCCCCCACCTCTTCACCGTAGGGTTGAAGAGGCAGCTCCTGCGGCCAGACCCTGGCCAGTCTCCAGCCTGCCCTACAACCTCTACAATGCATTCTGGAGTCAGCTGATTAATCCATTTTACATTTCACGGCAACTCCACTGTGGTTATTAAAAAAAAAACACACAAAACCCTGGAATACCAACGGCTGGCTTCTTCCACTGGGGGGATTCTTGAAGGAATGGAAATCACAAAATCACATTAAAAAGAAAAGAGAGAGGAGACTATGAGGAAGCAGCTCTCTCGTAAGAGCAAGTGGAGGCTTTGAGAATCGAGAACACGTCCCCACATTAAGCTGCGCCCTCGGGGACAGAGAAAGATGTGAATTCACACACACGTGCATCCAGGCACTCCTCCTTCATCTGGCTGCAGGACCAAACATGCCCCTCCCCCATCACACTTGGTTCTCACGGGTCACACTACAAGCTCGGCGCTCAGCGCACGGACCCCGGTCAGGGGTCTCTGGGACCGTCCTGCTCCACTCGGCGTGGAGAAACGGGAATGGGGGGGGGGTCATAGGGACTTGCTCTGGGGCCAAGTGCCATGCCCTCTGCCATCGGGGAACCCCAATGCCCCGATGCTTCTTTCTCCGTCCCTTCCTTCCCCCTCAAGTCCTCCGGTCCCCCTCAGTTGCCTCAAACCACCGCACTTCTTCAGCCCCTCAACGCTTTGCTAATCCATTCGATTCAGAATCTCGGTTCATCTGCTTTCAGGGGTCCCTGGCCAGGGCCTCGACTTCTTTCCTGCAGGGATCCCAGTTCTCCCCACTCCCGCCCCTCCAAATCCCCCTCACTCCAGGCTCCCGCAGCCTCTCTGCCTCCTCCAGGCCTCATCCCTCTCCCCAGGTTCAGCAGGTCCACCCCCCACTAGCAAGATTCTTCCCCCCAAACTCCCTGAGACCCCGACTCCTCAGGGATCCCTCCCCCACTCTCATCTCTTAGGCAACCCCTCCCCCTTTTCCTGGACCTCCTAACCCCAGTGGTCCCTCCCAAGAACCCCATTCGCCCCGTTCTTGGCAAGGACCACCCCCCTTCCTTCCACATCACCACTCGAAGACTCCTCCCCCTTCCTCCGATTTCACTACTGGGGACCCCTGACCCATCCTCTCCTCTCAGGAACTCTCCCATCCTCAGCCTGCCTTCACTATTTAGAGACCCACATGCCCCTCTTTTCCCCGTAGGGACGGATTCACTACTCAGAGACCCTCATCCCACCTTCTCCCAGCAAGAACCCCCCTCCAGCCCGATTTCACCATTCAGGAACCCCCTCCCGCCGACGGCATCCCTCCTCCCTCTCAGGGCCCCCTCCCCCGACCTCGCTACCCAGGGCCCCCTCGTCTTCTTTCAGAGACCCCCCCTTCCGCAGTCTCGTTACTCAGCGCCCCTCCTCCCGTCCTCCCCACTCAGGGCCCCCTCCCCTCATCTCCTCGACCCCCTCCCCTGACCTCGCTACTCTGGGACCCCCCCCCATCCTGTGCTCTCCCCGGGCCCGGCCCACTCACTCGGAGGCGCCCTCGCTGGTGGGGGACGGGCCCTCGGCGATGGCGGGGTTGATGGTGAGCGCCGGCAGCACCGGCTTCCTCCGGGCCAGCATCGGGGCTCCGCGGGCCGGCGGCGGCGGCGGCGCCTCTAGCCGGGGCCCATAGGGGGCGGGCCGGGAGCGGGCGGCGCCGACGCGAGCCCGGGGCTGCGGCCGCGGCCTAGGCCGGCGCCGGGGCGGCGAGGATGCGCGGCGCTGCGGATCGGGGCCGAGGGGCGCCAAGAAGCTCCCGGGCTGAAGCCGAGGTACTGGGGCCGCCGCAGCCACCGAGGCCGGACAGAGGCTGACGCTGCAGCGGGAGCCCGGGAGGAGGAGGGAGGGGAAGGGGAGCTACGAGATCGCGGGCCGGCCTCTCGCGAGAGCCAGCGCCGGGGAGCCGCGCCGGGCCCCGCCCCTCGCCGCTGTGAGCGCGCGCCAGCCTGAGGCCCCCTCCCTCCTCCAAGGGAAAAGGGGCGGAGACCGACGCGAGGCGGTGCCCAGAGCATGCGTACTCGCTCGCCTCCCACCGAGCGTGCGCGCATGCGCCTATGGCCCCGGGAGGGGGCGCAAAGGGAGGGCGAGAGGGAGGATGCGGTGGGCAGGTGTGCGTGGGGAAGAGGTCCGACCGTCAGAGCCGTGCAGGCGCCAGACGGGGACTGCAGGAGCCAATAAAATCCTCAGAGGTTGTGGGAGAGTTAAGTTGACCTCAGGGTCAGCTAAAGGCTTTTTGCCAGTTATCCGCAAACATACACGGACAGCATAATATCAGTTACCATCATTCTTTCATGAAAGAGACGTCATTTAAAACCTTTCGTTGTTGCTGTAGATATATGTAACAAAATTCACCGTTTGTAAGTGAGAAGTTCAGTGGCATTAAGTACATTCACACTGTTACGCAACTACGCCCACCCTCCATCTCCAGGACGGTCTCTTCTTCCCAAACTGAAACTCTGTCTCCATGGAACACTCACTCCCCACCCCCTCCCCCAGACCACCACTCTACTTTCCGTCTCTGTGAACTCCCCTACTCTAGGGACCTCCTATCAGTGGAATGATACGGTATTTGTCCTCTTGTGTGGCTTATTTCACTCAACATAGTGTCCCCAAGGTTCATCCATCTTGCGGTGCATGTTAGAATTCCTTCCTTTTTAAGGCTGAATAATATTCCAGGGTATGGTTGGACCGTGTTTTGTTTATCCGTTTACTCATCGATGAACTGTTCATAACGTTTTGGGTATTATGAATAGGCTGCTATGAATATGAGTGTATCAATATATGTTCAAATCCCTGCCTGCAGTTTTTTTGGATATCTACTTAAAAGTGGAATTGCTGGATCATATGGTGTTTCTATGCTTAATTTTTTTTTTTTTTGAGGAATCATACTTTTTTCCACAGCGGCTACACCAGTTTGTGAGAAAGGTCGTTTTCATACCAATTTTTAAAAAAGGAGGCTGTATATACACAGACTAAAGGACAGCCATTTAAATGGGGGAAAAGTTGACAATGAAAAGCTCACCACGTTGCTTTTTTGGGGTCACATCTATGAGCACCTGTGTGCATTTCATGGTGGGATGCATCTTCACGTGGGAAGAAACAGAGAGAGGAAGGTTCAGCCCACCTTTTCTAGGTCCAGCCCAGATCCCCTGGTCCCCCTGGCTCAGCCCTGCCCACTTCCTGACCAGCCGCCCTGCAGTCATTCTTTTAACAGTTACTTTGCAAGCCTTTTATGTGCCAGACACTGCGCTGGGCACTGAGAGATACAATGTTTTCAAAAAATAGCTACATAATCTAAATATACATAATTGCAAAATGTGACAAGACTATAAAAATGCAAAGATGTAACCATAACTAACTCTCTCGATGAAAACTGCTCCCAGACACGCCGGCCCCTCCACCTTTACAATCAGAGCCGTTTTTGTTTTGCCTCTCACTGCTCCCAGTCACTCACCCAAAATTCAGAAGAATGCTCATCTAGCCTCTAATAATGCCATGACCTTTCCCAGATCTGGGCGTTTTCAACGTCCTTCTCTTCTGCAAAGTGATTTCTCTATCATTTTATTTTCTTTTAGGCTGTATATACATATAGTCTTTTTTTTATTGAGCTGTAACTTACATGTAATAAACCCACAGTTCTTGACTGTTCAATTCCTTAAGCTTTTACAATTGTATACACCCATGAAACCATTCCCGGAAACAAGATGCAGAAATTTCCATCACTCCAGAAAGTTTTCTCAGTGTCCTGTTCAGTTAATCCCCCTTGCCGCAAGCAGCAGCCGTGTGCTAGTAAATGTTTAACGATGGGCTTGTGAAATGAAAGATTTAGAGAGGAGAGAGAGAGGCTGCTTTGTAATTTGCAGTACTTGTTCTTTTCTGTGGTGTATATATTCCCACCGAGACTGATTTCCAGCTACCATGATGATGGAAAGGACACCTACGAGCCAGGACAAGCTGGCTGCAGCCCCTCACTCCCCCAGGCACCCTAGATCCTGACTTCTGTGCCCAGAGATTAGTTTTGCAGGTTCTGGAGCTTCGAGGAAATGGAATTGTACAGTACGTACTCTTGTGTCCAACTTCTTTTGCTCAGAAAAATATTTTGCCATTCATCCATGTGATTGCATATAACAGTAATTTTTTTCCTTGCCATATGATTGCTACCTGATGGTCCATCATGTGTATTTGGGGGACTCCCCTTCATGTAAAGCAATCAATTAGCTCTTTTTTTTTAATTGAAGTAGAGTTGATTGACAATGTTTCATGTGTACAGCAAAGTGATTCGGTTATATATATTATATATTTTTTCAGAATTTTTCCTTTACAGGTTATTAAAAGATATTGAATATAGTTCCTTGTACTATACAATAGGTCCTTGTTGTTTATTTATCTTATGTATAGTGGTGTGTATCTGTCAATCTTAAGTTCCTAATTTATCTCCCCGCTTTTCTGTTTGATAGCCATAAGTTTGTTTTCTATTTACTTATTTATTTATTTTTGGCTTCATTGGGTATTTGTTGCTGCACTCGGGCTTTCCCTAGTTGTGGCGAGCTCAGGCTACTCTTCGTTGTGGTGCTCGGGCTCTAGGCACGTGGGCTTCAGTAGTTGCAGCACGCTGGCTCAGTAGTTGCGGCACATGGGCTCTAGAGCACAGGCTCAGTAGTTGTGGCGCACGGGCTTAACTGCTTCTCGGCATGTGGGATCTTCCCAGACCAGGGATCGAACCCGTGTCCCCTGCATTGGCAGGTGTATTCTAAACCGCTGCACTACCAGGAAAGTCCCCATGAGTTTGTTTTCTGTGTCTACAAGTCTGTTTAAAGGAGTTCATTTGTATCCTATTTTAGATTCCCCATATAAGTGATATATGATATATGTCTTTATATGACGTAGTATGATCATCTCTAGGTCCATCCATGTTGCGGCAAATGGCTTTATTTCATTCTTTTTTTTATGGTGGAGTTAAATTACTTCTTGAGGAGGATCAAGGGATCAAATCTTTTCTAATGAGCAGAATTTCCTCCTCGATTCCTCGTTGGGGGCTCAGCACACATAAAGTCTGATTCTCCCTGTTCCTGCCAGTTCCTTATTTCTCGGAATTCCCAATACACCACGCTTGTTTCTGGCCTATAGCTGTTGCTCCATCGGATTCCCTCCCCTGCTCTCTTATTCTGTCTTCTCTTCTAGTTATGAATATTTTAAAGGCAAAGAGGATGTTGGATTTGTCTCTTTCTCTTCCAATCCAGGATAGTGGATGCCTCTGAATACATGCTTCTTGAATAAATGAAATAGGTGCTCCTGTCTTAAGGAGACAGACTTCCTGCTAATCACCTGATGCTGAGCCCTTGTTACAGAACATGAGCTTTTATTATTGCGATTACAGCAGACTCTTGCCCTCCACCCCCTTCTCTATCTTGACCACTGAGTACATTTTGCTCTGTAACCTCACCCTGTTACCTATCTCTCTGCGTATCGTTGGTTCCAATCACATCTTTCTTAATACATCTGTTCCCTGGTCCCAGAGACTTGGATCTCTCTGAAGTCTCCCCTGCTCCCCTCCCCGGAAATTAATTTCTAATAGCTTTCTTGATAGATTCATTCCAAAGCGACATTTATCTTACTCAGGCGCAATTGAATATTAATGTCACATGTGTACACTCTGCTTATCTCGGAATGCACCCTGAACTTTATCTCTCTCACCTGGGCAATGGGTTAACTGAAAGAACGGCTGACCTGACCCCTTTGGATACAGCAGTTGAGCTCTATCTAGACTACTACAACCCAGCAATTCTACCCCTAGGTATATGGCTTTGTATAACCAGGAGATACAGTCACTAATGTTCTCCGTGGCAAAAATCTGGAAATGACACAAATAACCATTGATGGAAACATGGAAACATAGGTTCCAGTATAGTCCCCAAAGAAATATTAGGCAGCAGTAAGCTCACAAATGACAACAACAATGTAAAAAAGCCTTAGAAACAGAAAGTTACAGAAGACTTTTTACGACACCAGTTTTATAAAATAAAAATGGCTCAAAACCATTTGCCATTGGGGAAATGCAAATTAAAACCACAGTGAGATAATGTCACATGCCTCTTAGAATGGCTAAAATAAAAAAGGCTGACAATACCAAGAGAATTCAGGGCAACTGGGACCCCCCGGCATTACTGATGGGGATACAAAAATGGTACAGCCCCTCTGGAAAATGGCTTGGCAGTTTCTTAGAAAGTCAAACACACATGTGACCCAGCAGTCCCGCTCCTGGGTGTTTACGCAAGAGAAAGGAATGCTTAGGTTCACACAAAAACCTCAACATGAATGTTCATAAAAGCTTTCTTTGTAATAACCCCCAAACTGGAAACTACCCAAATGTCCTTCAATGGGTGAATTGATCAACAAATTGTGAATTGAATAAATTAAGAATGTGCAGATTGGGACTTCCCTGCTGGTCCAGTGGTTAAGAATCCATCCTTCAACGCAGGGCACGTGGGTTCCATCCCTGGTCAGGGAACTAAGATCCCACATGCCACGGGACAACCAGAGAGAAGCCCACAAACAGCAATGAAGAGCCCGAGCAATGCAATGAGAGATCCTGCATCCCTCAGCTAAGACCCGACTCAGCCAAATAAAAAAGTAAATAAATATTAAAAAAAGAAAAAGAAAAGAAAGAAGAGAAAATGTGGATTAATTCCACACAATGAAATGCTACAAAAAGGAACAAACTATAGGTACATGTACCAACCTGGGTGAATGTCAAAGGCATTACGGTCACCAAAAGAAGGCAGTCTCAAAAAGTGACACAGTGATATCGTTCCTAGGCATAGAAATGGAACGATTAAGACAACTTATAGTGATGGAAATGGGGTTATGATGTGGGGAAGGTTGTGACCATGAGGGCTTTTCTTTGTGGTGGTGGAAATGTTCTATATTCTGATTATGGTGGTGGTTACAGATATTTGGCGGTTACAAATTTTTAGAAAGCTATATATACATACACCAAAAGAACGAGTGCATGTTAAAGCTGGTGAAATCAGAATAACAATGTCTATTGCACCAATGTGAATTCTTTTTTTTTTTTTTTTTTTGCTGCACTGTGTGGCTTCTGGGATCTTAGTGCCCCAGCCAGGGATCAAACCCATGCCCCCTGTAGCGGAAGTGTGGCGTCCTAACCACTGGATTCCCAGGGAAATCCCAATTCCTTGGTTTTGATATTCTTCTATGGTTATGTAGGATGCTATATTTGGGGGAAGCTGGGGGAAGTGTATAGGGGAACTCTCCGTACTATTTTTTGCAGATTTTATGTGTGTCCAAAATTATTTCAAAGTAAAAAGTTAAAAAAAAAAACACAGAAGGAAAATATGGCAGTTCCTCAAAAAATTCAACAGAACTACCACATGATCCAACAATCCCCCTTCTGGGTATATATGCAAAAGAATTGAAAGCAGGGACTCAGATATTTATACACTCATGTTTATAGCAGCACTAGGCACAGAAGCCGAAAAGTGGAAGCCACCCAAGTATACATCAGTGGATGAACAGATAAACAAAATGTGGTATACTCACACATCAGAATGTTATTCAGCCTTAAAAAAGAAGGAAATTCTAACACCTGCTACAACAGGGATGGACCTTGAGGACCCTATGCTGAGTGAAATAAGTCAGACACTAGGGGGCTTCCTAGGTGGCGCAGTGGTTAAGAATCCGCCTGCCAATGTCCAGAGGTCACGGGTTCGATCCCAGCTCCAGGAAGATCCCACATGCCGCGGAGCAACTAAGCCTGTGTGCAAAAACAAAAACAAAAAAAAACATAGTCAGACACTAAAGGACAAATACTGTCTGATTCCAGCAATATGAGGTGCTTAGAGGAGTCAACTCCACAAAGACAGGACACAGACTCGTGGTGCCAGGGAATGGGCGGGTGGAGGAATGGGGAACAATTACTTAGTGGGTATTGGGTTTCCTTTCGGGGTGATGACAGTGTCTTGAAACCAGAGCTGAGGGTCACAAGACATTGTGAATGTGCCAAATGCAACTGAATTTTTCCCTCTGAAATTAATTTTATTTTTATTTAGTTTTAATAGAAAACCTTAACGGATATAAATGTGATTTAACTTAAACTTTTCATTTTATTTATTTATTTTTAAAAAGTATTTATTTATGTATTTAGTTGTGCTGGGTCTTAGTTGTGGCAGGTGGGCTCCTTAGTTGTGGCATGTGAACTCTTAGTTGTGGCCTGCACGTAGGATCTAGGTCTCTGACCAGGGATTGAACCCAGGCTCCCTGCGTTGGGAGCATGGGGAAGTCCCTGAAATTAATTTTAGGTTATGTGAATCTCACCTCAATTTTTTTTAAAGGTAAAAGCATTTATACTCAAAACATCACATGCTAATTATATTTTGCTATTGTGTATGCTTTTTTATTTACTTCGATTTTCACCTATTTTCATTATTTTTGTTGTATCTGTTTGGTGGAGATAGTATATGATGGAAAGCTACTTTCTGTATATTTTCAACTTTGACACTGACATTGACATCACATTGGCAGATTGAAATGGGTCCTAGTGGGAATATTTACACCATGGAAATTGGTAAATGCTACAAATGAGGGCTTAATTTATTCTGGTTTTGATTGTGTAGAACAAGAGTCAGAAAATATTTTGGTAAATGATCAGGTAGTCAGTATTTTCTGCTTTGTGGGCTCTACGTCTCTATTGTATGCCCAGACCAAGAAAGCAGCCACAGAGCATACTAACCAAATGGGCATGGCCACATACCAATAAAGCTTTATTTACATAAACAGGTAGAGGCTCATAGCATGCCAACCCCTGGTTTAGGCTTTAAAAAGTGATGGAGGGACTTCCCTGGTAGCGCCGCGGTTAAGAATCTGCCTGCCAATGCAGGGGATACGGGTTCAAGCCCTGGTCTGGAAAGATCCCACTTGCCACGGAGCAACTAAGCCCGTGCGCCACAACTACTGAGCCCACACGCTGCAACTAGTGAAGCCGGCGCACCTAGAGTCCGTGCTCCGCAACAAGAGAAGCCACCGCAGTGAGAGGCCTGAGCACCACAGTGAAGAGTAGCTCCCACTGGCCACAGCTAGAGAAAAGCTCACGTGCAGCAGCAAAGACTCAATGCAGCCAATAAATAAACAAACAAACAAACAAACATGTGTTGTGTCTACCACTGTTAGGTTGAATCTGACACACACAGAAAGGGAAATGTTTTTCCCATTATCTGATTCACCAAAGAAGACATTCACATTATCAATGAACAAGTGAAATTCCAACGTCTTCACCTTCATGTTACTCACTAATGTAAACGAAAATACTGCCAACGTTCATGTTGGAAATACACTTGTTCTGTTATTTGGCACCAGAGGTTGGCTATGGATACAAGAATTTGGCAAAAAATCAACCAAAACCTATTTTGAGATTCAAGTGGCTATATAGAATTCCTAATACGTATTGTATATGTGATTATTATTTGTAAATTGTGTCCTATACCCCCTTTATGTTGGTAACATTTATGATAAATATATATATTATATAATGCACGTATATGATACATGTGTAATGTAATATTTGACATATAGGAATATGAACAATGCATGTATATGTGTATGATATATATTAGACATATTTTTTAAAGATTTATTTTATTATTTATTTATTTAATTTTATTTTTGGCTGCATTGGGTCTTCGTTGCTGCGCACAGGCTTTCTCTAGTTGTGGTGAGCGGGGGCTACTCTTCACTGTGGTGCATGGGTTTCTCATTGCAGTGTCTTCTCTCATGGAGCATAGGCTCTAGGCGTGGGCTTCAGCAGGTGCAGCACATGGGCTCAGTAGTTGTGGCTTGTGGGCTCTAGAATGCAGGCTCAGTAGTTGTGGTGCATGGGCTTAGTTCCTCCAAGGCATGTGGGATCTTCCCAGACCAGGGATCGAACTCGTGTCCCCTGCATTGGCAGGCGGATTCTTAACCACTGCGCCACCAGGGAAGCCTGTATTAGGTATATAGAGATATCTAAATTACCCTCCAAGGGAGCCCGTTGTTAAACCCTGACCAGCACACCAATACTTTTACACAATGGCGAGTTGAGATAGTCCTCCACCAGCACAATGTGCATTTATTCGACTAACATTTATTGAGTGTCTGCTCCCTGCCAGGTGGAAAGACCTACCCTGGGGGATATGGGTAGTCACAAATTACTTCATTGGACAGAAACGTCTGTGATCCTTCCCTGCATCAACTTCGACCCAGATACTTCGCTCCGGGGAGAGGAAGGGTTGTGGGGTGGGGTAAGAAGTCAGGAAGTAGTGGATAAGTATGCAAAAGCACTGAGGCCCGTCTCTGCCATGCCATCCCTAAAGGTGTTTTTGTGGTTTTGTGTTTTTTTGTTTTCAGTGGCTGCATCACGGCTTGAGGGACCTTTGTTCCTGGGCCAGGGATGGAACCTCAGACCTGGACAGCGCAAGCGTGGAGTCGTAACCACTGGACCACCAGGGAATTCGCATCTCCCTCCCTCCCTCCTTTTCTCCTTCCCTCCTTCCTCCCTCCCTCTTTCCCTCCCTCCCTCCCTTCCTTCCCTCCTCCCTCCCTCCTTTCCTCCTTCCCACCTTCCTCCCTCCCTCCTTCCTTCCTTTTTACCTCCCTTTATTATTTTATTATTTTTCTTGAGATATACTTGACATGTAACATCATATTAGTTTCAGGTGTACAACATAATGATTTGGTTTATGTGTATCTTGAGAAACGATCACCACAACACGAATAGCTAAGATCTGTCACCACACATAGTTAACAAGCACCTTTTTTTCTTGTGATGTGAACTTTTAGAATCTCCTCTCTTTGCAACCTTCAAATATACAACACAATATTATTACCTGTAGCCACCAGACTGTACATTATGTCCTCAGGACTTATTTTATAACTGGAAGTTTGTACACTTTGACACCCTTCACCCATTTCTTCCCCCCTCCACCCCTCGCCCCTAGAATTGTTTTCCTTTGTTAATGATATTGTACCATGTCCAGACCAAGGAATGGTCAAGAGGATATCTATCTTACACCTGTGCAAAGAGTCCACGCAGATGAACAAGAGTCAGGAGGGAATGTGGAAAAGGAGTTTGACTTGGGGCAGGGGTGTTAATAGGTGAAATTTATTTTTTTGCCTTCCCATTATTTATTTCAGAGCACTATTATTTAGTAAAAAACAGATGAGCATTGTCTTTTTAAATTTATTATTATTATTATTATTATTTACCCAGGCTTCATGTATGTAATGCAAAATCCACGGGGACTTCCCTGGCGGTCCAGTGGTTAAGACTCCGAGCTTCCACTGCAGTGGACACGGGTTCAATCCCTGGTTGGGGAACTAAGATCCCACATGCCACGTTGTGTGGCCAAAAATTTTTAAAAATTAAAAAAGGAAAGTGTACGGATCAGTGGTTTTTAGTATATTCACTGTGTTGTGCAACCCTCACTGCTACCTGGTTCCAGAACAGTCCATCACTCCCAAAAGAAATCCCGTCCCATTAGCAGTCTCTCCCCAGCCCCTGGAAACCTGCTTTTCTGCCTCCATTAGGTGAGCACTGGCTTTTGCCACCAGCTTCTGACTGTGCCCATAAATGCCTGCGAAAGGGATGAAGTCAAATGGAGTTTCAATGGGAATGTCGTAATCATTCTGAACAAAGTCCCAAACTCAAGGTTTCTAGAGAGAGCGATGACTTTTTTTTTCCCTTTTTTTACAGGGGCAATTAAAAATCTCCGGGGCTTGGCAAGATCAGACGGTTGGGTGCAGATTTCTTCTCAAGGTTGGTACCTCAGGTGACCTTCAATTTATGAAGGTTTTTTTTTTTTTTTTTTGACTGAAATGAGTCTGTTGCTGCACGCGGGCTTTCTCTAGTTGTGGCGAGCAGGGGCTACTCTTCGCTACGGTGCGGTGGCTTTTCTTGTTGCAGAGCATGGGCCCTAAGTGCACGGGCTTCAGTGGTTGCAGCAAGCAGGTCCAGTAGTTGTGGCGCCCGGGGTTATTTACTCCGAGGCATGTGGGATCTTCCCGGACCTGGTATCGAACCTGTGTCCCCTGCGTTGGCAGGTGGATTCTTAACCACTGTGCCACGAGGGAAGTCCTATGAAGGTGTTTCTTCATCAGTCTGTTTTTTTCCTTTTTTTAGTACTTATTTATTTTTAAAAATATTTATTTATTTTAGCTGCACCAGGTCTTAGTTGCAGCATGCATTCAGGGTCTAGTTCCCTGACCAGGGACCAAACCCGGGTCCCCTGCATTGGGAGCTCGGAGTTTTAACCACCCGGGAAGTCCCTGACATCCTATTTAAAACTGTGACCTTTGCCCTGTTCCCACCTTCTGTGCGTTCTCCTCCCTTGCATTCGCTGTTTTCTTCCACAGCACTTACGGACATGGGACATACTGTTTTCTTATTTGTTTGTGGCTTATTTCTCCCTCATCAGACTGTGAGCTCCGTGAGAGCTTGGTGCAGAGTAGGGATTCAATAAAAATGTGTGGAGCCAACGAACTGCCCGTGGCTGTTGAATGAATGAATGATTTGCCTCACTTGGTAATGAGGAATATTATACCCCAAATGCCGCAAGGAAGATGCCGAGTGCCGCAACTAAGACCCTGCGCAGTCAAATAAATAAATATATATATATATATATATATTTTAAAATGCTTTGGAGGAGCAAAGACTGGCATGCTACGCAAATGCAAGGCGTACGTACAGATAGAGGCGGTGCGTATACACACCAAGGAATTTCGAATTTGTTACTTTCGGATGTTCGAATTTGTCCGCATCTTTGACACGGGCTGAATGGGATGGAATTCACTGAGAGTCCTTCCAGTGTGTAAAGCCTGCTGGGAGAGCGGGAGCACGGCCCCAGGAAAGGGGGGGGGGGGTCCTGGAGACCTTGGCAGGCGGCAGGGTCGGGGCAAAGATGTGGCACAAAAATAACCTCCCACTTCCCGGGAGAGACCAGGCGGGCGGGGGCGGGGCCGCCAGGGAAGGAGGTTGAGGAGGCAGTTGCTCGCGGGGTCCACCAGAGGGCGCCAGGGACCGAGAGGCTGCCCCAGCCGCAGGCCTGGCCTGGGTGGGAAGGGAAGGGGTCCCCTGGGTGACCCTGGGTAACTGGAAGAGGACCTGCGGGCCTAAGTCTTTGAACTTGGACTTCCAGGGTTGGGGGTTTGGAGGAGAGGGGTTGAAAACTTAAAGCAGGAGTCTGCAAAATTTTTCTTAAGGGGCCACGTAGGAAATAGTTTAAACGCAATTTGTTGACAGTCAACTCTGCCCTTTTAGTCCCAAACAGCCACAAGACCATACAGTCCACCAATGGGCATGGCTGTGCGCCAATGAAATCTTATTCTTGGAGGCTGAAATTTGAATTTTATTTTTGGAGGCTGAAATTTGAGTTTCATGTAATTTTCCTGTGTCGCGAAATAATTCTTTCCTGTATTTTCTAACCAAAATAATTATTCTGTGTTTTAAAATTATTTAAAAGTGCAAAAGCTGCTCTTCGGTTTCAGGCTTTACAAAGACAGACTGTGGGGGTCTAGTTTGTCAACGGAGTATGGATGGTAACATATATTTGTCTGACAATAGGAACCAGGTGTTAAGTGCCTAAATGCAGTGGTTTACATAGCACATTTAAAAGCCAGAGGAAATCTTGTGTTCACACTCACTCCTCTATAAGCCAGAAAGTTTCACTAATAATTATGAAAAGCAATCAATAATTGTAATAACCAGGAAAGAAATATATGGTGAAATTTTTTCTTTCATTGAACATCAGCTGTGTAATCACACCAGCAACATACATAAAATAAATACCACAGTCCAATAAAGGGAAAACGGTAGTGAGTGGATACCTTTAATTCCATTAATGATTTTTTTAAAGAAAAACTTCTTCTCTTGTATGTACATATCTTTACTGGTCCGTCACAGTGATGGGTAATACCATTACAGTTTAATGAGAAGTAAATCATCAAATAAGAATATCATTTTAAAGGAAGAAGTTATTTCCATTTTAAAGACATGGCTCCAATCCAGTAAAAATGACCTGGGGTTTGAATTAAAATTCGAGCTTACCAAACAAAAATACTATACTTTGTAATTGGTGCACTGTCTAAACTTTTAAACAGAAATAGGTCTAAGAGGTCAGATAGCGAAAAAAAAGTGAAATGGCTCAAACTCTGTTTCTCTGCATTTAAAATCACTGGCCCATTATTGTTTATTTCAAATCTACTGTTTAAACACAAGATCCTGTAACCCCACAAGGGTTGGAAATAGGAACTATGTTTAAAGAGGACTCAAAAGAATTAGAATCATTAAGAACTAACTCTCCCAACGAATGTGTGTAGCTGAGTCTCTGTGTGTCTGGGGCCAAATGCGTTGCATGAAGTTCTCCAAATTCACTTCTGTGTGCAGCACAGTGTTTATTAAAGGACAAATAATGAAACGTGCTAATTCAAAACTTCCAGTGGTTACACCACAGCAATTGTTCGAACCAAGAGTGGACAGATGGTGACTTGCCAGCCAAATCCAGCCTATTTTTGTAGCAGCTAAGGAGAGTGTTTTGTTTGTTTGTGTTTGTTTTTGTTTAATTCATTAATTTTATTGGCTGTGTTGGGTCCTCCTTGCTGTGCGTGGGCTTTCTCTAGTTGCGGTGAGCAGGGGCTACTCTTCATTGTGGTGCACAGGCTTCTCATTGCAGTGGCCTCTCTTGTTGCAGAGCACAGACTCTAGGCGTGTGGGCTTCAGTAGTTGTGGCATGTGGGCTCAGTAGTTGTGGCTCACACGCTCTAGAGTGCAAGATCCATAGCTGTGGCGCACGGGCTTAGTTGCTCTGCGGCATGTGGGATCTTCCTGGGGCAGGGATCAAACCCATGTCCCCTGCGTTGGCAGGCAGATTCTTAACCACTGCTCCACCTAGGAAGTCCCTTTGTTTTTGTTTTTAACTGGTTGGGGAAAAAAAATCAAAAGGAGAGTAATATTCCACACGTGCAAAGTATAGAGGATTCATATTTCAGTGTCCATAAAAAGAGCTTTCCTGGCACAGGGCCACATTCATTGACAAATTGTCTGTGGCAGCTTTCTTGCTGGGATCACAAGCTGAGCAGCTGCCATCTGGTTCAAAGAGCTGAAAATATTTACTATCTGGCCCTTTATGGAAAAACTTTGCTGATCCCCTGATTTAGACCAATAAAAGATTTCTTAGGGGACATAATTTGACACTGACATTGCTCAGAATTATCTATGCATGGTAATAATAAAAAAGCAAGTAATAAAGTCAGGTTTATTGTCAATTTTTGAATTCTCTGCAGACAATGGGCCCCTCTGTTTTTTTTCAGATTTCCTTTTTTCTTTTTTTATTATTTATTATTTATGTATTTTTGGCTGCATTGGGTGTTCATTGCTGCGTCAGGGCTTTCTCTAGTTGTGGCGAGTGGGGGCTACTCTTTGCTGTGGTGCGCGGGCTCCTCATTGCGGTGGGCTCTTGTTGCAGAGCGCAGGCTATAGGCACTCGGGCTTCAGTAGTTGTGGCACACGGGCTTAGTTGCTCCGCGGCACATGGGATCTTCCCAGACCAGGGATCAAACCCACGTCCCCTGCATTGGCAGGTGGATTCTTAACCATTGTGCCACCAGGGAAGTCCCAGTCCCTTTTTAAAAAATTTTTATTTACAATGTTGTGTTAGTTTCTGGTGTACAGCTAAGTGATTCAGTTATATATATATATATATATATATATATATATATATATATATATATATTCTTTTTCATATTCTTTTCCATATTCTTTTCCATTATGGTCTATTACAAGATATTGAATATAGTTCCCTGTGTTATACAATAGGACCTAATCTTAACTCCTAATTTATCCCTTCCCCACCTCCTCACCCCTTTGTTTTCCATCTCTGTGAGTCTATTTCTGTCTTGTAAATAAGTTCATTTGTATCATATTTTAGATTCCACATGTAAGTGATATCATATGATATTTGTCTTTGTCTGACTTACTTCACTTAGTATGATCATCTCTAGGTCCATCCGTGTTACTGCAAATGGCATTATTCCATTCTTTTTAATGGGTGAGTAATATTCCACTGTATATATACCACATCTTTATCCGTTCATCTATCCATGGACATATAGGCTGCTTCAACACCTTGGCTATTCTGAACAGTGATGCTATGAAGACTGGGGTGCATGTATCTTTTCAAATTACAGTTTTTTCCTGATATATGTCCAGTAGTGGGATTGCTGAATCATATGGTAGCTCAATTTTTAGTGTCTGAAGGAACCTCCATACTGTTCTCCACAGTGGCTGCAGCAATTTACATTCTCACCAACCGTGCAGGAGGCTTCCTTTTTCTCCACATTTCCAGTGTTTATTGTTTGTAGACTTTTTGATGATGGCCATTCTGACTGGTGTGAGGTGATACCTGATTGTAGTTTTGATCTGCATTTCTCTAACAATGAGCAGTGTTGAGCATCTTTTCATGTGCCTATTGGCCATCTGTATGTCTTCTTTGGAGAAATGTCGATGTAGGTCTTCCGCTCTTGTTTTGATTGGGTTGTTTGTTGTTTATTGTTGAGTTATATGAGCTGTTTGTGTATTTTGGAAATTAATGGGCCTCTTTTTTGATAGCACCTGGTTCAGGCTGCTCCCCTCACCACGTAAGCCTCAGTATGCCATTGTTTACGTATAAGAGCTCATTGGATTTTTACTATTATCCCCATTTTGGAGAGAAGGAGAGGCACAGAGAGGCCAAATAACTTGCCCAAGATCACATAGCTTGCAAGAGGAGGGGCTGGAATTGAATCCAGAGAGCTGTAACCACGACATCCCCTCTGTGCTGGATGACATGACAAAGCCCCCTTGAATTTCAGCATCAGCAGTTACAAGCTGCACAACCTTGAGCGAGAGCATCCCCTCCCGAGCCTCAGTTTACTCACCTGCAAAATAGGTATAACAAAGTCCCCCTTGGGATTTCTGGAGGATCCAGTCTGTGTACTTCGCAGAGTGCCTGGTACCGTGTGTGATCAGTAAATTTTAGCTGTGGGTTTGATGAGGCTGGGTGCTTAGACCTAGAAGCTGGTCTTAGGAGGAATGGCATTGTTTTTCTTGGAGAAGGGAAGTCCGGGGGCGGGGGCGGGGGGAGGAGTGTGATTTGAGAGAATTCAGTGCACAGAGTGAGTTCTCCACGTATGTTTGTTTGTTTGTTTCTTTGTTTTGGGGGCCCCACTGGGATTCTCCATGCATTTTTTTGTTTGTAAATTTTTCAGCATTCGGGATCTTAGTTCCCCAACCAGGATCCAGCACTGGACCACCAGGGAAGTCCTCCATACCAGTTTGCATGCAAATTGCATAAACAAAAGAAACCTAATGAAGGACTTCCCTGGTGGTCCAGTGGTTAAGACTCTGTGCTTCCACTGCAGGGAGCACGGGTTTGACCCCTGGTCAGGGAACCAAGATCTCACAAAAACAAACAAACAAACAAAACTGCTTAATGAAAGATAAGATATGACTTTCTTTTCAATCCTCTTTTAAACCATCTGAGTCTATCAAGAAGCACTCAAATTGCATGCTCCTATGTCTTTAACACCTTTTTGCTGATTTTTTTCTTAACAATCACCTAATCCAGGACCTTCCACAGGCAACAGTAGCTGCCTAGAATTTAATAACATTGTTTATTTTCCTTTGTATCTATTTTAGGCGCCTGATACTTTAAAAAAAACATACCCCCATATTATAATGTTTCCTTTTAAGATATATTTGTCAAAGAACGTTTAGTACCATCTTCAGCAGTATTATGTACTTGGCTTTTTTTCTTCAATAAATTTATTTTAGAAAGACACTTAGTAACATGATGGTAAATTAGACCAGTATCAGAGGCCCCAATTGTAATTGTAAAAAGAAATGTAACAAAAATAAATGTTATCAGGGAGTTCCCTGGAGGCCCCGTGGTTAATACTCAGGGCTTCCACTGCAGGGGGTGTAGGTTTGATCCCTTCTCCTTTGGGGAACGTGGCCAAAGGGGAAAAAAAAAAAAGTTAACTAAATTCTGTTGAGAGTTTTAGTGATCTTTTAAGGATACTCTAACCTAGAGATTCTATTGGTGATTTGATAGTTCTATGGTGTTCTGTCTGAAGTAGGAAGGAAATTTTGGGATTAACCAAGCTCTCAGTGAGAAGAATCAGGGCATGGTGCTTTCTTTACCCTTTCTCAGCCTGGCCAACCTCACTCATGCGTGGACAGGACTGTCCCCTACCTGGTGGACTTCTCCACATATACGTACAAAACGTGGTCCGCGACTCCTATCAGACTCCACTCCTGGTCAGATTTCCTGGGATTAAACATTAACCACAATGTTTGACCTGGCAAGGGCTTAATTTTATATAACTTTTAGATCTCTCATCACATTTTGCAGTTGGGGAAACAGAGTCTCAGAGAGGAGAAGTGACTTTGCAGTGTCATAGCCAAGGTGATTGCTGAGCCAGGGACAGGACTTCAACCTCTTGGCTCCCAGTGCGGAAAGCATTTGTGCACAAAATGGGAAAGTTATGAACTGATTAGAGACGAAGCCGACATCCTAACTCTGCTGCCAGCAGAGGCATTTATCTTGAGATCTGCAGTGCACACAGATCTGTGGGGTACACTCCACAGATGTGTTTGAAGTCACTTCAATGGTCAGGGGACTGGTTTGGGGGCTGGAGGTATATCAGTGATCAAAATACACAGGTCCCTGCTCCCTGGTGTAAACAGGTGATGTAGACAGAAAACAGAACTCCCTCCCACCAAAGGTGTTATACTGGGTATGACTGGGATGGGGGGTAGATTTTGGCCGGGGTGATCAGGGCAGCTTCTTGGGGAGGTGACTACCTGGCTTGGGTTTCATCACAGCTTTGGGGAGTGTTAGGGGTTGAATTTCTCCTCCACCCCAAAATTCGTATGTTGGAGTCCTAACCTCCAGGGTCTCAGAATGTGATTGTATTTGGAAATGGGGGTCTTCACAGAGGTGATCACGTTAAAATGAGGTCACTAGGGTGAGATCTAATCCATAAGACGGGGGTCCTTGAAAAAAGGGGACATTTGGACACAGAGACATAGGGAGACGATGGCATCTAAAAGGCAAGGGGAGAGGCCTCGGAAGGAACCAGCCGTGCTGACACCTTGATCTTGGACTCCCAGCCTCTGGGGCTGGGAGTGAATGCGTGTCTGTTGTTTAAGCCCCCCAGTCTATGGGACTTCGTTCTGGCAGCTACAGCAAACAAATTCAGAAGGTGAGGGATGGAGGGCCAGGACGAATTCAGGATCTGGAGACCCCAACATGCCTCCCCCACCCCAGCCCTGTGGGTTCCCTCCCAGAATCCCCAGGGGTGGAGCCAGAGGAGACATGGTCTCCCCCCCCACAAGGGAAGGAAGCTGTGTTGACCACATCCGCAGCCATGGGAGGCCTCCTTTTCCTGGTGAGAGGGTCAGCTGTGACCCTTGGACCCACCAGCCATAAAACAATCACCGAGATGAGATGAGATGGGGGTGAGACATGGGGTGAGGACCAGCCAGAGGGGTGTGGATCGCGAGATGTGGTGATGGGGGCGGCTGACCCCGTTTGCCGGTCTAGACTCAGGGCTCTCACCGGGTACTGCCCCAGAGGCCACCCGGTCTCCTGAAGCTGGGGGACCCCATTCCCATGGTTGTCTAAGGGCTAGACCCTGACACCAAGCTTGGAGAACCGGATCCCTGACCCAAGGGACCTCCCAGCTCAGCCCACAAACTTAGCCCATCTGGCTCCATGCAGAAACGTCTAGAACCATCAAAGGACTGACATCAGCCTTCTCATCCTGGAAGGAGACCCACCCTGCCCTCCACTGCCCAGGGTCTTTGTGGTGAGGGCTCCCTGACCTCACCCCCACCCCCACCTCTCTTTCCTGCTTTATTCTTCTGTACCTGGTCTCTTCCATTTTCAAAAAAAATTTTAATTCAAGTTTAATTGATGTCCAGTGTTGTGTTTCTTTTCAATTTATTTATTTCCTGGCTTACGCACAGACTGATTTTACCCAGCGTCTGTCTCCCCCACTTCGGAACGTCAGCTCCACGGGGGTGGGGCCCAGGGGGCAACAGGTGCTGTTCTCTGCTGCCCCGATGCCTGGCGCGCGGCAGGTGCTCAAGAAGTGGTGGTCTCAAGAACAAATGAATGAATTCTCAGACACAGCATCCTTCATGCTTTAGGAAGGGCAGAGGGAGCCCCCCGCCCCCTAGCAAAATCTCCCCTTCATGGTATCGGGAGACCCTGGTTCAAAGTTCCTGTCTTCACCAACCCCCGAGAGCCGGGAACCCCCTGGTCTGCGCAGCCTGGAGGATTAGGTGCTAATCAGCTGATGTTGCCCAAGAGGCCGATCAGAGTCCCGCTGTCCCCAGCCCCTGGCCTGCCCCCGGCACACCCATGTCACAAGGGATTTACTCACTGCCTGGCCTGGCCGTCCCCCAGGGGAGGGTCCCGGAGAAGGAGGAGGAGAAAGAGGGGGAGGAGAGGAAGGGGAAGGGCTGCTTTTCCCAGACCCCCTCACCTCTTCCCCCCAAAACTGACCTAAAGGGAAAAGTAAAGAGGCCCGTCTGGCGAGCAGTCAAAGGAATGGGGAGGTGACACGGTGACGAGGGGCAGGTCCCCATCTGGAACAGGGGACATGGGTGTTGTTTCAACGGTGGCTGACTCACAGCGTGGCCACGGTGAGTCATAACCTCTTATTGGCCCCTCTGTCCTCCTGTGCAGGATGGGGACTGTCGCTAGGACCCGACTTGTGCTGACGTCAAAGGGCTGAGGGGGCCGGAAAGTGACAGCGGACATCTGCCCGCCGAGTGCCTCGGGACCGGAGCCTGGGGTGTTTCTTACAGATATATATACTAGTAAGGATAGTAACCACCCTAAAGGTGGCTAGGGTTTGAGACCTGCCTGTGTGGGGGTACCTTCCCATCACTCCACATATTGTCATGGATCAAACCCCCAAGAAGCCGGTGAAGCAGGGTCTTTATCCCCCATTTTACAGATAAAGAAACTGAGGCAGGAGGAGCAAAGTTATTTGCCCACAGTCACAAGCGGCAGAGTCAAGATTCGAACCCAGGCCCTGCTCTACCCCAGCCTGTTCCATGGAAATATCATGTCTTGGGGCTTCCCTGGTGGTGCAGTGGTGGAGAATCCGCCTGCCAGTGCAGGGGACACGGATTCGAGAGGGAAGGTTCCACATGCCGCGGAGCAACTAAGACCGTGCACCACAACTACTGAGCCCACGTGCCGCAACTACTGAAGCCAACATGCCCAGAGCCCGTACTCTGCAACAAGAGAAGCCACAGCAATGAGGAGCCTGCACACCACAAAGAAGAGTAGCCCCCGAGCGCCGCAGCTAGAGAAAGCCCGTGTGCAGCAACAAAGACCCAACACAGTCAGTAAATAAATAAATAAATAAATAAATAAATAAATAAATTTATTTATTTAAAAAAAATCATGTCTCACTTTAAAGTTTTTATCAGCTACAACAGAAAAGTACAAAGCAAAATGGTTTCATCTTTTTTTAAAATTAATTTATTTTTATTGATTGCTTTGGGTCTTTGTTGCTGCATGTGGGCTTTCTCTAGTTGCAGAGAGAGGGGGCTACTCTTCATTGCGGTGCGCGGGCTTCTCATTGCAGTGGCTTCTCGTTGCAGAGCACGGGCTGTAGGTGCGTGGGCTACAGTAGTTGTGGTGCTCAGGCTCAGTAATTGTGGCTCATGGGCTCTAGAGCACTGGCTCAGTAGTTGTGGCACACGGGTTTAGTTGCTCTATGGCATATGGGATCTTCCTGAACCAGGGCTCAAACCCGTGTCCCCTGCATTGGCAGGTGGATTCTTAACTACTGCGCCACCAGGGAAGTCTCCAAAGTTTCATCTTAATTATAAATGTTGTGAATCTAAATGATCGGATTCATAAACCCAAACTGTTATCATTTTAACGTGCAATTTGTATCACAATTATGAATGTGTTATTTCACTTTTTTCATGCTAAGTCTTGGATGTCCAATGTGTATTTCACATGTACAACCCATCTCAATGTGGACGCTCAATTTTCATCAGGAATCTTCCATCTGTATTTATAGAGTTCAGAAAATTTACAGTAAAAATATAGATTCACATACCCAACTTTTTCTATATATACTCAAAAGTTGTGGACGTCTCTGGTGATGCAGTGGTTAAGAATCCGCCTGCCAATACAGGGGACACAGGTTTGAGCCCTGGTCCAGGGAGATCCCACACGCCGAGGAGCAACTAAGCCCATGCGCCACAACTATTGAGCCCACGTGCTGCAACTACTGAAGCCCTTGTGCCTAGAGCCCGTGCTCTACAACAAGAGTAGCCACCACAACGAAAAGCCCGAGCACCACAACAAAGAATGGCCCCCGCTCGCTGCAACTAGAGAAAGCCCGCGTGCAGCAACGAAGACCCAACACAGCCAATAAATTAATTGATTAATTAATTTAAAAAAAGAAATTCACAAGTAATTTATTTTAAAAAGTTGTCCATTAATATCTATTTAAAAAATTCAAATTAATAAAAATGAAAAAGAAGTTAAAATCCAATCCCTCAGTCACACTTTTTATATTTCAAGGGCTCAGTAACTGCCTGTGAACTTAGCCCCACCATTGGGCTGAGTAGGCCTAACCCAGGGAACCTGTGGATTACAGAAAACATTTTCTGAAAAGGACCAGATACTAAATATTTTCAGCTTTGCCAGCCAAAATGTCTCTGTCAAGACTATGCAACTGCATGACAGCAGCTGTAAACAATGTGTAAACTAGTGGGAGTGGCTGTGTGCCAATAAAGTTTTATTTATAAAAACAAGCAGGGGGCCAGAATTTGCCAACAGTCTATAGTTTGTCAGCCACGCCCTAAACTCCATGATTATGTTTATACATGTTCAGTTGTTCCTTCTACAAGTATTGATTGGGCAGCTACTCTGTACCAGGCACAGTTCCAGGCACTGGGATACTGCACACGGTAGGTCTTGTCCTAACAATTGTCCCTATTTTGCAGGTGAATCCTAGCTGGAGATTTTCTGGTTCTCCACCCCACACCCTTTCCTCTCTCTGACTTCTTAAGCGCCTGGACCAATGTTGATGTAGGGAAGGAGCAAAAGACACTTTTGTTAAGTGAAATAATGAATGAATATTGATATCCCCTAGGATGTGTCCCTTTTCCTGGCACATAATAGACATTCCATAAATATTTGCTGAATGAATGTATGCTGTGATAGATGAACAAAATATATAGTGTCGGGTGATGGTAGGTTTCTACAAAGAAATGTAAATTGAGATGGGGATGAAGACTGGGGGGTGGTTGCAATTTTAAAGGAGGTGATCATGGAGGAGGTGAATTCGAGCAGCCATTAACCATTTAAAGGTGAAAGGAGGGGCTTCCTTGGTGGCGCAGTTGTTAAGAATCTGCCTGCCAATGCAGGGGGAGGGCATTTTGAGTAAGGAAAGCAGACTCTGGGGGCGAGCATGGAAGCCAGGAGGAGGAGGAGAAGGGGGAGGGTGCGCTGGTCCAACCCAGGGACAATGGTGCTGGACCAGGACAGTGGAAACGGGGCGGGAAAGGAATGTGTGTGTTTTGAAGGCAGAGCTGTCACGACTTGCTGAAGAGCCGGCTAAGAGACACACAGAAGCACAAGAGAGTGGGAGCTGAGGGAAGGAGGAGGATGGCAGATGCTCAGGGAGGAGTGAGAGCCAAAAACAAGTGCCACAGAAGTCAGAACAGTGGTTACCTCTGCAGGTGGGTAACACCTGGGAAGGGGTTTCTGGAGTTCTGGAATATTCTATATCTTTTTCTTTTTTTTTTGGCCATGCCATGCAGCATGTGGGATCTTAGTTCCCCAATCAAGGATCGAACCTGGGCCACCTGCGGTGGGAGCACAAAGTCTTAACCACTGGACCACCAGGGAATTCATGGACTATTCTATACTTGATCTGGGAGATGCTTGCACAGATCTATACATATACGTAAAAATTCAAAAAAAAAAAAAAAAAAAGAATCCACCTTCCAATGCAAGGGATGCAGGTTCGATAAAATTCATATATAAAAATATATATATGTAAAAAATCCACCAAGCTATACACTTAATATTTGAGGTTGTATAATAAATTATATTTGAGATTGCATGTTAAGTTTAAAAAACTATCTATGTCTATCTATCTATCTATCTATCTATTTATTTTGGTTGCACTGCAGGGCTTGCAGGATCTTAGTTTCCTGACCAGGGATCTAACCTGTGCCTCCTGCAGTGAAAGTCCAGAGTCTTAACCACCGGACCACCAGGGAAGTCCCCCAAATTTTGTATACACACACACACACACACACACACACACACACACATTTATAAACACACACACACATATATATTTCAAGAACTTTATTTTATTTATTATTATTTTTTTTGGCTGCATTGGGTCTTCGTTGCTGTGTGAGGCTTTCTCTAGTTGCGGTGAGTGGGGGCTACTCTTCATTGCGCTGCACACCCTTCTCATTGTGGTGGCTTCTCTTGTTGCAGAGCACAGGCTCTAGGCAAGTGGGCTTCAATAGTTGTGGTACACGGGCTCAGTAGTTGTGGCCCAAGGGTTTAGTTGCTCCAAGGCATGTGGGATCTTCCCAAACCAGGGTTCAAACCTGTGTCCCCTGCATTGGCAGGCGGATTCTTAACCACTGCGCCAGCAGGGAAGTCCCTCAAAAATTATATATATTTTTTATTAAAAACATTTACACAGGGTCTTGGTGCAAAGCACTGCTAATAGGACGCTATAAGATTATAGAGTATAAGAGATTCAATTATGGGCATTTGACAGCCAAAAAATAAGGGGGAAAAATAATGAATATGTGAGTAGGGGAGGACCACTTTGGCAAATTCAAAACCGGCCAGACATACTTGAGTATCCACCACGGCCTGAGTAGTGTCAAGGAGATGAACAGACCTGCCTTTAACCTTCAAGGGACTCAGTCTAGTTTTGAAAAGACAGTACAGACAGGAAGGATCAATCAGTAAATACCTAAGGAGAGTGTGTGAAGTGCCAATATCTATAATCTACATTCAAATGTGAAGTTTGGGGCAAGGGGAGAAGGCACTTGTGGACAGGATTAATCGAGGAAGGTGAATAGTTTTGTTGTTTGTTTTGTTGTTTGCTTTTTGTTCATTCAGTGCAAGGGTCAGAAACTTCAGCTCAAAAATTTTAAGATGAAAAAGGAAGTCACTGGCTTACATCCCTGCCATGTGTCTGAAGCCAAGTAGTGGATTTCAGGTATGGCTGAAGCCAGGACTTCAGATCATGTTGTCAGGGATTGATTGCTGTCTGTCTGCTCTGCTGTATTCTGGGCGGGATTTGCTCTCAGACAGCTTCTCCCATCATGGAGTAATGATGGCCAACAGCCCCAAATCTATACTCCTGCAGCTTGGCACCTCCAGAGTGCCCATTCTATAGAGTGGAAAGGGGAGCTTTGGAGTGAAGTGACCTCCCAGGGTCTAACATAATATCTGTGAGGCGTGAAAGCAGAGTTCACACACAGGTTCATCTGGCTCCAAACCCTGAGTTCTTCTTAGCCACTGAACCACACTACCTCCTACGGATCTGTCCTCAGGCCACAGAGGAAACAGGTAGCATGTTCTCAATTTTAGGAATTTTCTCATTTGAATTTTTTTCAGTCTTTTCTGACTTTTAACTACCACTTCTCTGAGCTAGAATCTGGTACAGTATGCAATCTCTAGTCAGTAAAGATTCAGGAAGCAAGGTGCTTGCTGAAGAGTCAAATTCCTAGGTGCCGTAAACTAAATGCTGGAATTTTATCGATAGGAAACTTGTATGTTTAACTGCGTGAGATTGAATATACTAATTTCATTGTGTTTCACATAGAACCCAGTGGCTTCTGGACATCTTACCACTTGAGTACATCTGAAACACACAGAGGGAAGGATTTGCTCTGGGCAAAAAGATAAGAGCTAATATGGATCTGGGCTACAGTTTTCAGGCTCCATGAGAAAATGTTAATGTTCTCAAGAAAAATAATATATTCACCTAACATCAGTCATTCACATTTTAACTAGGTCTAGGTATATTTAAGTAACATCTGAGAGGGGTGATTTTTGCCCTGGGAAAAAAAGCTGAAGAACTAATCTTTGAGTTACAATGCCTTAAGGCTCCACAAGAAAATGTAAATGCTCCCAAGAAAAGGAATACATGTGCCTGATATCAGTCATTCACACTTTAGTTAGAATTAGCTCAAAGTGCTTTGAGCACATTTTTCCTATGTAGTATCAGAAACCGCCTGAGGTATATTTAGAGATGGAAGGGAAGAGGGACCAATGAGAAAAGCATGGGTATAGGGAAACTGCCTCCTGGTAGGACTTGGCTGGCAATTATTGATATGGTAGTGTTCACATCAGAATACAGCAATAATGATGAAAGGGAGGCATCACCTCATTTAAGGAAGTTACAGGGGAGGCAGTGGGAATGCCGGACTTTGGGGACTCAGGTGGATCAATTTACTTTTGTGGGGATGCAGCTCCTAAACACTAACCCTAGTACAAGCTGAATTTGTATTAGAAAACTCGGGAAACTATGAAAAAGGTATACTTTGCGTTTTATTTGTTTTGTTTTATTTCTTTTTTAAAAAAGTTAAATTGTGCTTTTTTGTTTGGAATGTGTACAATAGGCACATGGCTGAAAATTCCAAAAGCGTAAATGATTTTGCAGGGAAAAGCTTTCCTCCTCCTCTACCCCACCTCCCAGCTCCCAGCCCTGAAGGCTACCACCATTCCAGATGCTGTGTCTCACTCTAGAGAGATTTTATAAATGTATAAGAAATGCGTATATACATTCATTTTTCCTTTTGTCACACACAGACAGTATCCTGTATTGTGCACCTTCATTTTTTTACTTAACCAGTGCATTTTCAATGGGAAAGATATCATCTTCAAGGGGTGTGTGTGTGTGTGAAAACTAGCTCATAGGAGGTGAAAAAAAATCTTACTCTTCTAATGTCTAAAACACAGATATACATGTGGGACACAAGCATATACATACTATACCTGTGGATTTACAATTTCATGGGGGAGCAGTTTGGAAAACATCTTCAAAGGCTCCTTGTAGGGGGGCAGAATAAAAAATGTTGAGAAACACTGAAATAACCATGTATTTTCAATATTGTCCTATCAGTACCTAAAGATAACCCTAATTCATTTTCACAGCTATGTAATATTCCATTGTGTTAATGCATCAGGACTATTAATCAATCCCCTATTGATGGATATTTTGGTTGTTTGTAATGTTTTACCAAGTGTGTTATGTACGTGGTTGTTCATTATATGTTTAGTATGTTTTTTATTGAGGTAGAATTAATTTACAATAATGACACACCAGTCTTAGGTGTGTTCAATTGGATGAGTTTGACAATTCTGGACAATCGTGTAACCACCACTAAAAAATAAAATATGGAATATCTTCTCCACCCTAGAATGTTCCCTCATGCCCCTGTCCACTCAATTCCCCACTCTACTCCAGGCAACTGCTTTCTATCACCAAGAATTACTTTTGCCTTTTCTTTGGGTGTCATATAAATGGAATCCTACAATGTGTATTCTTTTGTGTCTGGCTTCTTTTATCACGATGCATTTGAGAGTCATCTGTGTTGTTGACTATTAGTAATTTATTCCTTTTTATGGCTGAGTAGTATTGTGTTGTGTGGATATACCAGCTTGTTTATCCACTCCCCTATTGTTGGATATTTGAGTTGTTTACAGGTTAGGACAATTATGAATCAGGCTGCTATGAACGTTCATGTACAAGACTTTCTGTGAACATATATTTACATTTCTCTTAGGTGACTACCCAGGAGTAAAATTGCTAAGTCATGTGGTAGATGCATGTTTCACTTTGTAAGAGATTGCTCAGGTTTCCAAAGCTTCCCCAGGTGATTGGACCATTTTGGTTCCCACCGACAATGGGTGAGAGTTCCAGTTGCTCCAAATCTTCCACCAACATCTGATGTTGTCTTTTTTTGTTGCAGTCAGTCTACTGGGTATCTTTAAACGTTTTCCTATATCAGAAACGGTTCAGTATGAATTAAGCACAATTTAAAAATGAAACTCACACCTACACAATTACATTTGAGAAATGCTACAAACTCTGTCCCTTCCAAGAGTGTTACGGAGTATTGTAAAGGCTCTGACAAGTTCCACAAAGCTGTTTATTAACACAGTATTTCTCAATTAACACAGCATCCTCGTGTGTTGCATTTCATACTTAAACACATTGGTGGAATCTACTGTGGGAATTTTACTTTAGATTCCAACTTAGCATTGTTTGAAGCATGTGGTCCTGTCCAGTAAATTAGATCACATGATGTCAAGGGCATCAAAAAGTCCTCTGGTCCCTGCAATGGTTGTCCTTATCCTACCTTTTCAGAAAGCTCTTCATTAGGGCATATGAAAGCCTTCTAAAGTCCATGATTATACAATTACAAAAAAAAGTACAAATATTCTGCGGAGGTGGACTATGGGGTCTAAATCTACATGAAGGTGTAAATGAGTAATACCAGATCCTTGACTCTGGTAGGTTTTGATAAGAGGAGGAGGAAGAGTTCTATATCAAGGGCACTGGGGCTCCTGAGAGTCATAAATGGGAGTGAGGGGGAGGCAGAGACAAGTCCAGAAGTCAAACTTCACCTGCTTTCTACACCTTCTGAGACTGCCCTGAAAAGGTGCATCTATAGCAAAGGCTGAAAAAATATTATGACTAGGATCACCAAAGCCAAACCAAACCAAACAAACCCTTTGAAAAATCCAACACAGAGTGGTTACAAAGGAAACAGATGCAGAAGACAAGGGTGAGGTAATGTTACCAGAATCCAGAGGGGGACAGTTACCGTAATGCAGGGATTCTCCTGCTGGGCACTGCTGACATTAGGGGCAGGCATTCTCTCTTGGAGGCCATCCCAGACACTGTGGGGTGTGGAACAGCATCCCTGGCCCCCACCCACCCCATGCCTGGAGAACCCACAGTTGTGACAACCACAGATGTTATTGCCAGTTAAGAGGACCACTATGACACAGCACATGGTAGGTCTTCCTTAAATTTTTGTTGCTTGGGAACTTCCCTGGTGGCCTGGTCATTAAGACTCTGTGCTCCCACTGCAGGGGGCACGGGTTCAATCCCTGGTTGGGGAACTAAGATCCCACATGCTGCGCACCCAAAAAAAAATTGTTTTTTTTGTTTCATGAATGAATAATGGCTGGTCCATAGAGGTGTACATCCAGGATGTGAATTTCTTGAGAGAAAGGAGCGTGTTTGAGTTACCATGTAAACTGAGCACCTAGCATCATGCCCGGCACACAGAAGGCTTGTTATCTGTTCACTAAGCTCCTAACAGCTTCCTGCTGTATTTGGTATAAACCAAACTCCTTGCCACAGACTGCAAGGCCCTGCACGACCTGCCCCTGTCTCCTCCTTGCCCTCACCTCCGCCCTCTCTCCCCCTTGCTCACTTAGCTCCAGGTACACGGGCCTCCTCACTGTTCTTCCAACACACCAGGCATGGTCCTGCCCCAGGGCCTTTGCACAGGCTGTTCCTTGGCCTGAAACACCCTTCCACTAGATCTCCCAGTGGCTGGCTCTTTCTCCTCATTTAGGACTGTACTTAAATGTCACCTTCTAAAAGAAGCATTTGTGGACTTCCTAGGTGGCACAGTGGTTAAGAACCCACCTGCCAATGCAGGGGACACAGGTTCGATCCCTGTCCCAGGAAGATCCCACATGCCACAGAGCAACTAAGCTCATGCGCCACAACTATTGAGCCCATGTGCCACAACTACTGAAGCCCGTGCACCTAGAGCCCATCCTCTGCAACAAAGAGAAGCGACCACAATGAGGAGCCCACATACCACAACGAAGAGTAACCCCCACTCACTGCAACTAGAGAAAGCCCATGTGCAGCAACAAAGACCCAACACAGCCAATAAATAAACAAACAAATAAATACATGTATAAAAAATAAAAACATAAATAAATAAAAGAACCATTTGCCAGGAAGTAGAGACACAGATATAGAGAACAAACATATAGACACCAAGGCGGGGAAGCAGGGGGTGGGGAGGTGAGATGAATTGGGAGGTTGGGATTGACATGTATACAATAATGTGTATAATATAGGTAACTAATAAGAAGACAATTATGCAAATATTCTCCTATATCTTTTTAAAGCACTTTTGTGGTTCAAACCTACTTGAAATTTTATGTATGTTTGTATTATGTTATATTGATATTTCATGTTATGTTTTTCCTACATGTATGGATGTACAACTTTCCCCCATCATTAATTGAATAAGATTTTCCCACTGATTTTTATAAAATGCCTTGTCATTTAATAAATACTTGTGTATAGGGGCTTTCCTGGTGGCGCAGTGGTTAAGATTCCACCTGCCAATGCAGCGGACACGGGTTTGAGCCCTGGTCTGGGAGAATCCCACATGCCACGGAGCAACTAAGCCTCTGCGCCACAACTACTGAGCCTGCGCTCTAGAGCCTGCGAGACACAACTACTGAAGCCCACTCACCTAGAGCCCATGCTCTGCAACAAGAGAAGCCACGGCAATGAGAAGCCCGCGCACCACAACGAAAAGTAGCCCCCACTTGCCGCAACTAGAGAAAGCCCGTGCACAGCAATGAAGAACCAACACAGCCAAAGTAAAATAAAAAAAAAAAAAAATAAATATTAGGGGATTCCTAGGTGGCACAGTGGTTAAGAATCCACCTGCCAATGCAGAGGACATGGGTTCGATTCCTGCTCCAGGAAGATCCCACATGCCACGGAGCAACTAAGCCCGTGTGCCAAAAAAAAAATAAATAAATAAAATAAAAAATAAAAAACATAAAATAAATATTAAACAAAAAATCATTAAAATATTAAAAAAATAAATAATTGTGTATAAAAGTAAAAAAATAAAATTAAAAAAAAATTTTTTTTTTTTAAAAAGAAGCCTTTGCCAACCCTCTGTTGCCCTTTACATGGTGACGTTTCGTTTCTTGGTAGCATTTGTCCATTTGTCAGTTTTCTGGTGTGTTTATGCATTTATGGTCCGCTGCCTTATCCCCAGGGCCTAAAATAGCGGTTGGCACACAGGAGGCGCCCAGGAGTTAGAGTGGATTGAGCACCTTGTGTGTACTGGGCGTTTCCTAGACACTGGGGACCCAGCTGAGAACAAAAGAGCCTCTATCCTAGCCCTGAAGGCGCTCACACAAAGGGGCCGGGGAGGAATGAGGGAAGAATATCAGGAAGTAAACAAATCCGAAACTTTCAAATAGTGAGGAGTTCAGTGAAACTAGTGATGTGATAAAGAGGTATGGGTGGGGACTCCTCACTGGTGGGGGATCAGAGACAGCCTCTCAGCTCTCTGCACTGAGATCTACAAATAGCAAACATTCACGTGTATGTGAACACAGTGACAGAGTCGAGGTGGAGGGGGTAGGAGTTCCAGGCTGAGGAAACGGCTAGTGCAAAGGCCCTGAGGCAGGAATAAGTTTGGCTCAATAAATATCTGTTGAGACTAAATGAACGATAGAAGATTCTAGAAGGAATTGATTGCTCTGGTTTGGAGAGTTTGCTTACGGGGAGGGGTTTGGGAGTTGCCAGCTTTGATGCGGAAAGGGGGCTCCTGGCAGAAGGAAGGGCCCCCATGGAGCTGTTCTTGGTTCTGTTCTGTTCTGGGAGTGGACATGACCCAGGCAGGGGCCCCAGGCTCTCCTGGAGCTGACATCCAGGGACTATGACGAGAAACAGTCCCTGAAAGTAGGGGAGAGGTCACGGTAGAGCCGCAGCACCCCAGACTTTGGCCTTTGCCCACTGCCGGCTGGAAAAGCACAAAACATCTGAGATAACGGTCTTCCCTCCCCTCCCCCAGCCTGCCCCGGTGTCACTGGCCCTTAACCCTGTCTGTCTTGCCTGTTCCCCAATCAGCACCTGGGGGTGGGCTGGGAGCGCCCCAGGACTATTTCAGCATCTTTTGGGGGTGGTGACGGAGCCACAGAGAAGAGGCAGCTGAGCCTGGGAGTTCTGGTGGTGGGGTGAGCTTCCAGCTCGCAGCAGACGCAGAAGTGGCTGGACACAGAGCTGGCCAGGCTTGTGGATGGGGATTTAGCCATTGGAAAGGTGAGCCCTGCATGGTTCCCCAGGGGAGGGAGGGTTCGTGCCAGGAACCCTCCCCAAGCTCCCAGAGTTGGCAGGAACCTCACATCCCATTGTACAGATGGGAAGACTGAGGCCCAGAAGGAGAATGCAACGCCAAGATTGTGACTCCATTCCAGAGCTACTCCTGGTCTTTCTTCCTGGTCCCCCTGCCTTCCAGAAGGGGAGCAGTTTGGGCAGGATGGGAGTGTAAGAGAGGGCTGTCAGTTCCATCGGCTGTTCATCCCCACGGGAGCATTTGTCTAGCACTTTTTAAAGAAACTGACTCTCAGGCCCCGCAACACAGATTTGGAGACAGAAGTGCAGCAAGCAGGAGCAGCAGCCTGACCTGGGGCTGGAACCAGGATTGAACTGGGGAGGGACAGACCTCGGGATGGTGTGCAGAAGGGTGATGGGGAGGAGAGGGGCTGCCTGACCCTCACAAATGTCCCCTCCTTGCTCCAGATGGCTTCTTCCACCAGTCCCATGGACCCTATCGACAGCCTGGAACTCTTGGATCTCCTGTTTGACCGGCAGGACGGCATCTTGAGACACGTAGAGCTGGGCGAGGACTGGGGCCGCGTCGAGGACCAGGTGATAACCCACTGCACTCACCCCGGGGCCAGAGCCAGGACCCCCGCTCAGCTCTGTGCATTTACCGCTCACGTGGGAGATTTTAGCAAAGCTTATTATTGTGTGGAATCTCTCAGCAACCCTAAGGGGCAGATGACATCACCTTCTTCTTAAAGATGGGGAAAGCAAGGCCCAGAGAGGGATGGTAACTTGTCCTGGGTCACACAGCAGTTTGGAATGGGGTCCAGACTTAAACCTGGAGCTCGTGCCTCGACATGATTGGATGTTGTTCCCATGCTACCTGACTGTCCAGGCTCCAACAACACCAGGGGCAAGGGGCATTAGCTCTTTTCATCTTACAGAAAGGACATGTGAGGCCCAGAGAGGGTCATTGGTTTGCCCAGAGACGCACAGCAATCCAAAGCAAAGCATAGGCCTCCTAATTCCCACTGTCCCTCTCCGTCCCACCAGGTCCTGCCAGGCCCGGACTCTGATGATTTCATCAACTCTATCCTGGGTTCTGGAGATTCAGTGCCCAGCTCCCCGACCTGGTCTCCTGCGGCCAGTGACAGTGGCATCTCAGAAGATCTGCCCTCCGACCCCCAGGACACCCCTCCACGCAGTGGGGTGGCTGCCACCCTGGCCAGCTGCCATAGCATGGAGTCTGGCAAGGGGCCCTGCTCCTCCTACCATCCTGGCCCTGCCTGCCCCACCAGGCATCTTGGGCCAGTGACCCAGGGGCTCGAGGCCTCCGTGGCCATAGACCTCGGTGAGTCCTGTGTCTTTGCCAACTACCCTCGCCTTGTCCCAGACACTGTACACGCAAACCCACCCTTGGAGATGGGTACTGGGATGCTTTCGTGGGTCTGTTTTCCAGATGGTTAAGAGTTGAGTCAGAACCGCAGAGCTGGGGTGCAACCCATAGGCTGGTTCCTGCCCCAAGCATCATGCCAGCAACTTCACTTTTGCCCCTTCTGTGACTGGGTCATAGTAGGTGCTCAGTGAGAGTGTGTGAGGTGATGGGATCCCAGGCCTTCAGGTTCTCCCTGTGGACCTGGGGAAAGGCCTGAGGCAGAAGCCACGGCCAGCAGGGTGTCCTTTGTCTCTTGAGCCTTGCAATGGGAGTGGGATGGGGTGGGAGCATGTATTAGTCCCGTTGGAGACTTGACAAAGCGGAGGCTCAGAGAGGTTTAGTCCCTTACCCAAGGTCACACAGCTCCACCCAGTCGGGATTAGAACCAAGGGCTATCTGACTCTGCAGTCTGTGCTCTCCAGAGCAGCTTGCCTATAGTGTGCCAGGTACCTGGTGGGAGGGAACCACAGGTGACTCAGACCTGGTCCCTGCCCCGAGGGGGAGATAAGGCCAGGCCGGGTGCAGATCTGGCCTCTAATCCTGGGCGATAACAGCCGCTCCCTCCTGGGTCGGCTGTGGGTCCCTGACAATGTCCTCATGAATTTGTGTTTCCGTCTTATGGTGGAGGGGAGACTGAGGCACCAGGTCTTGGGGCCCCAAACTGTGCCACGAATTCCTGGCACATGGGGGTCCATCCTGGGAGCTTTGCTGGAACTGGGACCTTGGGGCCCCCCACCTGACCCCATCCCTGTCTCTGTCCCCATCTGCCCTGTCAGAAATGTGGAGCCCAGGCCTCTACACCAAGGAGCAGGCCGAGCTGGCCGACTCACCCCCACGGTGCAATCTCACGGTGAAAGACCTCCTCCTCTCTGGCAGCAGCGGGGACCTGGTGAGCAGCTCCCACCCGTCTGCTAGAGCATCAGAGCTGGGAGGGGCACTGGGGTTCATGGGGCCCCAATACCCCAGTGTAAGTCAGTGGGTTCCAGTCCTGAGTTCTCTGTCTCCTGGGCTGGGGCACTTTCTACTATAGTAGCAGTATTAAAAAAATAAAAAAGGCTACCACTCACCAAGCATCTACGATAAGCCAGGCACTCTTCTAAATGCTTTAAATGTTATCATCTTTTAATTCACAGCAACCCTGAAAACTGGGGCTATCTTAATTTTACATATGAGGGGATGGGCACAGAGAGGTTCAGTAATTTGACCTAAGTCACACAGCTGCTGCAGGCTCAATCCCTGGGCTGGCCTACTGGGCCTATTGTGCCCATTGCATGCTGATGGAGGGCCGTCAGTCTTGCCAAGCACTTCCACTACCGGTAAACCAGACCTGAGAACCCAATTAATGCCGCCACTTTGCAGATGAGAAAGCCAAGGCCCAGAGAGGTTAAGCCACAAACCCAAAGTCACACAGCAAGCAAGTAGCCAAGTCAGGATTTGAACTCCAGTTTGCCTGAGGCCCAAAGTTGTCCTGACAACCTCTAAGCAAGATCAGCACACCTCTCTTGACTTGAGAGATGTGCAATGAGCACCAGCTGTGTACTCAGCCTCTAGGGACCTCATGGCCAAGAGGGGACAACTAACTGCTCATAGAAGTGTATCCATAGGGGAGAGAGGCTGGAGGGGCATTGCAGGTCCAGGAAGGCTTCCTGGAGTAGGCAGACCTTCAGCAGGTCTTGAAGGATGGGAAAGGCGAATGACTGCTTTGGAAATGCTAGCTGGCTTTTGCAAACGTACCAAGTTTAATATCGTTGTTCTGTGTGTGAACAACCTTGGGAAGTGGGGGACCTTAGCCCCATTTTGCATGTGAACATTCTAAGGCTGGGGCCCTGGAGAGAAAATGATTGGGCTGATCACAGCCTGGAATTCTAGGGAGTGGAATTTGATCTGCCCCAATCTCCACCTTTATTCCTCTGCCTCCCATTCCATGGTGTGACATACATTCCTAAGACTTGGTTCTCTGATAACACGATTCTTTCATTTTCAATGTTTCTATTTCATGATTCAAATTTGATTAAAAAGCTTTGAATAGGCAAATGCATTCACACAGTCCAAGTTCCAAAGGTACAAAAAAGTACACAGGGAGAACCACCCCTCACCCCATTTCCCGGAGGCTCACTTAACCTGTGCCCTGTGTGTTGGATTTTCCCTTTGCTGTTGCAGACCGCACTGTGAGGAATTTCAGAGCCTAGAGCAGTGCCTAGCATGTAGTAGGTGCTACATACATAGCTGGGAAATGACTACTTGTGAAACAAATGAAAAACTTGTATCGAAAGATCAATTCCTGGAAGTGGAATTGTTGCATCAGAGGCTGTGCACCAGTTCTTTGGAGCCCTAGAGCCAGTGGGGACCCTACAGAGGACGGATTGATCGTTTCTCAGGCCTGATGCCTCTTTCATTTCCCTGCCCCCAAAGCTATTCTCCTGGTTTTCCCACAGCAACAACATCACCTGGCAGCCCCCCACCTGTTGCGACCTGGGACCGGGCACTGCCAGGAGCTGGTGCTGACGGAGGATGAGAAGAAGCTGCTGGCCAAAGAAGGCATCACCCTGCCCACCCAGCTGCCCCTCACCAAGGTGAGTCAGTGGGACTCCTGGCTCCGGGGTTTGCTCCCTTTCCTGCAGCTACCTGCCCGTGAATCTCACCTTTGGGTCTATCACACTAGAATTTTAGGACGTGTCTATCACCAGAGCCGGAAAAATCATCCTCAAAGCCAATGCAGTGGGGGCTCTCTACCTGTCTGCCGTCCCTACCCAGCCTGCTCAGTCAGTATCAATATCTGAGTTTGCCTTTCCAAGTGGAAGACCTCTCTTAGTCTTAGTAACTGGCCCATGGGAAAGGGGTTGTTCCCAAATATGGCCGGAAGGTGGCATGATTGCACCAGTGCACAAAATCTAATTGCCAATATGGGATTGGGATTGGAAGCTGGGAAGACCTTCAGGACCCAGGACACCCCTAGAGACTCTGCAAGAATTTAGGAGCAGAAAATCTGGTCTTCAAGTCATCAGGGGTCTGACCTCAAGTCCATGACTCTGGGGTGGCTCCCTTGGGAAGATAATGGGGTGAAGTTGTGGGGTCTGGACAAGAGTGTGGACCCTCCAGACTGACTCAGTCTGCTCCCCATGTCACTCTGTAGTATGAGGAGCGAGTGCTGAAAAAAATCCGCCGGAAAATCCGGAACAAACAGTCAGCCCAAGAAAGCCGGAAAAAGAAGAAGGAATATATTGATGGCCTGGAAACTCGGTAAGGCTGGGGGCCTGGGACTCCATACTCAGGGGGTGAAACTGAGGCTTGAGAGAGGGATGCAGTGGAGCTAAGGTCACAGTTTTTAGGACTTGACATAATTATAGTTGTTTCCTTCTCTGGGAGAGACCAATTTTCATGTGAATTGCAAGGATAGAAAAATGCCTGGAGGTGGTATAGGGCTCAGTTTCAACGTCTCCTAATTCCCTATAGGATGTTATGCCAAGAAGGGAAAGGTATCACGCATCTCGTCCTGCCTCTTTGCCTGAAGATGGGAGATTTACTTCCCTTACTGAGCAACACTGGTCCTAACTGGTCCTCAGAGTTGTCATGGCTTCCTTCGGTGGGGGAGGAGGAAGGCAGAACTTCCTCAACTTAAGAACTGTGCACCCCAGGACTTTTCTGGTATTCCAGTGGTTAAGACTCCGTGTTCCCAATGCAGGGGGGCCAGGTTTGATCCCTGGTCAGGGAACTAGATCCCACGTGCGTGCCGCAACCAAGAGTTTGCATGCCACAACTAAAAGATCCCGCATGCTGCAGCTAAAACCCGGCTCAGCCAAATAAATAAGTATTAAAAAAAAAAAAAAAAAGAACATCCAACCATCTCTCTCAACTCATTTAGGTTACTGAGGGACAGCCTCCTCTTTATTCTTTTTTTTTTAAATAAATTTATGTATTTTTGTATTTATTTAATTGGCTGTGTTGGGTCTTTGTTCCTCACACGGGCTTTCTCTAGTTGCAGCAAGCGGGGGCTTCTCTTCATTGTGGTGCATGGCTTCTCATTGTGATGGCCTCTCTTGTTGCAGAGCATGGGCTCTAGGTGCATGGGCTTCAGTAGTTGTGGCACATGGGCTCAATAGTTGTGGCTCACGGGCTCTAAAGCGCAGGCTCAATAGTTGTGGCGTACAGGCTTAGCTGCTCTGAGGCATATGGTATCTTCCTGGGGCAGGGATCAAATCCATGTCCCCTGCACTGGCAGGCGGATTCTTAACCACTGCACAACCTAGGAAGTCCCTATTCTTTACTAGAAACATAAAAACTTAGCTTTCTCACTTTTTAAACCGAAAGCAATTTTTATTAAATGCTACAGGTCTATTTGGGTTTTCTATTTCTTCCCCAGTTAATTTTGAGGTGTCATTCTTCTGGAAAGTTGTCCATTTCAAATTTACTGACATAAAATTGTTCATAATTCTCTCCTATTATTTTTTTAAGCTCTGAATCATTTATAGTTGTGCCCTTTTTAATTACTTGTGTTGTGTATTTGCACCTTCTCTTGTTTTTTATCTTGATCAATCTTGCCAGAAGTTTGTCTGTTTTATTATTCTTTTCAAATAATGCATTTCTGGCTTTTCCTCTCACCCAACTGTATTTTTGTATTCTAGTTCCTTTATTTCTACTCTTAGCTTTATTTTGTCTTTAGTTGTGTTTTGTTTTGTTTTTGGTGGGGAGAGTTTATTCTGTTGTCTTTTTGCTAATTTTTAAATATGTATGTTCAGCTGGTTGAGCTGTAATAAGGTTGTACATTTTCGGGGACTTCCCTAGTGGTCCAGTGGTTAAGACTCCATGCTTCCACTGCAGGGGGCACAGGTTTGAACCCTGGTCAGGGAACTAAGATCCCGCATGCCATGGGGAGTGGCCAAAAAAAAGAAAAAAGGGGGGAAAAAAAGGTTATGCATTTTCCTCTCAGTACTGCTTTAGTTGCATCTCACACACTTTGATTTGTACCATTGTCATTACCATTTGGCCCCTAGGTCTTCCCTGATTTATACTGTGGATTCTTCATTATCCCCTGAGTTATTTAGAAGGAAGGCCTTTTAGTGGGAGAATTTATTCTCTTCCCTGGTTGTGCTATGAGGACTAACATATCCTCATGCCATGATTCGAGTGTTTTAACTCTACATCTGAGTAGTCTGGGCCAAAACAGCATTCACAGATGGATGTAGATGGGAAAGGTGGGGTTCCCAGCCTGGACCCCCAAACCCTAGATAGAATGATTGCCATTGTCTTGTTCCTCAAACGTACTCTGCTAAGCCCCTAATCAGCTTTACTTCATGTGATTCTCCCAACTGCTCTATGAACTAGGTAATTGTCTCTCCACTTTACAGATGAGGGGACTGAGGTCAGACATCAGAGTGCCTCAAGGTCATGGGGAGGGTGAGGACTGCAACTCGGGTCTCCTTGGACTCCCAGTTGCCATGCTACCGCATCTTCTCAAAGCATCACTGTCTGAATTTGCTGTTCCACTTCCAATCATGGGGGCTCAGACTGGAATAAAGCCCCCACACCAATGCAAAGATGGTACCTAGGAGCCAGGCAGAACTGGGTTCAAATTCTGGCCTTGTTACAGACTTGCCAGGGTGACTTTGGATGAATGACTTCCCCTCTCTGGGCTTGCATTCCCCATCGGTAAACTGGGGCCTCACAAGGAGGCATTAGTTTGGCCTGTTGGTGACAAGTGTATTCTGAATGTCACTGTGATGCTGCCCCGCAGGATGTCAGCCTGCACTGCCCAGAACCAGGAACTTCAGAGGAAGGTCTTGCATCTTGAGAAGCAGAACCTGTGAGTATTGGTCAAACCACGGCATAGGACAGGGGGAGCTGACCCCAGAGTCCCTTGCAGGAGAGGTGGACATGGAGGGACAGGCTGTGTGATGGCAGGGCAGGGCAGGGGCTAAGGGTTCCACCTAGAAAGGGGGAAGGCCACAGAGAGGAGGGGTTTTGGACTTGGGCCCTTAAAGGATGTATAAGAGTTCACTAGAGGAAAGATGCTGCCAGTGGAGGAAATGGCATATGAATGGCCAAAGGCTAGGAGTATGGTGTGCTGGAAAACTGCGGGTGATTCCACCTATGGGGTGCACTTACTTAGTCAATTTTTATTTAGCATCTACTCTGTGCCAGGCATAGTTCTGGACACTGGGACCCCAACAGTGAGCAAAACAGACCTAGCCCCTCCACTTAAAGACTCACAGTCTAGTGAGAAACAAACTTAAGACAAATAAAAATATATAAAAGATCATTCAAATAGCTATAGCCACTGGGAAGAAAAATAAACCAGGGGGAAGGGGCTAGAGAGTGAAGTGGGCAATTTTAGGCAGGGAGGTCAGATAAGGTGACACTTGAGATGAGACCCAACAGATAAGAAAGAAGCAGCTACTAGAATACCTGCCATGCAGGGCAGGGGGTGGGGTACAGTGTCCTTGGTACAGAGGGAACAGCCAGTGCAAAGGCCCTGGGGCAGGAATGCTTGTCTGTAGAAGGAAAAGTGAGGGGGCTGTGTGGCTGGAGCAGAGTGAGTGAGGGGAAGAGAGGGAGGAGGAGAGGGCAGGGAGGGAATGGGGCAGGTCATGCAGGCCCTTGTGGTCTGTGGGGAGGACTCGGGCTTTTACCCCTGAGGCAGGTGGGAGCCCTGAGAGGCTTGGAAGAAGTTGACTCTCATTTGAAAAGTGTGGAGCATGAACTCTAGAGGGGGCAGAAGAGACTTGGGGGGACCAGAGGCTGGGACTGGCGTCAAGGAGAGTGATAACAGCAACATGGATGGAGGAGGTGGGGTGGCAGAGAAGAGGGTGGGATGTTCAGTGGAGATTTATCGAGAGAGCTTTCGGGACTTTTAAGAGCAGTGGGGCCTTGACGGATGGACCGGATTCAGACTTCAGACAGGCTGGGGGACCCAACAAATGGACAGAGAGCCCGGTCAAAGCTATGTAGGGATCAACAAAGTCTTCCCATTTTCACGAAGGTCCCTCTTGGAGCAGCTGAAGAAACTCCAGGCCATCGTGGTCCAGTCTACCAGCAAGTCGGCTCAGACGGGCACCTGCATAGCGGTGAGTCCTAACCCCCAGCTCCAAGGGCATCGTCAGCCTTGGCAGAGGGTTCTGTGGGGAGGTGAGTGTGAGTAGAAGCACAGCCCTGAGCCCCAGCTCAAGCGCACTCCGGTCTTCTGGGCCTCAGTTTCCCTGACTGTGAGATGAGCACGCTCGGGGGAGGGGGAGGGATGGGGTGACCCTGCCCCCATCTCCACCAGGTCCTGCTCTTCTCCTTCGCCCTCATCGTCCTCCCCTCCATCAGCCCTTTCGCCTCCAACAAAGCCGAGAGCCCCGGAGACTTCGCGCCTGTGCGAGGTAGGTGTACCTGGGGGCTGCTCCTCCCTTAGAACCCCTCTGCCTGCTGGGCACACTCCCCTTGGGTCCCCAGCCCCCATACTGGACCACTGGGGGACGCCCTCTTGCAACTGCTTCCTGAGGCTGGGGGCTAAAAAAAAGGGAACCAGCCCCCAGGGCATCCCTCACGACCCCCCAACCCTTGCTCAGTTTTCTCCAGAACGTTGCACAACGATGCTGCATCCCGTGTGGCTCCCGACGCCGCGCCAGGTTCCGAGACCCCAGGACACGGGCCCAAGGCGGGCATACTTCAGGAAGGGGCTCCAGGTGGCCCTCAGGGGGACCGGGGATCCCGGGACACGCTGGCTCTGGACAACTCGACGGAGGAGCTGGACAACTCGACCCTGGTCCAGGGAAACTCTGTGAAGGAGCTGGACCGGGCCACCCTGCTGGACTGTGCCCCGCCTGAGCAAGCACTCAGTCCAGGGCGTGTGGGGCTGGAGGCTGCAGTGGGGGAGCTGTGAGCACCACGGGCACGTGCCCACAGGCCCCTCTACTCAGGGGTGCTTCAGCGGGTGCTGCAGTGGACAAGTACGGGGATCCAAGATGAGGGAGAGACCCTGGAGAAGATGTCAGGATGGAAACACAGCTACAGACTCACAGTTACAGATCCAAGGACCCAGGCACATGCAGAAACTGATGCTCAGACCACAGGGCCACAAAGCCTGAGAAATACACACACCCAGGTGCAGAAGGAAACAGGACGACACACACAAGAGTGATCCACAGACCCAGATAGATAGACATACCCCCCAGGCCTCAATAACTCCCCACCCGGGACTCCTCCCTGCTCCCTTGCACACAGGGAGGAGGAAGCGGCCAAGTCTGCAGAGACCCTGGCCCCGGAGCACGGGCTGAGCTCTGAACTTAGGGGCCGCCATGGCCCACAGCCCTTTTTCTAAGACTGCTGCGATCCCTAATAAAGTATTTTGACAGAACACTGCTGGTGTGGAGGCGGAGTGGGGGAGGGGGGCTTAATTAGTGTCTGGGGCTCCCCAACCCACAGGAGGAGGGACTGGCCCAGCCTAGGATAGAGGAGTGAGGTGGGGCAGTCCCTGGACCCCCAAGGCTGGAGCGGAGACTGAAGAGGCGCTGGGGCGTCTTCAGCACCTTGGAGAGCGACGACGGGCGGAGCGCAAGGCCCACCAGGAGTGCGAGGTCCCCGAGGCTCCACCTCCAGACCCCTCCAGGGAGTCCGCGGAAGGCCTGGGGCAGCTGCCTTCCTGGGGGGCCGGGATGCCCACCCTGCTCGTTTTATGGAGGAGACTGAGGTGTTGGGAAGGAAGGGACCCGCCCAAGGTCACAGCTGGGAGGACTGACCCTAGCTACACCTGCGCTCTTCCTTTAAAGCGTCATTCATCCCCGGCCCGGGGGGGGGGGGGGGCGCCTTGCAATCGCGATCAAAAGACGTGGCGTCCCTCTTCAAGGGGCTCACAGCCTAGCAGCAGAGGGCACATATTAAAGAGTCCCGCAAGTAAGAATGACAAAGTGAGGACTCAGCAAATGTCAGCGGCTGGTAAGGCCCTCCTTCAGCCTCAGGCCTGGTTCAGGAACAAATGCCCAGGCACACATCCCAGGGGGTGAGGGGACCACACAGTTCTGCCCCCAGGGGCTAGGACCCAGGGCCAGGTTGTGGATGGTAAACACAGACTCAGATGCAAGAAATTCTGCTTTTATTGCATTGAAGGCTTTTCTGGAAGCCTGGAGGAAGCCAGGTGGACACACCTCTCTCCCTCCAGCCCCAAAGGCAGTGTGAGCCGCTCTTGTCAGTCCTGCCAGGAAGTTTGGCTCCTGAATGGTGGTTCTGTCTCCCTTCCCTCCTGGAGGGACTGTAAAGGCTGTTTGGGGGTAGGCAGGGGTTGGGGAGCATGAGGGCCCAGGAGGCAGATGGGGTTAGTTCCTGTTTAGGCTTGGAAGCCAGAGAGGGCCTGGCCACACCTCCCAGGAACATCCTGAGTCAGGGGCTGGAGCCTGGGGGTGGAGCAGGTGTGGGGTGGGGGATGTCAGCTCCAAGGTCAGGGTCGAAGGTGGGGGATGCTCCTTCCCAGGCCCCCTCCAGAGGCCCCAAGCTAAAGGGAGGTGCAAGAGAGGGCAAGTCTGCCCCTGGGGCCTGGAGCCCAGCTCTCAGAGCCCTGAGGTCTCCCCCCAAGGACATAGAAAAATAACAAAGTGAGACCAGTAAGAAAAAGGAAAAGAAAAAAGAATCCATGGTTTCTACAAAAAGCCCCGCCCTCCCCGGGGCCCCCTGGTCAGCTGGGTACCACCTCGGCCTTCACTCTTTTGGGGGGCCTGCAGGGGGCAGGGCTGTCCGGCCGCTCCCTTTTGGGGCTGGCGGGCCCAGAGCCGTTGTGCTGGGTGCAGGGCTCAGCTGTGGGCTCCTGCTTGGGGCTGGCAGGCGCTGGGCTGTTGAGCTGGGCGGGGGCCTCCTCCTTGGGCTCCAGCTTGGGGGCGGGCGGGCGGGGCAGGGGCGGCAGCGCCCTCTCCAGCACGCGGGGGCCATCCCAGGCTGGGATCTCCAGGCCCAGGTGCTTCATGAGCCGGGTCATGACCTCGTCTACATAGCCATGGATACGCAGGTCTGCGTGGCGATCCTGCGGGGGCGGGGACCGGTCAGGCCGAGGGAGGCGGCTTGTGGGGGCCTGGGGTGGTGTCAGGAGTCAGGGGTAGGGGGTGGACTCCCGCACGTACGTGCTTGGTGGGCTGAAGGTTGACGATGACCAGCCGGCCTCCGCGGCGTTTGGTGGCTAGGGGCAGGTTCCCGCTGGGCCGGATTTGCAGGGAGGTGCCCAGCGTGATGGACAGGTCCGCGTTCCTGGGGCCGGGAGGCGGGATTAGTCTGAGCCCCTTGGGAAGGGTCTCTGCAGCCCTCCTCCTGCCCCACGAAGCTGGGGCTGGGTGGTCTCCGACACACACTCCCCTACCCTTGCTCAAATGCCAGGGCTTCACTGCTCTGCCAACGCCCCCCCCACCCCGGTCCAGCCCAGCAAGGCTGGCTCACACAGCGCCCACCTCTGCTTGGCGGCGGGCCTGCCGCAGCTTCCAAGCCGCCCTGAATCCTCCCCCTCCCGCATCCCTTCTGCCAGAGCCACCCCCACCCAGGCTGGCAGAGGTGGAGCTGCTGACGTGGGAGGGACCTTCCCCACTTGGGCTCCTGGGTTCCACTCCCAGCTCAGTCACGTCCTGGCTGGGAAGCGTGGACGGAGGCGTCCACTTGCTCTGGCCTCGGTTTCCTCATCTGTAAAATGGGCCCGGAGCAGCACACGTCCTGGGCTGCGGTGAGGACGGTGTGCAAGGCCTTTGGCCGGGGCGGAGGGTGTGAGGCCTCAGTACACAGGAGCTGCCATTATTATGGGGGAAGCGAGGCCCAGGGAGGGTGGGGGCCACCTCTTTCTGGAATCCTTCCCTGATGTCCCCGGGATTGGAGCTGGCTGTGTTTCTGCCCCTCCCCTGCCCACCCCACCCTGGGCTTGGCGGGGGGTCAGACCTGCTGGCCTCGTCGGCCAGAGCGAGGTCCCGGTCAGGCAGCGAGTCCTCCCAGTCCAGGATGGTGTCTCTCAGCTCCCCCCTGTACGGAGGGTGGCGGAGTGAGCAGGGAGACTGGCCGCCTCCGCTGGGGTCCAGGGCGTGGGGAGGGACCACTCACCTGCAGGCCCGCAGCCCCCTTGACTTGGCCATGGTGCAGAAGCGGCCAGTGGCCTTCAGGCCCATGCTGCCTACAACGGTGTCCCGGACGTACTGCCTGCATCGGGGGAGGAAGGGGTCAGCTCCCCGCCTGCGCCTGGGCACCCACCCTGCGGCCCCACGTGTGTGGCTCTTGCTTTTTGCCGGAAGCTGTTCTGCCAGGAAAGCAGGGGCCACGCGACCAGAATCTAAGCATGAGGGGACATCCAGCAGACTTAGCATGGGGGGCAGAGGGGGCCTCCCATGAAACAGCTGGCCTGGCTGCTTCGAAAGGTCCGCAGTTCGGAAAACAGAGAGCGGTTGGAAACTGTTCCAGATAAAGGAGACTAAAGAGGACTTCCCTGGTTGCGCAGTGGTTAAGAATCCGCCTGACAACGCAGGGGGCACGGTTCGATCCCTGGTCCAGGAAGATCCCATATGCCGTGGAGCGACTAAGCCTGTGTGCCGTAACTATTGAGACTGTGCTTTAGAGCCCATGAGCCACAACTACTGAGCCCGTGCGCTGCCACTATTGAAGCCCACGCGCCTAGAGCCCGTGCTCTGCAACAAGAGAAGCCACGGCAATGAGGAGCCCGCACACTGCAAAGAAGAGTAGCCCCCACTCGCTGCAACTGGAGAAAGCCCGTGTGTAGCAACGAACACCCAATACAGCCAATAAATTAATTAATTAAAAAAAAGAGAGAGAGAGAGAGAGAGAGATTCCATCCACAGGGAGCCACACCCCCCCCCCCCACACCTGAGTTATTCACACCTGTGCCCGGAAGCAGGAGACACGCCCAGAGGCCACCTGTTCCAGGAAGGCTCAGCCTTCCCAGAGGGGGGTCCCGCCCCATCACACCCTGTTATGGGCTGAATGGCGGCTCCCAGGTACTTTGGAATAAGACTTTATTTGGAGGGACTTCCCTGGTGGTCCAGTGGGTAAGACTCCGTGCTCCCAATGCAGGGGGCCCGGGTTTGATCCCTGGTCAGAGAACTAGATCCCAAATGCATGCTGCAACTAAGAGTCTGCATGCTGCAACGAAGATCCCGTGTGCCACAACTAAGACCTGGTGCAGCCAAATTACGTAAATAAATAAATACTTAAAAATGCACAAAGACCTTATTTGGAAATAGGGTTGTTGCACATGTTCTGGGTTCAGATGAGGTCACATTAGAGTAGGGTGATCTCTAATCCATATGACTGGTGTCCTTGTAAGAACAGGGGACACAGGGACTTCCCTAGTGGTCCAGTGGTTAAGACTCTGACCTTCCAATGCAGGGGGCCTGGGTTCGATCCCTGGTGAGGGAACTTGATCCCGCATGCCACAACTAAGGGTCCTGCATGCCACAACTAAAAAGATCCCGCATGCCACAAGGAAGATCCCGCATGCCGCAACTAAATACATAAATAAATATCTTTTAAAAATAAAGAAGAGGGGACACAGGCACACGGGGAGACGGAAACGTGAAGATGGAATCAGAGGTTGGCGTGATGAGTCTACAGCCAAGGATGGTCGGAAAACACCACGAGCTGGAAGGGGCAGGAAGGATCCTCCCTGACAGGGTTCGGGGGGAGTACGGCCCTGCCAACACCTTGATTTTGGGCTTCAAGCTTCCAGACCCATAAGACTACCAGTTTCTGTTGTTTTAAGTCACTCAGCTTGTGGCACTTTCTGACAGCAGCCGCAGGAAATGAATACACCTCCCGGGAGGAAGATACGCCCCCAAGTCCCACCTTGGGAGGGTCGCGCCCTCATCTCTGGAAACGTCAGGTTCACCTCACAAGACTCTTTTTCAGAGCCCGACCTGGGTCATCCCCGCCTTGTGCCCCCACCCCCAGCCTCGTGGCACTCACGTCTTACATTTGACGCATTCTTCTACGAACATGTTTCCGTGAAGCTCTGCAAGCTTGTCCCTGTGGGAGCGGAAGGAAGAGGCTTAGTGGAGGAGCAGGGTGCCCAGATCCCCCGCCCAACCGAGATCCAAAGCGCTCAGGGCTGGAATTCCCCCCAGGACCTGGAAGAGGGGACCACAATTCCCCAGCTGCGCGCCAGGCACTTCTCCTGGCCGCCTGCCTGAATCACCACAGTAGTCTTGACAGAGAGGGGCCACCCGCAACGCCTGTTTTCCAAATAAGGAAACCGAGGCTCAGAGAGAGGAGCAGCCCTGCCTGAGGCCTAGTGGGGCTGGACGCTGGGTGCACCTGGGGAAGCCGGAGCGCACGTGCAGCCCGTCCACGTTCTGGCTGACCAGGAAGCGGAGGAGGCCCACGCGCTCCAGCTGCACCAGCGCCATGTGGGTCTTCGTGGGCCGTGCGTTCTCAAAGGTGGTGTCAAACGTGGGGGCCAGGCCCCGCTCCTCCATCGTCCAGACGCCGTGGGGGCCCCTGAGGTGGCAGGTCGGGGAGACACAGAGAGAGAGGCACACAGAGGCGGAGAAAGACAGAATCAGAGAGAGACAGAGATAGAGTGACACAGACAAAGGAGGCGATGGGGGAGGAAGGAGGGAGAATGTGGTACACAAGGGCAGAAATTAATTATTCAATTCAGCCAACACTTACTGCTGCTGCACTCAGCCTGGCCTTGCACTGGGTGATACTGGGGCCCTAGTGGACCCAGGCCCTGCTCTCAAGGAATCCTCCATCTTGTGTGGAGAGGCACAGGGGCATGCAGAACCTCCAGTCCTGTGGGGCTGGGGCAGAGGGAGGAACCCGGGGCTGGGCTGGCCCGGCCCCGTGAAAGCAGTAAGGGCTCTTTGTGGGACTGTGGGAAGGCTTCCTGGAGGAGGCTGAGCTGTCTTGAACAGAGGGGACAGGGCAGGGCAGTTCAGACAGAAGGCCAGGGGGCTGGCAACAGCCTGTGAGGGGTCTAGGGGCTGCAGCAGAAGCAGCAGGGCCTGAGGTTGGAGAGCTGACCCAGGGCTGGCTCGGGAAGGGCTTTGACTTCCAGCCTGAAGTGCGTGGAACGCTCCTGTGTGCCAATGGGGAGCCATGGCAGGTCACGGAAGGGGGGTGAGATTCACACCTTGGAATTCTAACATTCCTCCAAGAACGAGGAAGCTGGTCTTCTGCTGTGAGAGTCTGTGCTGGGGGCCTGAGAGGCCTTAGAGTACAGATGCGATAGGCCTGCCCCGTGGGGTAGGAATGCCAACGCGGCACCTACGGGGGCTACTCGGGGGCCACCAGTTTGAGACCCCTGCTTTTCAGCAACCAGACTCTTGTCTAACACAGGCTGCCTGAAGCAGAGGGACGTTAGACCTCAGCTGGTCTCTCATCCTCACTTACAGGTGAGGAAACTGAGGGCCAGATGTTAAGCCACATGCCCCACAAGGTCTGACAGAAAAATGTTGTAAGTGTGGAGCTAACTGTCCCTGATATCAATTCTCCCCTTCTTCTGTGGTAATCATAGAACCCCACTATTTAGCCATGCACAGTGAGCCTAGATAAAAGACTACATTTCCCAGCATCACTTGCAACCAGGCATAGTCAGGCGACCAAGTTCTGGCCAATGGAAGGGAAGGTTGGGTGTGATATAAAGGGACATGCTCCTAAGGAAGGGTCTTTCCCATCCCCAACACCCCAGGGGACGGACAGGTCACCTCAGACTCAGCGGGAGGGAAGGTGGCAGGAGGGGCTCCAATGCCTGGGCATCTGTGAGCTCACAGGGAAGCCCATGGCAGTGTGGCAGGCCCTGCCTCGACTTCCCTCCACGCTCACGGACCTGAAGTCGGGGATGCCAGAGGCGGTGCTGATGCCCGCGCCCGTGTGGAAGACCACGTTGGAGGACTGCCAGACCAGCTGTGCCAGCTCCCAAACCTTCCGCTCCAACTCCTCAGGGGGGTCAAAGATCTGTTGGGTAAGAGAGAGTGGAAGGGAGTGAAACAGGAGGGAAGGGTGCAGGGCACAACATTTAAAAGAATGACGGAGCCTTGGGACATGACAAAAACTGGTTGGAACCAACTAGGTCCAAGATGGCTCGAGCTTCAACTTCCAGGGACTTCCCTGGTGGCACAATGGTGGGGGATCCGCCTGCCAATGCAGGAGACACAGGTTCAATCCCTGGTCCGGGAAGATCCCACATGCCGCGGAGCAACTAAGCCCCTGCGTCACAACCACTGAGCCTGAGCTCTAGAGCCCTCGTGCCACAACTACTGAGCCTGTGTGCCGCAGCTACTGAAGCCCGAGAGCCTAGAGCCCTGTGCTCAACAAGAAAAGCCACCGCAATGAGAAGCCAGCGCACCACACTGAAGAGTAGCCCCCACTAGTGGCAACTAGAGGAAGCCTGCTCACAGCAACAAAAGACCCAATGCAGCCAAAAATTAAAAAAAAAAAAAAAGGATTCGACTACTGGTGGACCTCCAGCCTCACTGTGCGCTCCTTGTGATACATTAGCATGTGCTAAATATGTTAACCCCATGGCTGCCAGGACAGTTCAGAGGCTAAACCTTTAAGAAAGTGGGCAGCCGCCCAATTCCTGGAAGTCTCCGCCCCTTTCCCGAAATAGTTGGAATAATCCACCCACTCACTAGCCTCCGAGATTACCCAGCCCATACAAACTAGTCACGCTATGTTTGCGGCCTCATGCCTTCTGAGATGGCCCACACTCTGTGGAGTGTGTTTCTCCCAAGGCCAGTTCTCGCCTTTTGAGATGGATCACATTCTGTCTATGGCATCACAGTGTATCTCTAAAGAAATCCACTTCTTACCTATCTCTCTGTCTCTCACTGAATTCTTTCTGCGATGAGACATAAAGAACCTGAGCTTCATTAAGTCCTGAGACGAGGTGTGTGATCTCAAAAGACGGTGGGTTCAAGTCCCAACCTGGAACATGGCCGGGTTCAAGTCCCAGCATGTGGGTTTCAGTCCCAATCTGCGCTGCATGCTTTCAGGAGGGGGTCGAAACACATCCCACAGTGGCAAAGGCCACAAGCCACAGACTGAACTGCCCAGCCTTGCCCAGGAGGAGGAGAATGGATGGGAAAAGGCAGCTTGTCACCATGTCCTTTCTCTGCCCACAGCCCTCCAGGGCTCCCACCTCTCTTTGAGGGAAAAGCCTAAGTCCTCCCCAAGGCCCACAAGGCCATGCCCAACCTACCTTGTCACCTCCCTGCCCTCACCTCCACCCTGCCTCACTCTGCTCCAGCCACATAGGCCTTCTCACTATTCCTGTAAGACACCAAGCACGATCCAGCCTCAGGGCCTTTGTACGGGCTGTGCCTTCTGCCTGAAATGGCCTTTGCCCAGACACCAACATGACTCCCCCTTCACCTCCTCTCCATCTTGGCTCAAAAGTTATCTCACTTGCCCACTCAAGTGCACAGCAGCATTATTCACAATAGCTAAAGTAAGGGAGCAGCCCCAGTGTCCATTAACAGATGAGTGGATACTCACGAATGTGGTCTAAACATACAATGGAATATTATTCAGCTAAAAAGAAAATTCTGGGACTTCCCTGGGGGAGCAGCAGTTAAGAATATGCCTGACAATGCAGGGGACGCGGTTTCGAGCCCTGGCCTGGGAAGATCCCACATGCCACGGAGCAACTAAGCCCGTGTGCTGCAACTACTGAGCCTGTGCTCTAGAGCCTGAGAGCCACAACTACTGAGCCCACGAGCCACAACTACTGAAGCTCACGCGCCTAGAGCCCATGCCATGCTCCACAAGAGAAGCCACTGCAATGAGAAGTCAACGTACTGCAATGAAGAGTAGCCCCCGCTCGCCGCAACTAGAGAAAGCCTGCGTGCAGCAACAAAGACCCAACGCAACCAAAAATAAATAAATAAATTAAAAAAAGAATTATACAATACAGATGAAACCTGAGGACAATATGATCAGTGAAATAAACCAGACACAAAAACACAAATACTGTATGATTTCACTTATGTGAGATCCCGAGAGGAGTCAGGTTCACAGAGACAGGAAGTAGACGGTGGGGGCCAGAGCCTGGGGGAAGCGATGGGGAGTCAGTGTTTCACGGGGACAGCATTTTAGCTTGGGAAGATGAGAAAGTTCCGGAAATGGAGGGTGGTGATGGTTGCACAACAGTACGAATGTCTTTCATACTGCTGAACTGTACACTTGAAAATGGTTAAGAGAGGAAGTTTTATGTGATGTATATTTTACCACTGTTTTTAAAATAAGGGAAAAAATAGTCATCTTAGGGATGACTGTCCCCGGCCACCCAGTTTCAATGCAGCCCCCAGCTCTACTCCTCATCTGCCTGACGTCTCTCCCTAGCGCGTACCACCATCTGACTTCTTATATTTCTTTGCTGCTCAGCTGTCTCCCATCTGGAATGAGGGGGCTTGGCGGGGCTGGCTCCCCGATGTGGCCCCAGGGTGGAGAAAGTAGCTGGTGCGTGGTAGGTGCTCAATAAACGTTTGCGGAATCAAGTGAAAACCGGGCAGGAGAGAAGAGTGGGGCTTGCAGCCATCTGGGAGCTCATTAATGCCCGACTCGGAAGGAACGGACCAGCCTTTGTGGGACGGGGGCAATCTCCCCAGATTACAGAAGGGGAGAGAAGACCCAGAAGGAAGTGACCCCGCCAAGGTCTCGGTGTCTGGGGGGGGAGTTCCTCTCAGCGTGGCTGGAGGGGTCTTTCTGACCTATATCCCCCAGGTTCCTCCCCATCTCAAAACCCTTCCTCATCACCCTCGGGATACTGTCAACCTCCCAGTTCGGCACCTGAGGCCCATTCTGGCCTGGTTCTGGAAACCCCTCTGGCCTCATCTGTCCTCCAGCTTTGCTTATTCCCACCTGCCCGCCTTTGCCCGGGTAGAGCCTTCCTCCGGGAACTACATCCCCTGCTCCCCCATCAGAACTTCAAGACTTTCCGACGCGGGTCCTACCCTCAGTCCCGGCCAGACCGACCCGGAGCTAGGCGTGGTCGCGTCCCCAGGCGCGCTGGGGCGTCACTTCCCGCCCCCTCCTCACTGGGAAGTCCCTCCCATTATCTAGCCTCAGTGTCTCCTGATATTCCCAGAATGCCCCGCTGCCGGCCGGCCCCGCCCAGCCCACGGCCCTGACGGCCGCCTCGGGACCCCCGGCCGCGCTCACCTCGGGGAGGCCGCACTTGCCCTTGTCCGCGTACGGCGACAGCCCCGCTGCATAATTCACCGACATCCTCGCCGCCCCAACGGGAACAATAAAGTTTCCCTTGTTGCGGCCGCTTCCGCCGGAAACGGGGTGGGACGATGAAGAAGGAGGAGCCGCGTCCTCATCCTCCCAGCCCAGCCTCGCCTCCCAAGGCGCATGCGCCTCGCGCTGACGCCGCAGTCGCCATATTACCTGCTGGCAAAGAGCAGCCCGCTTCCCCCTGTGCTGGGGATGTCGGGGGAGGCAGGAGAAGGGCTGTCCAGTGACCCAGGCTGGAAACTAGGGGACTAGCCACGTGAGAGTTCTCCAGTGACCTCTAAAGTGAGGGGCGCAAACGATCGGCTCCCTCTTTCCCCTTTTTTACAAATAAGGAAACTGATGCTGCCCCCACCCCCGCCCCGACAGAGCCTGAGAGAAGGGACCCAGGACTCAGGCTTCCAATCCAAGGTTCTTTCCCCTGCACATTTCAGAAGTTTCTGAATTTACAAATGCAGGGTACCTGTGAATGTGTGCGGGGTGGGGGGGCCGGGGGGGGCAGAAACGTGGCAATTTGGGGCCTCACTAGGGAGGGTCACAGACGCCACTCTGAGTCATCTGAAGATTATCCAGGTGGATGGTTACCACTCAGCAGGACTGGTCCTGACTGCACCAAGAGGCTGGAGAAACTGCTCACGGTCATTGCGGCGGGAGACCTTGAGGACTCATTTAAGAACCGTATTGAGCACCTACTGTGTGCTAGAGAACACAGGCAGCACCCTGTGACCGGGGAATGGTGACTAAGTGTGACTGAGGTGTAATGAGGGCACTGGGCAGTGAAGGGGCTCAGAAGAGGCGCCTGACCCAGCCTGGGGGCAACCAGGAAGGCTTCCTGGAGGAGGGGATGTTGCAACAAAGAGCTGAACAATGAGTACCAGTGAGGTGGGGAAGAATCAGCCAGTTGGGGGTGACAGGAGGTACATAAAGAGGGCTCCTGGAAAAGCTACCGCAAGTACAAAAGCTGGGAAGAAAAGAAAAAAGAGGCTCATTTTAGAAACTGAAATCGGTCCAGCGATATTAGGGAAGAACATCGGTGTCTTCCCTCCAGAGCCCCTTGGCCAACAGACAGCCCCGCTGCCAGCCTGTCTCCTCCCTCTGCTCATCCCCGGCCCCCTGGGGCTGCTGCCCGCTCAGAGCTGATCAGGTGTCAGAGCTGAGAGCTGGGAGCTGCTGGTGCGAGCTGGTGGCCCAGCTGCAAGCAGGTAACCAGAGCCTGCAGTGGACACGGCGGCCTAGTGCTGGAGTCACTGGAGCTGCAGGAGGTAGGAGGGGAAGGAGGTGAGGGAGGCCTGGGATGGAGGTTCCCCTTAGGGCCTCAGGCTCCTTGCCTCTGAGCCCTGGCATGTGGGAGAAAGGAAAAGCTGGTGTGTGTCCCAGCCATGCAAAGGCACCCAGGCACCTTGACACACACACATTCATGTGTGCACCTCCCACTTCCCAGCCTTTGCTCTGTCTAGGCTGCGTACACCCTTTTCCTGCTGCTGGAGCTCAATATCCTGCCCAGCCATCAGGCTCTGTTAATATATGGTCACTTCTTCCAGGAAGCAGCTCCCTAGATGAGGGTCCTTTCCCCTCCCCAAGCTTGTGGATTCCCTCCTGCCCAGGCAACCTGTGGACTCCTCTCTTGGGTGTTAATTACACCCTGCCCTGGGTGTGATTGAGTCCCTTAAACAGGAGTAAAGAAAAAGGGTGGGGTGGGTGGTAAGTGAATGGGTACATTGATTGAATGGGGTAAATTGAAGGGATGAGTGAATGGATGGCAGTAGTGGATAGGAAGGTGGATGAATAAGTGGAGGGATGATGGGTGGGTGGGTTTTGGATGGATGCATGGTAAGTAGATAGGTCAGTGGATGGTGGACAAAGGTTGGATGGATAGGTAGATGGGTAGGTGGGTGTTGGATGTACGGGTGAGTGCATAGGTGGATGGATGGGTGGATAGTGGAGGTGGATAGGTGGTTGGATGAGTGGTTGGGTGGGTGGATGAGATGGTGGGTGGTTGGTGGATGAAGCATGGTTGAGGGGTATATGGAGAGCCATGAGAAGATGACTTGGGTGGATGAGTGGATGGGTGGTGGCCAGTAAGTGGTTGGATGGATGAATGAATGGATGAGTGGATGGTGGGTGGATGGGCAGGTGGATGGGTGGGTGTTGGATGGAAGGGTGGGTAGATGGTGGGTGGATGGGTGGTGGCTGATGGGTGGGTGGGTGGGTGGATGGATGGATGGGTGGATGGATAGGTGAGTGGATGGGTGGATGAGCGGGTGGATTGTGGGTGGGTGGGTGGTGGATGAAGCATGGTTGAAAGGTGCATGGAGAGCCATGAGAAGATGACGTGGGTGGATGAGTGGGTGGGTGGTGGCCAGTGGGTGGTTGAATGGGTGAATGAATGGGTGAGTGATGGTGGGTGGATGGATCAGTGGTGGCTAAGTGGTGGATGAAGCACCGTTGAAAGATACGTGCAGAACTGTGAGAACGTGAGTTGGGTGGACAGTGGGTGGATGTAGAAGTGCTTGGGTGGGAGGATGGACGCACAGGTGAGTGGATGGGTGGAAGGATGGTTTGGAGAGTTCATGGGCAGGTGGGCAGGTGAAAGGACAGATGAAGACTATGTCTTAACAGAAAGCCCACCCGACATAGGAAGGGATTCCTGGCCAGACACCTGGCAAAATGCCCCCTTGAGATCCCTGTGTGACCTCTATACCTGCACATGCACAAAACACAGAACAGGCTGAGCTGGACAGACGTGCATTAACATGCATATCTCGTGCTCACATGTGCACACACGCACGCAGCTGTCAGCCCAGACCTCCGCCCACCTTGCTCTTACTCACACAGGAGACAGGTTGGTGTAAGGGGACTTAGCTGCAAGGATGTTCTCTCTGTGCTAAGAGGCCTCAGCTCTGGGCTTGGGCCCCCAGGAACCCTGAACTATTCAGGAGAACAGAACCAGTCCAGACACTTCCAGCCTCTGGAGCCAGGGGTGGGGCAGAGGAAGAGCTGGCGGAACCCAATTTAGGGAGTTAGAGTTCTGCCTACTAGCAAGAGGCAAAGCTGATCGGAACACCATGGGATTTTGGAACTGGGTTGTGATGGATGAATAGAAGTTCACCAGAGAGGGGGGATGCGGAAAGGCATCCTAAGCAGAAATAACTGCACAGGTGAAAGCTTGGAGTCCAGAAAAAGCTTGATCTACTTGGGCAACAGGGTATACTGATGGGATGCATTTATTGAGCAACTACTGTTTGCTGGGCTCTATGCTAGGGATCTCATGGGAAACTGTCCACGGGTTGGTCAAGGGGGATTGTCTCCTGCATTTTAAGGAAGAGGGATGGGAAACTCAGAAAGGGCAAATGATCTGCTGAAGGACACACAGCAGTTAGAAGATGGGATAGGCCCATGTCCTACTCTAGGGGCTGGGATGCCTGAGAGGGAAGTGGTACTTTTGAGGAGTGGGAGGCAGACGACCCTCCTGTCCACCAGGACTGATGTCCCTCACCTCCTGGCCTTCCGTAGGTGGCCTGGGAAGAGGAGAAACATCAGACACAGGCCATGAAGACCCTCCGGGCACGATTTAAGAAGACAGAGGTGAGTCTGAGGCCACTGATATGCCCGATGTCCCCCAGCTTCAAGCTCCTGTCCTCCAGGACCTGGCTGAAGATCCACTGGACCTTTGGACCATTGTCCTCTGTTCTTCATGAGATTCTTTTGGCAGCTCCCATATGATCAAGCCCTTCCCGTTCAAAACTCTTCCATGGTTCCCCACCATCCACGGGTTCAAGTTTACCCTTTTAGCCTCTGGCCACCTCCCCTCCCTTTCCTCTCTACTGCCCCCTGCTGCCCTGATCGCCACACTGCTTCCTGTACAAGCTTTCCAGCCACCATCCCTTTGCCCAGGCTGTTCCCTCCACCTGGAATGCCCTTCCCTGTACTCCTGCCCATCAGATCCTCCCCATCCCTCATAATTTGGCTCCAAGAACATTTCTTCCGGAAGATCTCTATTCCCAACTACAGTGACCACTTGCTTTTCTGGGGCCTCACTTTCTTGGGGACACTGATTTCTTGCTGTTGAGTATTTATTCAGCAAATATTTGTACCGGGCACTGTTCTAGGCACAAAGGAAACAGCAGTGAACAGGGAAGACAGAAATCCCTGCCCTCGTGAAACTGACAGCCGTGTCAGGGAGATGGGTACTAAACAAGATAAATAAATCAAAAGGCATATCTTGAACCAGGGAAACAAAGAAAGCATGGAAAGGAAATTTGAAGTACCTTGCAAGGGAGATGGTTGCAATTTTAAAGCGGGTTGTCAGGAAAGGCCTCACCAAAAACCTGATATTAGAGCAAAGATCATAAGGGAAAGGAGGAGGAAATTGTATGTGTATTTGTAGGAATTGCATTCCAGGCAGAGGGAACAGCCAGTGCAAAGGCCCTGAGGCAGGATCCAGCTGGCTTCCCTTGCAGGTATATCATGGGCTTCCAGAGACTGCTTCTTCCTTATTCATTCCCCACTCCCTTCTATCTGCCTTCCCCCACCCCCACCCCAGTCCCTGCCTGTGTGCAGGCTGGTCCAGGGCACAGAGTGGCCAAAGCTAAGTGAGGATTCACATGTAGAGTCAGGCGGCGAACTTTTCTGAGCCCTGGCCTCTGTCAGGCTAGACTTCCCAATTACAGCACAAAGAAACCAGAGTCCAGAGAGGTTAACTCACCTCTCCTGGTCACAGAGCAAAATGGCAACAGGGAGATTCAATTGCACACGTGTCTGACTTCAGAGCCCTTGATCTTTCTCCCATGACAGGGCCTCCCCATCCAGCAGGTGTGGCCCAAGGCAATCAGGGAGGCTACCTGGAGGAGGCGGTTCTGGAGTGGAGCCTGGAAGGACAGGGAAGATTTAGACAAGTGAAGGCACACAGGGAGGGGGACGGGGGCCTGTGTGGGTAAAGGTCTAGAGGCTGGGCCGAGCCTGGTTGATACGGGGGCATAATGGGATGATGAAGAAGTTCTTTTGGCTGGAGCAGAGAATGTGAGGGGGAGCTGAGGCCAGGAAGGGTCTGACCTGAGGAGTCCTTGAATGTCAAAAACACGGGGCAGGGGAACAAACCTGGTTTTCTTTTTAAATCAAAACAAGAGTTCTGGCTGTGTTGTGCAGCACGTGGGATCTTATTTCCCCATCCAGGGATGGAACTTGCGCCCCCAGCAGTGGAAGCGCGGTCCGGAGCCTGGTTTTAAAGTCAGGCGGCTCTGGGTTTGAATCCTTCCTCTGCCCCTGAGTAAGTTGGTGACTTTGGGTATATCTCCACTGTTCTCTGGCCTTCCACAGCTTTCCCAACTGATTTTTATTTTATTCGTTTGTTTTGGTGTGCTGTGCTGCTTGCAGGATCTCAGTTCCCTGACCAGGGATTAAACCTGTGCCTCCTGCAGGTGGAAGTGCAGAGTCCTAACCACTGGACTGCCAGGGAATTTCTGCCCCCCCCCCAGTTGACTTTTAAATGTATTTTTATTATTTGTCAGTTGTAACATTCCTTTTATTGTATTTATTTTTAATGTTTAAAGTATAATGTCATTGAATTCATTTTTTTTTCACCCCCTTTTCATTTTTATTTATTTTCAAACACTGTAAGGAGCTTTCCGTGCGCTTTACAGATGTCAGCTCGTTTAACCCTCATAACAATCAGATGGGGTGGGAGCTTTTATTATCTCCACTTTATAAATGAGTAATGGATGCCCAGAGAGGTTAAGGAACTTGCCCAAGGTCACACAGCTAGGAAGTGAGATGTGTGCCTTCTCCCTGGGCTGTGTTACTAGGAACAGGATTGGGCCTTGGTTGTGGGGAAAGTGCATTTATTGAACGGAGAAGGGGGAGGGGGAGAAATAGAGACAGAGAGCCGGAGCGGGAGCCCTTGAGCCCCTGAGCAAGGAATAAATGGCTTGCTGATGCCTACAAGATGTGGCATGGGGTCAGCTTCATCTATTGTGGAATGCTCCTAAAATTTTCATCCCCTTTGGAATCGATTCCTAGTGAGAGTGTTCACATTTCCCCCGAAGAATTCCGGAGAAGTTGTAGCCACTGGTAACCAAACCATACGATTGTTGAATTTCAAAAGCAGAGTTCTATTGAAATCAAATGCTTCAAAAAGTTTGTGCCGCCAAAAAAAAAAAAAAAAAAAAAGGGCACCTAATTTGGGACATGGGTGTGTTTTGATAGGTGCAGTCAAGATGCAGGGGGAGGGGAGCGGGCGGGCAGGGACAGATGGGTGTTAAAACCTCAGCCTGGGTGTGAGGGTCTCTGGGCGTGTCAGGGAGGGTGGGGGCAGCAAGTAGAGCCTGCCAGGGTTGGGGCGGGCCCGGCAGATGGGAGGCCTGGGGGAGAAAGGAGAGAACTGGTCCTCCATCCCCCCCACCCACCGCCTCCCGCCCCCATCAGTCCTTCCACCTGCCAGGCTCCAGTTTCTCTGCGGGCAGCAGGAGTCAGGTTCAGCTTTTGTTCGGCTGCCCCGAGGGAAGAAAGCAAACACCCGTGACCGCAGTGGTCCGCCTCCTCCTCCTCTCCATCTCTCGGGACCTTCCGTTTTCCCTTCTCAGCACACAGCCCAGCCACCACTCCCTCCCTCCCCACTTCTTTCTGCTCCTCTCATGGTACATTCTGCTCTGCCAGACCCCGGCAGAGTGCCCTACTTGCTCTGAGCCTTCTCGCACCCTCTCTGGGCCTCAGATTTTCCATCCATAAGATGGGACGGGCTTCCGTGGTGGTCCAGTGGTTAAGACCCCGCACTCCCAGTGCAGGGGGCACAGGTTCGATCCCTAGTCAGGGAACTAAGATCCCACATGCCACTCGTAATCCAGCCAAAAAAAAAAAAAAAAAAAGGATAGAAGTTAACTGGAGCTGGGAGCCTAGTCTTTGGATTCCCACTGACCTCCTGCCCGTATTTCAGGCTTTAGAAAAATCCCACAAGGAGGAAGATTGCGGATTTGTAGAAAATTTTAGAGATGGACTCCTGGTGCCTCAACACTTTTTGGAAAAGCTGTCTGTCTCTCCCTCACTTTTATTCCCAGAGTCACTATTTCTTTTTCTTTTTTCTTTTTGTTTTCAATTTTAATAAAGTAGTTTATTGATACTGGAACAACACAGGCACTAGGGGATTGACTGAATTTTGTAGCTTGTAGTTTATTATTAAGATGCCCTGAAAAATACTTTTGAAATGAACAAATGTATGTATAGATATGTATTAGATACATGACCTTACTTTATTTTATTTTTTTAAAAGTTTTTTTTTTTAATATTTATTTATTTGGTTTCACTGTGTCTTAGTTGTGGCAGGTGGGCTCCTTAGTTGCGACATGCAAACTCTTAGTTGCAGTACACGAGCTCTTAGTTGTGGCATGTGAACGCTTAGTTGCAGCATGCATGTAGGATCCAGTTCCCTGACCAGGGATTGAACCCCAGCCCCCTACATTGGGAGCACGGCATCTTATCCACTGCGCTACCAGGAAAGTCCCAATGTGACCCTATTTTAAATGAGAGTCACTGTTTCTTTAATTCATTCAACAAACATTTATTGAGCGCCTACTGTGGGCTAGAGACCAGGGCTGCCTTCACAGACCACACCCCACACACACACTCAGAAGGGCCCCGTGTTTAGTTTCTTTTTCTGTTTTTTTTTTTTAAGAACTTTTATTGAGGTACAGTTAACATACAGTAAACGGCATGTATTTAGAGTGTACAATTTGGTATCCCAGTCTCCCAGTTCATTCCCCCCCAACCCTCCCCGCTTTCCCCACTTGGTGTCCACATGTTTGTCCTCTGCATCTGTGTCTCTATTCCGTGTTTAGTTTCATACTAATTTCTCCCTGTCTTGAAGGGGCCCTGTGATTTCATTTTGCACCACGTCCTGCAAAATCTATACCTGGTACCTGCTGGGGATCTAGCAGCAGTGACTAAAGGGGACAAAAATTCCTGCCTGTGCAGAGGTGACATTCTGTGGCGAGATCAAGAGGAAAGAATATTTTCAGAAAGGTACACAGGATGACGTCAGGGGGTGGTAAGGACAATGAAGGAAAAATAACCCCCACTAAGAGGTCAGGGTGACAAGGAGGGATCAGAGAAGGGCTCTCTGAAGAGGCGTCTTTCAGTGCAAAAGACAGTAAAGGAATCAGCCTTGTGGGTGGTGGAGGAGGGCAGGCGTTGCAGATGGAGGACACAGCAAGGGCAGAGGGCCGGAGGTGGGAGAGCTGTCTGAGGCCCAGAAAGGAGGCCACTGCGGCAGGATGCCCTGGACCTGAGGAAAACTAGGGGGAGATGAACTCAGAGAGTTGACGAGGAGGATTGTTTAGAGCAAAAGTGGGCACATTTTTCCTGTAAAGGGCCAGACAGTAGATTTTTTTTTTCTTTTTTCTTTTTTTGGTCATGCCGTATGGCTTGTGGGATCTAAGTTCCCCAGATCAGGGATTGAACCCAGACCCTCAGCAGTGAAAGTGTGGAGTCCTAACCATAGGACCACCGGGGAATTCTCATAGGCTGTTTGAAATGCATGGCCATAGCTCCATCCCAATAAAACTTGTTTTATGGACTCCAAAATGTGAATTTCATATACTGTTCATGTGTCACGAAGTATTACTCTTACTTAGAATTTTTCCCCCCGACCACTTGTAAATGAAAAAACCATTCTTAGCTCTTGAGCTGAGCTAAACCAGGTGGTGGGGGTGGGGGGGTGGGATTTGCCTGGAGGACCCTGGTGGCCGTTCGATCCTTTGCCATAGAACCTCCTAGGCTCTATGAGCAGTTTGCATTTGATGCCGAGTGAGGTCGCTGGAGGCTTCTGAGCAGACGAGAGAGATGCTCTGATGCAGGCTTTAGGAAGCTGGTGGACCAGGGAGGGGAACAGAAGCAGGGAGGCCTGGGAGGAGGTGACCCCCAGATGCAGCTGGGATGGGGCTGGACCACGGGTGAGAAGGGATCCCCGGATGTAGTTTACGGCCGATGGGGTTGGCTGCAGGATTGTGTGAAGGGTGAGAGAGGGGAGTCACGTGATGCCGAGACTTGGCCTAAACCCCTGAGGGGATGGCCGTGCCCTTGGGCCACTGTGGGGGGCTTCTAAGCCTGGGTAGCATCCAGAAGGACAGGCCGAGGGCTGTTGGAAATCCGAGGCCTGAGCTAGGAGATCCATTTCAGTCTCCTCTCTGGACAAGCCCGAGAGGGTCACCCCTCCTCTGAGTGTAAGAGGAGAGAGGCGCCGTCAACACCCTCCCTCCAGCTCCCCAAACTGCTTACCACAGACTATCCCTGTACCTGCTCCCACCTCTCCCTCCACCCGCCTAAAGGTGTCGAAGAATGATCATGGACAACAGCGGTGATCCTGTCCCCAGGGATGCTGGGTGATGCCCGGGCATCTATAGTTGTCACACTGGGGAGGGAGGGTGGGGTGTCCTGGACCAGGGATGCTGCGTCACACCGCACAGAGTCCAGGACGGCCCCACCCCAGGGAATGACCAGGTCCCAAGTGCCAGCAGTGCCTCTGGGTAGAGGAACCAGGCTCTATGGTGTCTATTCCATTATCTATCCCATTGTTAAAGAAGAGAGGCCCAGAGAGGGAGAGTGGCTAGCCCCAGGTCACACAGCAGGTATACAATGGCCAATCCGGGTTCAAAGCCCCAGTGCCTGTCGGCAGTCATTGCTTTTAAATTTGGGTTCCTGAAGGCCTGTCTCCTCATGCATCCCTTCTGTCCCCTGTAATTCCCATCTTCCTTCTTCTCCCGGCCCCTCCTCAAATTTATAGCCACAACACAGTGGACTGTCCTGCCTTTTCGAACAGTTTGTGGCTGTCCTGACACCCTACACTCCTGGTTTCTGCTGCCTTCCCAGGACCCCCTCCTCCAGCTGCTGTGCCAGCATCTCCTCTGCCCCACCCTTAAGTATGTCCCTCTGCCCCCACACCCACACCCAGGTCCTGGACCAGGGCAGAGGCTACCATGCTGGTCCAGTAGAGGAATTTATTTCATGATCTCTCCCAATCCTGCCACTCCCCAACTCCTGCCTGTTCTTCTAGTTTCAGCTCAGATGTCCTTTCTTCCAGGACGCCCTCCCTGACTCCCCAGATGACGTCAAGAGTCCTCCCTGAGCTCCCGGCTCACCTGAGCTTTCCTCCTAATAGCCCTGATCACCTTGGCTCATAAATCTATGGGTGTGTCTGTCTCCCCAGGGACCTCAGTGACAGCAGGGACATCTGTCTTTGTCACCACTGAGTCCCAACGCCCAGTGCAGTGCCAGGCACCCTGTAGCACGGAATGGACTGCGGAATGAATGAATTACCTAAGGCTCAGAAGCCTTGGCCTTGTGACTCACGCATTAACAGAGCAAACAGTCGTCAACTGCCCCACCCAACCGTGGGGCCTAGGCCCTCTGCCAGGGAGGCCTCAGTGGGACCCTGCTCTCAAGGGGCTCCCAGTCTGAGAAAACCAGCAGAGCACAGACCCTCCCAGCCCCTTGGAGTTAGAGCCAAAGGCTGTGTCCTCTCTGCCTTTCAGTGGTTTAATTGAGTACTTACTACATCCTGCGTCCCCAGGATTCAGTATTAGGTATGCACGCAGTCCAACCGCATCTTTCTTTGATGAACGAATCCATGTTTGTGGCGCCCTTTCTGTGTGCCAGGCACCATGTATAGCATCTCATGTAGTCCTCCCAGTAACCCTCTGCAATAGGTACTGTTTAATATGAAACCCATTTCCCGGATGAGGAAAGTGAAGTCCAAAGCAGGTAAGTATCTTGGCCCATCTTATAGGTGGTAAATGAGGGTGTGGGGGGGTGGTGCCCTGAATTCAGATTCAGACCGCAGAGCCCCACTGGCGGAGTACGGAATGAATGAATGAGTGACCGAATGGGTGAGTGAGAGCCCGGATAGCCTAGCGGCATTGGGACTAGGCCGGGAGTGACCTGAGACCACCCGCCATCCACCCGCCCCCCCCCCCCCCCCCCCCCCCCCCCCCCGGCCAGCTCAGAGAGACGGAGACGCACGAAGGCGGGTCCATGGACATCCTGGAAGCCTGGCCCCCTTTGCCTCAGCCACCGGGTGGCAAGAAGGTCAGGTCGGGCCACGGCGGTGCCCCTCCCCCAGAGCCCAGCACCCCCTCCCTGGCACCCGCCCCCCAACCCGTAGGGGAGGGGCCGGGAGGGGGGGCGGCAGGCGGGGCGCGCGGGGAGGGGCGGCGCCGGGCTTGGCGGGACCGCGCGGGCCGGGCGGCCGAGCTCCGGCATCGCGGGCCCTTCCCTTCGGCCCCTCCGGCCCGTCTGGTCCCTCCGGCCGGGTCGCCTCCCGGAGCCCGGCCGCTCGGCCGCCCGGCGCCCTGGACGCCATGAAGCAGCTGTGCCTTTGCGCCGCCGCCTCCTTCTCGGTAGGGCCGGGGGAGGGGGCGCGGGAGGGGGGCGGGCGCGGGCCCTTCCTCCCCTCTCCTCCCCGCCCCTCCCCGCCTCCTGACCGCGCAGAGCCTGGACCCTCCGCCCCCAGACCCGAGAAGGATGGGGGAGGGGGGAGCGGACAGAGGTTGGGGGAACGGATGGGACATTTGGGGAGACACATGGGGAGACAGTTTTGAGGACAAATGGGGACACTTAGGAGAATTTAGAGGCATTTGGAGGGACAGTTTTGGGGAACAGTTTTGGATGGGATCATTAGGGGGAACAATTTGGATGCTATTTTGGGTGATCTTTTTTGGGAAAAGATATTGACATTTGGAGAACAATTTTGGAGGACATCTGAAAGATTTTGGGGGAGGACATTTTGGGGACAGATGATAGGGTTATTGAGGGGATGATTTTGGAGAAGGTGTCAGGAATTTGGGGAGGACATTTTGGAATGCATTTCAGAGCTCGGGACATTTGGTGGACAATTGTGGCACCACAGGGGCAGTCGAAGAAGGATAGTTGGCAGAGGATGGTCATTTAAGCCACCATTTTAGGAGTTCCTATGGGAAGACTTTGGAGGGTAGTTCAGAAAGGCATATGGTGAGGTGCTTTTGGAAAGGTAGCTTTAAGGGATGGGCTGTGGGACAACTTTTTGGAAAGATGCTGGGGGCCGGTCTGGCGATGGTTTAATGGTACAGTGGTGGCAGTGGTGGATGATGGTCCTGGGGGCGAATGCTGGGCACCCAGGCTTGAGGGATGCTGTCTCAGGCCCCCACCAAGGACCACTTCCCCCGGCAGCTGCGGCTCAGCCCCACTGACCTTGGCTCCTGCCCGCCCTGCGGCCCCTGCCCCATCCCGAAGCCGGCAGCTAGAGGCAGGCGCCAGGCAAGTGCCCAGGGCGGGCGGTGAGAGCCCAGAGCCCCTGCTGGGGGAGCGGGGAGGGGCGGTGGCTGCCAGTCCCATGTTCCCCTGGGTGTGCCTCACAGAGCCAGGACTGGGGCAAAAATGACGAGCGGCTGCTGCAGGCCGTGGAGAACAACGATGCCACGCGGGTGGCCTCCCTCATCGCCCGCAAGGGACTGGTGCCCACGAAGCTGGACCCCGAGGGCAAGTCCGCGTGAGTGCCCAGGTCCCCGGGGTGTGATGGCTGAGGGGTGGCCACCCTGCCGCTGACCCCTGACCTCTGGCCTGCAGATTCCACCTGGCAGCCATGAGGGGTGCAGCCAGCTGTCTAGAGGTGATGCTGGCACACGGCGCCAACGTCATGAGCACGGACGGGGCAGGTACTACCCGCCGGGCCATGGGGGAGGGAGGAGGAACTCAGACTAGGTGCCCAACCTGAGGGTCCAGCCAGGCCCTGCTTCCCGGCCTCAGTGTCCTGCTGAAAAGGGAGGTTCCCCTCAGTGCTCTCAAGGAGGCACAGGGGCATGTCAGGCTGTGGTACCCAAGGATGGAGACCGTGGCGAGCAGCAAACAGAATGAGTCGACTTGTGGATGGGGGCGAGCTGGGACTCAGGTAGTGGCCGAGTCAGAGGAAGTAGCGGAAACAGAGGCGCAGCTGGGGGCATGAGAATAACAAGTACAGTGTTTTGGAGGGGAGTGTCTGAAGTACATGGAGTAGCTGGGCTTTAGAGGTAGCTGGAGCTCTGGGAGTGGAGCTCTGGGAGTAGCTGAGACAAAAGGAGAATCTCAGTGTATGACTTACCTAGGGCCCTGAGGGACAGCTGTGATAGAAGGTGTGGCCAAAGGGAGTAGCTGGGACTCCGGGAGTAGCTAGGCATGGGGCATAGCCACGTCTGAAGTTCTGGGGCAACAGCTATAGGAACCAGACATATGGAGTACTGGGGATTTGTAGAGTATCAAAGACAGGTGTATAGCTGCCACTTTGGTGTAGTTGACTCTGTAGAGTAGCTGGGGACCTGGTGAATAGCTGGGGACCTGGGGAGCAGCTGGGGACCTGGGGAGCAGCTGGGGACCTGGGGAGTAGCTGGGGACCTGGGGAGCACCTGGGGACCTGGGGAGTACCTGGGGACCTGGGGAGTAGCTGGCCACTTGGGGAGAAGCTGGGGACATGGGAGTAGCTGGGGACCTGGGGAGCAGCTGGGGACATGGGGAGTAGCTGGGGACATGGGGAGCAGCTGGGGACCTGGGAGTAGTTGGGGACCTGGGGAGTAGCTGGCCACTTGGGGAGTAGCTGGGGACCAAGGAAGTAGCTGGGGACTTGGGGAGCAGCTGGGGACATGGGGAGTAGCTGGGGACCTGGGGAGCACCTGGGGACCTGGGGAGCAGCTGGGGGCCTGGGGAGTAGCTGGGGACATGGGGAGCACCTGGGGACCTGGGGAGTAGATGGGGACCTGGGGGAGTAGCTGGGGACCTGGGGGAGTAGCTGGCAACCTGGGGGAGTAGCTGGTGACCTGGGGAGTAGCTGGGGACAGTAGTGCATGAGGAGTGGGTGGATATAGAGTGTAGCTGGGATGAGATTGTCTGAGACACAGACTAGCTGGGGTCTGGAGAGTCTCTGGCCCTAGGGAGTAGCACAGTTTAGAGAAGTACCTGGGTTTGGGGACTTGCTAGACAGAGTCATCACAAGTAGTTGATACAGGTTTGGGGGGCACCTGGAAGTTCCCTGAGTATCTGACGCTCTAGTACATTCTCTCTCCCTTTCAGGTTACAATGCCCTCCACCTGGCCGCCAAGTATGGGCACCCACAGTGCTTGAAGCAGCTGCTGCAGGTCATTTCCTTTCTTGACTCAGATACTTCCCAACCCGAGATACTCCCTTGCCCTGACTACTCTTGAGTTCCAGCAATGCACTGAACCCCCAGGTACCCCCGGAATCCTAGGTACTCCTTGGCCCCTTTTACTCCTGAGCCCCAGCTACTCCCTGGACAGCCAGATACTCCCTGAGTATCCAGCTACCTCCCACACCCAAAAAATACCCCCAATACCAGCTCTTTCCCGAGCCCCAGCTTCTCCCTAAACCCTAGATACTCTCTTAGCCACAGCCGCTCTCAGGGCTCCCATCTACTCCCCAAACCCCCAGATGCCCCTGGGCTCTCAGCTAATCCCTCTTTCTCACCAATTTTCCGAAAAGCCAAGAGAGTCATTTGGGGGCCCAGGAGGAGGTGGGTTCCGCAGAGCAGGTGGGCGGGAGGGGAGAAGCGGGGAGGCTGAAATACAGCACAGCCCAAGGAGGGGCAGTTCCTAGAGAAATCAGGCAATGAACAGGGGTGGCTCCACCTCCAGTGACCCACCCCTCCCCCCCCAGGCATCCTGCGTGGTGGATACTGTGGACAGCAGTGGGTGGACCGCCCTGCATCACGCAGGTGGGTGCAGACCAGCCTGGCCCTGGCCACCATGGCCCAGAGGGTGCTAGGCTTGGGGATTATTCTATCTGGGGGCCCTGGGGACTCGCCCAGGACATTCCACCTCCTCCCTCACAGAGCCCCTACTGTATGCCAGGCCTGGGGGAGGATAATCAGAGGGTGACCAGAGAGTAATTTGCTTCGAGGAACTCCTAGGGAATCTCAGGGAGGCCAGAGGTCCAGGCAGCCTTCACAGTCATCAAATCCAAACTCCTTTCCAGAGGGATGGGAAAGGGACCCACCCTCTTGAGCCAGATCCCAGCTCAACGTCTGTCCACCATGCCCATGACATTCGGGAATGGCTTTCACTTGATGCCTCAAGAAACATCCATCCTCTTGGGAGCACAGAATACAGTTGCTTCAGAGTTTTATTCACTGTTGAAACGTTCCCTGCAGTTGGAGTATGCTGCCACCTAGCGGTGGTAAAGCCTTTGCTCACGTTATGGAAGCTCCGTGGGTTTTTTTCATTCGATGAATACTTATTGAGTACCTGCTGTGTGCCAGGCTCGATTCTAAGCAATGGGATTGCAACAGCAAACAAAATCCCATAAGCCCTTGGGCACACAGCAAGTAAACATATACAGTTTGATGATTTTTTTTTTAAAGATTTTTTTCCTTATTTTTTCTTTTTGGCCATGCCGCGGGGCATCTGGGATCTTAGCCAGGGAAGTAAGTCCAAGAGGTTGATGATTTTTCCAGCAACACTTCCTTGCACAAAGCCCTCCCTTCTCTCTTTGAGGCTCTGGACATACACACCTTGTCCTTGATGACCAAGTCCTTCCAAGCTCCTCCCCGCCTCAGGGTCCATGCCCATGCAGGGAACTTGGAACTCTACCTTCCCCCTTTCACTATCAAAACTCAGGACTCAGATTAAACCCTGAGAGGCCTGTGCAACCTCAGCGGAGGTCTGATCTCTCTAGTAAACATTAACCCTCCTTCGGGACTTCCCTGGCGGTCCAGTGGTTAAGACTCCAAGCTTCCACTGCAGGGGGCACGGGTTGGATCCCTGGTTGGGGAACTAAGATCCCACAAGCAGTGCGGCACAGCCAAAAACAAACACAAGAACATTAACACTCTTTGTATGAGAGTTTGGTATATAGTCAGTACACAATAAATGCTGGTTGAATCAAAAGGGGATAAACATGAAAATCAGTCCCAACTTCCACCCTAAAAGGAACCCACAGTGGAATGTGGAATGAGCTTGGGGCTGGGAGTTAGAAGACCTGGGTGCTCATCCTGTGAGCACCTCTGTCTGTGACCCCCGGGGTGACTGTGGGCCTGACTGGGCCTCAGTTTCCTCATCTGTGAAATGGGTGTCATATCTTTGTTATTGATCTTCTGGGGGAGGTGTGAGTTTCTCATAAAATAAAGGATAAGAATCACATTCAGGCAGAAGGCCCCCAGAAAATAGCAAAGCCTGTCCTTCCTACCCTTCTCTCTTTTTCCAGCGGCTGGCGGCTGCATCTCCTGCTCAGAAATGCTCTGCTCCTTCAAGGCACATCTGAATCCTCGAGATCGGGTGAGTCTCTGGTATCTGGGAAAGATACTGCATTTAGGGTATGCTGCCACCAAGTGGCAGCATCCCAGACACCATTTGAAAAGTGTGACGATTTAGAGTGAAGCTTGGGAGCTGTCACAGGCTTCCCCACTTCCCAGAGTCAGTCTCTCATGCCCTGTCTCATCCCTCTCCCAACCCCCTCCCCCAGCTGGGTACAACACCTCTGATCATAGCAGCTCAGATGTGTCACACAGATCTGTGCCGCCTCCTCCTGCAGCATGGGGCTGCTGCAAATGACCAGGACCTTCAGGGCAGGTGAGCATCTCCCCTCTCAGCCAGTCCATTGTGTGCTGTGTGATCTTGGGCAAGTCTCTTAACCTCTCTGGGTGTGGGATCTAGTTGTCTTCCTCCCCCTACCCAGCCTGGGTGTTGAGGAGGGTGTGGCGGTTTGAAAATGTCCTCACCCCCTCAGTAGCCTCCTCTTCTGGCAGGACGGCCCTGATGCTGGCCTGTGAGGGAGGCAGCCCTGAAACAGTGGAGGTGCTGCTGCAGGGCGGGGCCCAGCCTAGCATCACTGATGCGCTGGGCCAGGACGCTGCTCACTACGGTGCCCTGGCAGGGGACAAACTCATCCTGCACCTCCTGCAGGAGGCAGCCCAGCGCCCCTCACCACCTAGCGGTATGCAAACCCCACCTCTAAACAATGTCAAGCACCCTCCTCCATCTCCTAGGTAGTTTCTTGTCACCCCTTTCTCTCCCTCCCTACTGTGGTTAGTTTCAAGGTATCCCTATTTGTGTTCTAGGAGGTTTCACTGCTTCCCTCACACTGCTCGGGACAGTGTCAAGGAGCCCCAGAGGTTTTAGAACAGCCTAGGGGTCAACTCTGCTTTCCTGGGTCATCCATATCCTTGGATCGTTTACCTTTCCTAAGAGTTGGCACTCCCACGCCCCCCATCCTGGAGATGCCGCTGTTCTCTCTTTTTGAGAGTTTCAAGGCCCCTCCTGTTAGCATTCTGTTGAAATGGTTGGTTTCTACCTTAAAAGTCCTGATTCTGGGGGGAATCGGGAGCCCCCTCGAGTCCCCTGAGCTCACCAGTGCCCTTCCCAGGGCTAGGCATGGACCCCCTAGAACAGTGCCTGACCCTGCTTCCCTCTCTCCCCTGCCCTCCCAGAGGATGACCCAGGCGAGGCGTCATCTCAGGTACGCATCCCTAAGCAGTGATGAGTCCCCTTCCCTGTGCACACACTACCCTCCCCCTGGCCCCAAGCTCCTGGGAAGAGCAGGAAGAGATGGACCCTTGACTCACGATTAATGCTTGGAAGGACCTGTTTGGGAAGAGTGCTACCTCCTGTGTACGCTGCCACCAAGTGGCAGCAGCACCCACAGTATAACTCCCAGGACTTAATGAGAACACTTTGGGGGGGGGGGGGCGGGGCCGAATCATGGGGCTAGGGTGGGATGGTAGAGGGGACTGAGATTGGTGAGGGCTGCGGTAGTCAGCAAAGGAGGTGCGTCTGGCCTCTTTCTCTCTCCCGGTCCTACAGCATGTCAGCTGCACAGGGAAAGGATTGTAAACAACTGGGTCTAGCTGGGGAAAGTATCAGGGCATGGAGAGGGGCAGAGGCTAAAACATAAGATCTGGAACTCTCAGGGGATGTGGTCTTGCCCCCTTTTATGCTGGCAAAAGTGAGGACCAGCAAGAGGCAGGGACTCACTCAGGATCACACAGGAAGTGAGGGCAGAGTTGGGGCTGGTGACAGTGGGCTGGCTGTGTTGGTTTATTTGAGGGGGAGGCTGGCCTGTCCCCATGTACCCCCTCTACCCCTCCCCCCAGAACTCTGTGTCCAGCCATGAAAAGCAAGGGGCCCCCAAGAAGCGGAAGGCACCTCAGCCCCCCGCCAATATCCCAATGCCGGTGAGAGATGCCTTGGCCTTGGGGGGAGGCATGGAGGGATTCCAGGAAGCACAATTAGAAAGCTTTGGCTCAGGTATGGGAGGGTACCATCCTTGGGCCTCATGTAAAGGTGGTGGGTCCCTGGGGGGTGGGGGACAGGATGATCAAGATGCCTATGAGGAGATCGTGCGGCTGCGACAGGAGAGGGGCCGCCTGCTGCAGAAGATCCGGGGCCTGGAACAGCACCAGGAACGGAGGAAGCAGGAGGTGAGGGGCAGTGGAGACGCAGGCGATGGACTAAGCCTGGAGCGGGTTACCATTCTGGGGGGAAGGCTCCCCTACCTCTCCTCCCTCCCCTCCTCTCTGTCTCCCCCTCGCTCAATCTGCGCTCAATCTGCGCTGTCCTCAAACACACCAGGCATGGCCCTGCCCCAGGACCTTTGCACGTACTGTGCCTTCTGCCTGAAACACCTTCTCCCAGATGCCCCTATGGTTCTCTTCCTCAGCTCCTTCAGGTCTTTTCTCAAAGACAGCCCCCCCCCCCAACTTATTTAAATCGTTACACCCGCCAACTGACTTTCCAGGTCCCTTTATTTTTATTCAAAGCACTTACTGGTACTGGATGTACCGTATGTTTTATTTATATTCACCCATTTGACTAAACCCACGAGGGCACTCATGGTTCATGGTGCTTGGCTCACAGTAGATGCTTGATAAATATTTATTAGTTGGATGAATATTTGAGTATGAGTGAATGAATAAATAAAAGAATTAGGTGGGACTTCTCTGGTGGTCCAGTAGTTAAGACTCCGTGCTTCCACTGCAGGGGCACGGGTTCGATCCCTGGTCAGAGAGCTAAGATCCTGCATGCTGCATGGGGCGGTCAAAAAACCAATCAAACAAATAAATAAATAAATTAGTGGCCCCAAAGGGGGTCTGGCACAAAGTACGCCAGAGGACATCTGCAGTTGGGGTGGAGGTGAACAGGAGGTGGGCTGAGGAGGCCCCCTAGCCGAGATCAAGCCCAGTCCCCTTCTTCCGTCAGCTGCCAGAGGCGGAGGCCAGCTCCCTCCACAGCCTGGAGAGACAGGTAGGGTGGAAAGTGGGGGAAGCTGGACCCCCCCAGTTGCCCAGTATTTTCTCCTGGAGGCCCCACTGAGCCCCCCGCCCCCTCCCTGCAGGTGCAAGAGCTACAGCAGCTGCTGGCGGAGAAGCAGGAGGAGAAGGAGAGTCTGGGACGGGAGGTGGAAAGTTTGCAGAGCAGGCTGTCTCTGCTGGAGGTGGGTCCAGCTGGGGGCAGGGAAAGGGGTGGGGCTTCTAGGGGGCGTGGCCACCGGGGGCGGGGCCTCTCATCTGCTGCAGCTGCATGATAGCCACACTAATACACATAAGTCTCACACACATGCAAACACAGAACAAACGTGCAAACACAATCACATACAGATAACAAACACTGTACACAAGGGACACTTTTAAAAACATGCAATCACACATACTCACGTACATGCAGAGGCAGGCAACCACGATTGTCTGTATGTGGTCTTACACATGCAACGGACAAACACAAACACATCTGTGAGTGGGTAATCACACACACGCACAACCAGTACTTGGGCACACACAACAGACATTTATCTATCACGCATCCAGGCAAACACACCCACAAATACATGTCTGCACACAGGTATTTCTCAAAATACATACTTACACAAACAGATACACGTACACAACATACTCACACACACATACACAAACACAGAACTGTCACGCATACGCCACAGACTGCAACACAAGTGCAGAGTCGCACACAGTCACAGGAACCCACACAGGAGAGCCCGGGGCTGCTGTGCACACCCCACAGGGGCGCAGACATGCACACACACACCCCAGACCCACAAACCCCGAGCCACGGTTGCAGGTCCTCACACACAGGCAGACACTCTGGGCCCCGCGTGGCCCCACACAGAACCCCACACCGCCATCCCTCTCTCGGCCCCATGCACCCAGGTGACATATACAACCCTAGTTGTTGGGGTTATGGCCACACTCGGGGGGAGACCAGGGGGCTGGAGGAGGGCAGGACCCTGAGCCGGACCCTGGTTTCTTCCCCTGGCCCCCCCAGAACGAGCGGGAGGGCAGCTGGTGGCCACCCTGGGAAGTCGGGGCAG